>NW_006399833.1:726766-739385 GCF_000299155.1 Elephantulus edwardii | reverse complement strand
TTTTTTATGCAGTCTGCTACTCTTTTTCTCTTCAGTGGTGCATTTAAACCATTCACATTCAGTGTGATTATTGAGAGGCAAGCTTTTATTGTGTTGAGTTCTTTTTGGTGTTTTTGCTAGTTGCTTTGGTCTATGACGCTTCTGTGGTGTCTCTGTAAGGAGGACATCTCTGAGTCTTTCCTGCAATGCTGGTCTTATTTTTGCAAACTCTCCTAGGTTCTGCTTTTCTGGGAATTTCTTGATCTCTCATTCATACTTGATGGATAATTTTGCTGGGTACAGTATTCTTGGTTGACAGTTGTATTCTTTGAGTGTTTGATATATGTCCTTCCATTCCCTTCTTGCCTGCATGGTTTCTGCTGAGAAATCGGCACTTAATCTTATCTGTTCTCCCTTACAGGTTACTCTTTGTTTCCCCCTTGCTGCTTTCAGAATTCTTTCCTTATCTTTTGGTCTGGCAAATTTAACTATGATATGCCTTGATGTTTTTCTTTTGGGGTCTAGTCTATATGGTGTTTGCTGAGCTTCATATATATATATATTCTGTCATTCTTCATTATACCTGGGAAGTTTTCCTCTAGTAATTCTTCCACAACTTTCTCAGTGCCTTTACTTGCTTCTTCCTGTTCTGATATTCCGGTGATGTGCATGTTAATTCTTCTGTTATCCTTATTCATTGTCCAACTTTCTAACGCAGAGGAAGCAACTGAAAAGATCATGATTTAGACTAGGTAAAACTTACTCTTTAAACTGACACCCTTGCTCTTTAGCACTTTGAAGAGGTCTTTGGCAGCAGATTTTCCCAATGCAACACATCTTTTGATTTCTTTACTGCTGCTACCGTCAGTGTTGATTATGGATCCGAGTAAAATAAGACAATTGAAAATTTCAGTCTTTTCTCCATTTATCATGATGCCACCTATATTGGTCTGGTGGTGAGGACTTTTTTTTTCTTGATGCTGAAATTGAATCCATATTGAAGGCTGTATAAAGTGTCTGATATCAACCAGCAAGTGTTTCAAGTCTTCTTCACTTTCTGTAAGCAAGGATGTGTGTATTTCTAAAACTTTCATTTATGCATTTATTATAAAACACACATTAAAAATTAATTAATTCTTAAAGTCATCCCCAATCAAATTTTTCACAAAGGGAATGGTGAAACTCTGTTTTATCTTTGAACAATAACCTTCAATGACCCTTTCATGCTCTTATTAGATGCTAGCAATTCTATGAACAATATATTAGAACCTTGCCCTAGTCTGCATCATCCTAAAAAATCTCCATTATTTTCTAGCCCATTTTTAGTCACTATGTCAAGTCATCTCATTGAAAGTTTTCTTCTCTCTTGCTGGTCCTCTATCTTTCCCAGAATGTTATCTCTTTCCAAGAAATGCCCAAAATATGACCTCTGAGTGTTTCTAGCTTTTCTCTAATCCTTGGAGTTCCCAGGAAGAGAAGTAATGAAGAAAAAAAATCCTAATTGTAGAGCTCCTCAGTGAATCAGACTCATTTAGGCAGAGCGTGAAAATGTAACACGTTCTTCTGTGCCTTTATAAGTGCTTCCAGAAATCTGAATAGGAAACTGGTCTTCATCTATTTTTGCAATTCTATTAAGTCTCACTGGAGAAGTTCTCCCTAGCTCTTCAAGACTCCAACAAAGTAATCACACAACATTTCAGACTTGCATATGAATTGCTGCACAGTGCAAAGGAAATCTAGTCATAGCATTAGAGATCTTCATCACTGATCTTAGCTCATCAGTTTCTGTAAACTTTTGCAACTTGTGTAGGTTTTTGTTTGATTTTCTTCTGGCTGATCTAGATGAATACTTTTTTAACCCTCACTTATACAAGCTGCAGATCCCTGGGTGGCACAACATTTTTGCTCAGCTAGTAACTAAGAGGTTGACTATGAATTCATCTGGAGGTGCTGAGGGGAAAAGGTCTGATAGTTTGCCTCCAAAAAAAATCAGCTACTGGAATGATAGTCTGAAGACAGTATGATTGGAATCAACTCAAAGGCAAAAGATTTTGGTTGTGTACACATTGAGCTAAATATAAGACAGTGGTTGGGAGCACAAAACCAAGTTAGGCAAATCACAGTTCCACTCTCAGTTTTACAACTTACTCACTTGGTGAATTGAGTCAGCTTTCCAAGTTCTTGGGCCCTTAGTTTTCTCTATTTATGAAATAGTGCAAATAAAACCCCTAACAATTTTTACAATATTGTATTACTGTCTCCAAATTGACTAAAATTCCAAATGCCATCTTATGTATTCCTCATCTTATCGGTATAGGTATATGTAAAATAGCTTTATTTAATTTTGTGCTTCCCCCACCCCACAGTTAAAACAACATTGTACTTTGCTGAGGACTCAGACTGGTTGGAGTTTTGGGTTTGTTTGTTTTGTTTTTTTTATCATAGTAATGTTTTTCATTCTCGGGTTTTTTGTGTTGGTTTTTATCCCCCCTTCAGAGTTAATGATTTATACAAAATATTACTGGCTCAGAATATAATCAATCTTCTTTTCCCTCAGGGGACCATGAACAATCCAATCTCCTTTCCTAACTATAATAGGACTCTACCTAAAAAAGACATACCTCAAAGGAGCTTTCCTGTTTTTTCCAACACAAATTATATATAAACTGCCTTCATATTATCATTTCTCCAACTGAGTTAACACAAAACATGTCCCCTTCTTTTTCTCCTCTCTTTCGCTATGGCAGAAGAGAAATATAACCTAGATGGTAGCTACACAAGGGAAAATTAAATTTCAGATAAAGAAATGATTATATCTTTTCATATTCTTTAATAATCTCAGGTATTATTCTTCTTTTCCTTTTAATAGCTTACTGCCTGCCTTCAGAGTAGTTCCAGCCTCATAAAACTGTAAGATGTTCCCATTTCCCCCCCTCTGGCATCCAAAGAGAGCAAGAGTAGCACATTAATTTCTAAATGCAAGTATTTTCATCACCTACAAAAATCTTAAAAAACTCAATCCAAACAAACCTGTTATCCCTGAATGGATTAAAACTCATAACAATCCTACAAAACAGAATGCTGTATACAGTTTCAAATGCTATAATCCGGTTTGAACCACTGACCTTCCAGTTAGCAGCTGCTTTTACTGCCATACTACCAGAGTTTCCTCTATACACAGATAAATAAATATTGTATAAAGTCAGAAAGTTTTATCCCAAAATCAAGTCAAGTCCCTCTCACTTATTTCAATAGAAAGAGGTACTTTAATGCTATTTTCCAAAGTGTATCATTCATAAAATATAGTGAAGCTATATAGCATTTCACTATAATATAGCTGCTAGATTTTTTTGGTTATCAACTACTAAGGATCAAAGAAATAAAGAATTCTTGATACTTCAACCACTTTCATATTTATTACATTATCTTTATCAACATAGACTGAAATATGAAAAATTGAATGTAAATTTATAAGCTAACCATCAATTAGGCAATTTTGTATGTCTACATTTAAGTAGATACATTCTATCCTCTCACAGATATTTGCTTACATTTTATAAAAAATTGTAATGGTTGGAATTCTTATCTGATTGACTAAAGGCACAATCTTATAAAGAGTCCATTAGTCTTTGTTTTTACTTAGTGATGTGTATTTCTCTCCAATCATTTAAACTAATCTTTTCTATTCTTAGAAAAACTTATTAAACCCAACTGGAGTAAGTTATCAGAAGATATAAGCTAATGATTTTTGTCTTACCCAACCACACATCTTGAAATACAATATTGTGAGCAACAGGATAATATCTGTAGGCATACAAGGAAGATCTGTTAATACTGTTTTCATTTGAATTTATGCATCAATGACCAGAGCCAAAGAGGAGGAAGTAGATGATGTCTACCAACTTCTGCAGTCAGAAATTGATTGAACATGTAGCCAAGATGCATTAATGATAATGGGTGACTGGAATGCAAAAGTTGGGAACCAAGAAGAAGGATCAGTAGTCAGAAAACATGGATTTGGTAAAGAAATTAGGCTGGAGATAGAATGGTAGAATTTTGTACAATCAATGATTTATTCATAGCAAATACCTTTTTCATAAGTAACATAAACACAGGCTATACACATGGATTTCAGCTGATGGTATGCACAAGAATCAGATAGATTATATCTGTGGAAGGAATTGTTAGAGAAGTTCAATATCAGCAGTAAAAATTAGGCCAGGTGCAGATAATGGAACAGACCATCAACTACTCATAAGTAAGTTCAGATTAAAGCTAAAGAAAGTCAAATAATATCCACAGGAATAAAAATTTGATCTTAATTCTATGTCCCTTGATTTTAAAACCAACATGGAAACAAGTTCGAGGCCTTGAATACTAATGAATTAAGACCAGATGAGCTGTGGGAAGATAGCAAGAATATTGTCCATCAAATCAAGAAGTTCTATTTCTGAACATATACATCTGTGGATTTATTAAATAAATTAGAGTTGTTGTAAAAAATTTTAATCATGGTCCCTTGAGAATACATTCCCTCCCCATCTGATTTCTACTAACTACTTCTCCTCTCCAGATTTATTGGGAGCCAAAAGTAAACTCTAGTATTACACAGAAACAAAAAGACAAGCCTACCACTCAGAGGCTTGGTAATGTTCCATAAGTAGAGAGATGACACGGATAAGATAAGGATGTTGTTGTTGTTGCTGTTAAGTGCTCTGGAGTCTATCCAGAGGCAAGCTATTTACGGAAGTGGATGCCACTCTTGCTTCCAAGCTGTTTTAATCAGGGAGCTCCACCAAACACTGTCCACCATGGGTAACTGTTGTCGCATTTGGCACGTCAGTGTCACAGTGTTCAGCTTCACAGCAACCACATGTTACCTCTGCATGGCAAACGGACACACCAGGGCTATATGACCTAGAAGAATGTTTAACCAAAAACAATTAAAAGCAGGCCTGAGGGCCACAGATTAGAGTCATCCACCTTTGGCTTGGTAGCATCACTTTTGGTCCACTAGGCCAACTGGTCTCTCCATGTTGTTAAGTGTCCTCGAGTCGTAGGCGACTCATAGCAACTCTATGAACGAAAGTCCCCAACACTTGATAAGATAAGAATAGATGTTAAGTTTTCGCCGAAGTATTTAAGTCTCAGTACTGTCCATTAATATGGTCCCCTGAGACTCAATGTATTTAGCCTATTGTGCTTCTTTGTCACCCCTACTCCAAATATTTAACCTCTGTTGTCTTATTGAGGAAAAATCTTGTTCTTTATGTCTCAGAAGGTTCATTAGATATTTTTTTGCATTCACGAAAAACTACTATTTCCTTACTTCTTTGACCTCTTTACTATTTATTTTTTTACTTCTTTTACATCAAACCCACTGCTACTAGTCAATTCCAATGACCCTAGAATTTCACGGTAGAATTCTACTGAACATAATTTTCAATGGCTGTAAGCTTCTGGAAATAGATTGCCAAGCTGTTCTTCTGAGACACCTCTAAATGACTTCACACAGACCAGTTTTTGGTTATTTACAATACCCAGAAATCCTTTCCTTTATTCCATATCTATTTCTCTGCTTCTGTCCTGTTACTTGTGACTCCTTCAAAAAATACAGAAGCCATAGTTATATGGGAAATATCTTTTCCTCATCCTTACGAAGATTCAATGAATATTGATGACTTGCTCCAAAATGTTTTCTGATCAGCATAACTAATACCTGATGCCTAGCACAGTACTTGGGACAGAGTGGTAATTAAATATTTATGTATATGACTTTTCATTATGGGCTATTTTAATCATTCAAAACAATATTTTCTGAATGTACATAGTAAATGTTTTCTATTCTAGAGCTGACTAAGGGTTCGTTAGGAAAGCCTCAATCTCTGTTTTTGAGACACACATTACAAAGGGATTCTATCATAAAGAGAAGGTGGGACAAAGGTGGTCCATGGCCTTGTGGTACTACACTAGAAAAGAACAACAAACTAGTATGCTTCTGGCTTCAACTCAGCTTCAGCTTCTGCTTCTGAGGTATGCAATGTGTAAAGAAATGTATTTTTCACTTTATAGGCATGCAAGTAATATTTGTTGGCTGACTAAAAGGACTATATTTGCAAAATAGCAAGGAGATAAGGAAACTTTTCTACATAAAAAGAAAGCATTCACAATGCTAGACATTTGTTAAGCCAATAAACAGTGTAATTTCAGCCTAAAAGGAAAAATACTCAAATCTTTATCCAGTTGGCTTAGTGGCTTAGCAACATAAATGCCAATATCATGTTTCTGAAACTTAATTTAAAATATCATAAATCTTGTGTCCTTAACTTTAAAGATAGTGCATCTTTCCTTTATTTCTGTTCTAGTTCCAAATTAAAATTCAGGAACTGTAACTTATAAGACCTCAAATTCACCTGTTTGGTGAAGCAATAAGTCAAGCAGTGGTTTCTAGAATAAATAAAATTTGAGGAGGCACAGTATTTAGGAAATTATTTCCCATATACACTTCTAGGGGAAAAGCTATTCAGTAATGTATTCATTATTGAAATTACACTTCTTTATATGCTTGACTTAACCTACTTACTACTAAGGGACTCTGGTAGCCTAGTGGCAAGAAACTCCACAATAATCTTGAAGACATACGGTTCGAAACCACCAGCTGCTTCAGGGGAGAAAGATAGGCAATTAATTAATTGGGTTATGATCCATTCGAACTCAATGGGGCAGGTGGTTGTTCTAATCTCAAAAGCCACTACTGGGATTAGCCTGTAAATAAACCAGAACTTCCATCCAAGCAGATTTATGCACTTAATGCTGCATTATTCACAATAGCAAAGAAATGGAAGCAACCCAAGTGCCCATCAACAAACAAATTTATAGAAAAAACATGGTATATTCATATAATGTAATACTACACAGCACTGAAAAACAATGAACTCATAAAACATTATACAACATAGACGATTCTGGAGGATATTATGCTTAGGGAATTATCTAAGACACAAAAGGACAAATTCTACCTAGCACCACTCTTATAAAGCAAAACTGACATGAAGAATTGGGAAGAGAGTAGGATAAGAATGGATGGATAATAAACAATGCATTGTAATAGATGAAGGAAAGAACTGTCTAAAAGGAAGATAGGATTAGGCAATTATGTGTACGAAAACACCCCAGATTAAGAGGTACAATAAAGAGGATTGGGGGAAAGGGGAAGGGAGGTAATTGTGCAACAATGAATGAATTTTTTTTAAAGTCAGCTAGGGGAGGGGGAAGGGAGGGAGAGGGAGTAAAATGTGCAACAATGAATGAATGAAAATCTGACTTTTCTGTAAACTTTCATTAAAATCACAATTGAAATTTTAAAAAAATATTAAAAAAGTAAGCACTCAATTTTGCATCCATGGTATGTTTTTAACTTCTAGAACAATAAGGTATTTAGAATATTGCCTTCCATCTACCAGTATTAATTTCCAACTATGCACCAGGCTCATGTGTCAATGGGCCTCAGATTTATCCTCCTTCAGGTGAATTTTACCCTTCATTGAAAAGGTTATCTTAACATTTTCCCATTCCTTT
Source organism: Elephantulus edwardii (assembly GCF_000299155.1). Taxonomy (NCBI): domain Eukaryota; kingdom Metazoa; phylum Chordata; class Mammalia; order Macroscelidea; family Macroscelididae; genus Elephantulus; species Elephantulus edwardii. Next base: position 731,828 of record NW_006399833.1, on the reverse strand, counting down.
CTATTCTCAGTTCCTGTAAATTATTGAATTTAGAGAGATAAAGGGGTCACTTTCATAGATAAAAAAGCCATTTTGAGATCCATCTTGAAATACAATATTGTGAGTGATGGGGAAATATCCATATGCATACAAGGAAAACTTGTTAATACTACTATCGTTCAAATTTATGGGCCTATAACCAGAGCCAAGAAGAGGAAATAGAGTATTTCTATCAACAGTTAAAGTCAGAAATCAATCAAACATGCAACCAAGATGCATTAATAATAATGGGTGACTGGAATGGAAAAGTTGGGAACCAGGAAGAAGGATCAGTAGTTGGAAAACATGGACTTGGTGACAGAAATGAGGCTGGAGATAGAATGATAGACTTCTGTACAATCAGTGATTTATTCATAGCAAATACCCTTTATAAGAGACATAACTACAGGCTATCCACATGGATTTTACTTAATCGGATGCACAGAAATCAGACCGATTATATCTGTGGAAGGAACCATTGGAGAAGTTCAATATCAGCAGTAAAAACCAGGCCAGGTGCTGATTGTGAAATAGATCATCAACTGCTCATATGCAAGTTCAAATTAAAACAAAAAAAATTTCAATCATATCCACAGGAATAGAAATTTGATCTTGAGTCTATCTCCCATAAATTTAAAAATCAACTCAGGAATAGGTTTGGGGCCTTGAGCACTAATGAATGAAGACCAGATAAGCGGTGGAAAGATATCAAGAATATCGGTCATGAAGAATGCAAAAAGTCATTACAAAGAAGGAAGAAGAAGAAGAAGAAGAAAAGACCAAAATGGATGTCAGAAGAAATTCTGAATATTGCACTAGAGAGCTGAAGCCAAAGCAAAGGGAAGAAATCAAGAAGTTGAGCTGAATAGAAGATTTCAAAGGGCTGCTCAGGAAGACAAGGCAAAATACTACAATGAAAGGAGTTGGAGTCAGAAAATCAAAAGGGCTAAACTTGCTCAGCATTTCTTAAGCTGAAAGAACTAAAGAATAAATTCAGGCCACGAGCTGCAATGTTTAAAGATGTTATAGGCAGAATATTGAATGATTCAATAGAATGATTAAAAGAAGAAGGAAGGAGTATACATAGTCATTGTATCAAAAAGAATTGGCTGAGACAGAAGAATTTCCAGAAATAACATATGATCAAGAGAGAATGGCCCATTTGCTGACCTCTTGTTATCGTGGCATCACCTGCAGCCGAGGGACTAACAACAACTGCGCTTCTTGTTCCAAGTGCTGACGGCAATGATGAGTCTCCCATAGTCGAAGGAGAAGGAGCTGGAGCAGTGGGCGAAGAGAAGGACTCGCCCTCAAAAGTAGTGGAGACAGTTGAGGACAGTGAGGTAGATGGGGAGGATGTGTTTGAAGAGGAGATCCTGGACATGAAGACCTAGGGAGGTAGCATTCTTTACAAAGTTCGATGCAAAGGATATACACCAGGTTATACCTGAGGTTCACTTTGAAGACTGCGAAGAAGTTCTGCTTGAATTTAGGAAGTTGCCAACAACAAAACTAAATCAATAAAGAAGGATATTCAGAGATTATCTTTAACTAATGACATATTTGAAGCAAACTCTGATAGTTATCAGCAGAATGAGACAAAGGAAGATACAGCTTCAAAGAAGAAAAAGAAAAAATTAAGACAAAGAGAGGAGAAAAGCCAGATGATCTGAAAAAGAGAAAATCAAAGACTGGGAAAGTAAAAGATAAGTCCACCTCAGATCTGGAGAGCTCCACAGAAAATTTAGGTTTTGATTTAAGGACAAAGGAAAGAATACTGGATGTCAAAGAAGACTTAAAGGAATTTAAAAAGTCCAAGAAAGATGATCCAAAAGAATTAAAGAAAGTGAAAAAGAATGAAGTAAAAGATTTTTAGGCAAAAGTAAGAGAAAATGTTAAAGAAAACAGAAAAAAAAGACAAATACACTGAATCTCAGGAGTCTGAATCAAGTATTCATTTCACTTTCTCAAGATGATGACAATGAAGATTTATTTACATTCTGACAAAGAAGAGAAGCAAAAGAATAAACTGGGTCGAGATACAGTTTCATAGGTTTTTGATAAGCAACTAGATGACAAAGTAAGTGCTGATGAGGATAGTGATATGAGGACAGAGAGGAAAAAGAAGAAAGTAAGGAAAACTGAAGAACATAAAGAGATCAAAAAGCTAGATACCAATGACCTTTTTTCAGAGAAGAAAAATACATAGAAAAAGCAAAGGAATCAAGACAAAGGTAAAAGTGCCACCGAGACATCGCCATCTGTCCTAGCACAAAAGGCTGGAGAAGAGAGAGGCATCAGCTCCATTGATTCACCTGGAAAGGAAAAAGAGATCAAAAAAAGTGACCCCCCCCAAAAAAATACCAGAAAAGACATAATTCTGACAAGGATGAAAAAGGCAGAAAAGAGCCAAAGGGATTAAAGAAATTTAAGGAAATCAGGAGTGCATTTGATATATTTAAAGTAACCACGGAAGGAAAAAATGAACTCAAAATATTCGAAAGAAAGAAGAAATACCACTGGATTATAAAATTACAGAAGATCACAAAGCCAAGGATAGCAGGTTTCTTAAAGATAGGAGAAATACGAGAGATGAGATAGATACTTGGGCATATATAGCTGTCTGAGGTGATCAAGAAGTTGTAGGCCGTGTTTATCAAGCAGATGAAAGTTCTGATAGCAAGCAACAACTTTTGAATTTGGTAATGGCCTTGTAGTTGGGATGGATGAAACCAGAAGATTTTCAAAAGCATCTGTTGGAGAAGATGAGAATTTTATCACAGCAGATGCAATTCTAAGTAATTTATTAAGGGATGCTGTGAAAAATGGGAACTAAATTACTGTGAAGATTGCACTTAATCCAAGTGAAGAATACAACCTGGAATAAGAGGATTCAAGTGGGATGACTCTGGTGATGCTTGCTGCAGCTGGAAGGCAGGATGACCTCCTCAGACTTATCTTCAAAAAAAGAGCCAAAGTGAAAGGGAGACAGAAGAATGGGACCACTGCACTGATTCACGCAGCTGAGAAGAACTTTTTAACAACTGTGGCTATTCTCTTGGAAGCTGGAGTTTTTGTGAATGTCCAGCAGAACAATGGTGAGATGGCTTTAATGAAGGCCCATAAAAGAGGAAATTCAGACATTGTGTGGCTTGTTATTGAATATGGAGCAGACTGTAATATTTTGTCGAAGCACCAGAATAGTGCACTACATTTTGGTGTATGATCTGCTGAAGAATCATTTAGAAACACTTTCAAGAGTAGCAGAGGATACCATAAGGGAATATTTTGAAGCCTGTCTTGCTTTGCTAGAACCAGTGTTTACAATAGCATGTCATGGTCTTTGTGAGGGATCAGATTTTTCAACATATTTCAATTATAAGCCCCCACAGAATATACCAGAAGGTTCTGTCTAGTATCCGGCTTTTTATTTTCCATATGAACTTTTTGGGAAAAGAAGTCACTGCTCGATTCTGTGGACCATGTAGTGTACAAGCAGTAGTTTTAAATGATAAATTTCCTCTTCCTGTCTTTCTGGATAGTCATTTTGTTTATTCAATCAGTCCTATTGCTGGCCTCAATAAACTCTTCATAAGACTGACAGAAGCACCCTCTGTTAAGGTTAAATTGCTGATAGGTGCCTACAGAGTGCAGCTGCAATGACTGCATGAAGGACTATGATGGAGAACTTTCCAGACAGATTTTTAAATACTCTCTTCCAAGCGGTTTAGAATCGTTCTGGGACACCTAATACTTTAAGATTTAAAGTCTCATCTGTAAACCTCTCGCAGTTCAGGGCTTGCCATCTGTTTTAGTCTATAAGTTGGGATACAGTTGTTCTGATAGATTATAAAATATTGACATAAATTGATATTTGTACCAGTGTTCTGAAATCTAAAGGTAATGGTGTCTAGAGTGCATATTTCAGTTTTCCACAATGTGGAAAGCTAAATGAAGATTATTTAAGAAAAATTAAAAAAAGGTTTTTACTAAACTTGAAGTTTTCTACTATCCCTAGTGAATTTTTTGTGGATTGTCCATTGTTGGGGTTTTTTTGTTGTTTTGTTTTTAAAAGTCAAGGATAAGGTTTTTATTAGCTTATAGCAGGGAAGCATGTCAGATTCAGAATGCCTACATGCTACATCTAGTTTGCGATCCTGGAAATGTGACTAGCTTGACTAGCATGCTGATATATATTTATTCCCATTCCAAAAAAAAGGTGACCTGACAGAGTGTGGAAATTATAGAACAATATCACTAATATCACACACTAGGAAAATCCTGCAGAAGATGATCCAGAAAAGACTTGAACAGTACATTGACAGAAATACAAGCTGGGTTTTCAGAAGAGGTCACTGCACTAGGGACATTATTGCCATTGTCAGATGGATCTTAGCAAAAAGCAGAGAGTACCAGAAGAATGTCTGTGTGTCATTGACTACTCAAAGGCATTTAACTGTGTGGATCACAATATATTGTGGCTAACCTTGAGGAAAATGGGAATCTCAGAACACTTGATCATGCTTATTATACAAAACTTATGCTTGGACCAAGAAGCAGTCCTCAGAAAAGGGCAAGGAAATACTGCATGGTTCAAAATCAGAAAAGGAGTATGTCAGGGATGCATCCTGTCCCTTTACCTTTTCAATCTGTATGCAGAAGATATCTTACAGGAAGCAGGGCTTTATGAGGAGGAGTGTGGTATCAGGATTGGGGGAAGACTCATCAACATCCTACGACATGCAGATGACACAACCATGGTTGCTGAAACTGAAGACCTGAAGCACTTGCTGCAGAAGGTCAAGGACTGTAGTATTCAATATGGATTGAAGCTCAACATCAAGAAGACAAAGATCATAGCAAATACATTTTTAAGAGACATGAACGCAGGTCATATACCGGGATTTCACCTGATGGTATGCATAGGAATCAGATTGATTACATCTGTGGAAAGAACCGCTGGAGAAGCTCAATATCAGCTGTGAAAACTAGGCCAGGAGCTGATTGTGGAACAGACCACCAACTACTCATATGCAAATTCAAG
>NW_006399833.1:716447-723631 GCF_000299155.1 Elephantulus edwardii | reverse complement strand
ACATATGAGCAAGAGCCTATGGTGATGAAGGAAGGCCCTCTATGAGGTGGATTGATTCAGTGACTGGGATAATTGGGATGGGAGTGTCAGAGACGGTGCGATTGGCACAGGATAGAGCGGAGTTTAGGGCTGTTGTACATAGTGTCGCTATGAGTCGCCGGCGACTCGACGGCACATAAGAACAACAACAACAACAGGCCAATTGGCAGAACCATAATAGATGGAGAAGAGATTGAGGTTGTTAGCAATTACAGCTTGCTCAGATCCACAATCAACACTCTTAAAACCAGCTGTCAGGAAATCAAAAGACGAATTGCATTGGGAAAATTTGCTGTCATGAACCTCTCCAGAGTGCTGGAGAGCAACGATATCAGTCTAGATACCAAGGTGTGCCTAATCCAGGCCGTGGTTTTCTCAATTACTTGTTATGCTTCAGAGAGTTGGACAATGACTAAGGATAGCAGAAGAATTGATGCGTTCGAGTTGGGGTGTTGAAGAGTCTAAAACATACCATGGACTGCCAAGAAAACAAATAGGTCTGTCTTGCAGAGGGTGAAACCATGTCTCTCCTTGAAGGCTAGGATTTTGACGTTACACCTCACTTACTTTGGGCACGTGACCAGGAGAGATCGGTCCTTGGAGAAAGACATCATGCTCAGAAGGGTGGATGGACAGCACAGGAGAGGAAGACCCATGATGGGATTAATTGATACAGTAACTGAGGAGATAGGGGTGGGTGAATCAGAGTTAGTGAGACTGGCTCAGGACAGGAAAGGGTTCAATGGCACATGAGAACAATAACATACTATGACAGGTTTGGAAGCAGGAGTGGCATCCACTTCCTAAATAGCATGCCTCTGGAAACTCTATGAACTTTGATAAATGTTGATGATTGTAGAGAGGCTTCAGGCCTTTTGTTCATGGGGTCGCTAATAGTTGTGCTTGACTAGAAGGCAATCAAAGACAAAGACTTTATGTAGTCAAGACAAGCTAGTTCATTCTATTGTTAGCTCTAGTAGCCCAGCACGTAGGGGTTTGAATTTCAAAGACAGCCAGTTCAAAGCCACCAGTTGCTCCATGAGAGAATGATGGACATTATCTTCTCATACAATTTACAGCCTCTGAAAACCCACTGGAGGATCAACAATGAGTTCGTTTTGATGACAGAAATGAATGACAGTTCTTTCTGAAGATTCAGTTCATGCTCATCCTAGTACCATATTTAAAAAAAAAAAAAACGGTTTCAGATAAGAACAAACCATAAGCCTTGCTTCCTTCTCAGCATACCTTCCACTTTTGTATTAGTATTGGATATTACAAAAAGCAAACCTACAATACACCACCAGAGCTCCCTAGGGGAAAAAAAAAGATCTGTTATACTGAATCAATTCCAACTCCTAGTGACCTTATTTATAGAAGAAAGCAGAACTTCTGTATAGGGTTTCCAGGGCAGAAGCAGACTGCTATATCTTTCTCCTGCATAGCAGCTGTTAAATTTGAATTGTTAGCCTTTTGATTAGTAGTAAAAACTTAAATGCTGAGCCACCGAAGCCCGTTTGTCATAGTAGTTACTGAACGAGATATTAGAGCTCACAGTCAAATGGTGAAGCAGAGGGAAGAATAAGAGGGCAAACACAATGAAAATAATTTTATGTGGTCAAAGTTTCAACTATTGCAACAGCTAATAGTCATATTACATCATGCTAAGTGATGCAAAGACTATGTTTATTTTTATATGATAAGATGTTTATATTTTTAATAGTATGTAAAACTTCCCTGGTCTCTTTATCTACACTGATCTTTGAAAAGTTGACTTTTAAAAAAATAATAATACCCTTAAGTGGCAAATTCCAGCCTACTTTCATTAATATGGTTTCAAACGACTAAATTCTTAATCTTTCTCTCATTTAAATTATTATCTTTAATTTTAAGACTAGCAGCTAAAAGTAAAGAGCAAACAACATTTTTTATTTCTGCTGGGAGAAAAAAAAAGTATTTTTTTTCTTTCCTGAAAAAAGAAAAAGTCCACAACATTAAGTGAGGTTTATACTGGCAGGAGGTGGGAGAGGTGGGAAGATAGGCCCCTAATCGGAAGAAAAAAGAAAGGAAAGGGGTTACAATGAAGAGTGTACAACAACTCAGCCTTTGTTGCAATGTGCACATGCTTCAGCAGACAGATGGAAACCTGCCCAGGAACAAGGCCTTGGAAACAAGTTGGAAGACATCGGAGAGATTTTAACCAAAATAAACATCAGCATTGGATTTGGTTGGCAGCACTGAAATAACAAAAGGACTTTGTGAGTATCTTTTGACATTAATTTTGAATGCTATCATGCTTCCATTTTGTTATACAGAGTATTCATCTTGTATTTGGTACTGTCTAAAATCCACACAGATATGCATAGCATAGCAGGCATGGCATCCATTTCCTAAACAACATGTCTCTAGAAACTCTATGAACTTTGATAAATGATGATAGTTCTAGAAAGGCTTCAGGCCTTTTGTTGATAGGGTTGCTGTGAGTTTTACTCGACTTGGCACAAAAATATGTATAACATAATGATATAATGTTTACATACACTTACTCTTCACTTATCAACTATCTTATCTCACATTTTGAACTATAACTTGGAAAAAATTCTCAGACCCAGACTCCACACACGAGTCATCACAAATTATAAACTTGAGGTACAAGCAACCACGAGGCTATACGAGGATGACAGCCAACTGGACACTGGACACCTGCTCCCTTTCATCTGCAACATCTTAGTCCATCTATGAAGGGTACAAGTTAATGACTGGATAATCTGAAGTCATAGGCAAGCAGAAGGAGCCAAGTGAGGGTTAAGGTCCTGATACTAGGGAGGTTAGTAGGAGGAAGAAAGAGAAGCAAGGAGCCAGTTTGGAGCTGAAGGGTCAAGGGAAGATGGAAGACTTGTGGAGTCTCTATGCAGGATAGGTTCCAGGAGAGAGCAGGCTATATCCAACCACTATCAATCCTAATCCCCTAGTGGTGAGGAAGAAGTCACTGTCACTTAGATGTGCCAGGCACATTCTAAAAAGTGTCCAGGAGTGGACAGTGAGCAACTAGAGTGTGTGTGTGTGTGTGTGTGTGTGTGTGTGTGTGTGTGTGGTAAGATAGTGGCCCAAAGAAGGAGCTCTCCCCAAATTCCTGCATAAGACCGATTTTACATAATGTCTTGGTCTTTGGAATCTAACCATTTTGTTACTGAGGAGTGGGTATATATATATATATATATATATATATATATATATCTGTTCTGTAGCCAAGTAAGATAACATTACAGATATTTAAAAACGTAAAATACAAAAATTAAACACATAATATCTTGGTTCCATAACTCTTTACTTCATATTTTTCCTACGTTTTGTGTGTGTGTGTGTGTGTGTACACACATGCGTGCGTGTGCGTATGTATGTATGGGGAGAGAGAGATTTGGGGAAAAGTTGAAGGGGAAATTGGTTTCTCATTCAACAATTCATTCATAATTGTTTGTTTGTTTGTTTGTTTTTATTTTGACTGCAATTCCCACAATGTTACAGTGCTCTTCTCAATCCCTCCCTATGGTCATCATTTCCTTTTGGTCTATTTTCCTATACTTTCCTGCATTTTGAGTTTAATCACTAGGCTAGTGTTGGGATTTTTTTAAATCTTGTATGCTTGATTATTCTAAGGATTAAGTACCTTGCTGATGTTATTGTTCATTTCATACTTATTGCCATTAGGTTGAAATTGATTTGTATCTGAACCTCCATTGGGCTTTCAGGAGAAGATTGTCCATTTTCTCCCACAGAGCTCTTGGTGGGTTTGAAGTGCTTGAGGGACACTACCTATGGTTTAGCAGTGAAACTCTCTATGGACTACACCACCTGAGCTACCTTGTACACTTTTTAGGGTTGCCTAAGAGTACTGGTATCTTAGTGGTAAGGAACTATGCTGTCAACCCAAAGGCACACAGTTCAAACCCACTAACTTCTCTGTGGGGAAAAGGTAAACAGTCTCCTGTGTGATTTATTATCTCTGAAAACCCTCTGGAGGGCAAGTGATGGATCAGTTCTGGCTTGATAGTACAAAACAACAAACAACAATCTTTGGCTGTAGGGAGCACTGGTGGCTAAGTGGTAAGGAGCTGCACTGCCAGCCCAAAGGCATGTGGTTTGAAACCACTAGCTTCTCTGCATGAGAAAGATAGGCAATCTCTTCCCTTGTAATTTATTGCCACTGAAAACCCGCCACAAGGTCAGCTACTCAGCAACATCATTGACTTCACGGATGTGAGTTCAATTCTAAACCTGAGGAATATCCAAGGATGTCCATAGTCTTAGAAGTTCAACTAGTATCTATCAGACAAATAAGCTTGGTCTTTTTTCACGATTTGGAGTATTGTTCCATATTTTCTCCCCCACACTATCCAGAATTTCTTACTGCACTCACTTTAAGAGTTGTCAGCTGTAAGAGCTGGGCACCATGGGCTTAGGGTCCTAAATATGTTTTAACAAAACTGTAATCAGAAGGTATTTGCAATATTAAATGCATGTTAAATACTTAGTATCTTGTAGTTCTTTACTGCTAGATAAATTCCTAAACCTTGCTTCAGAGCAATCACATATATATCACATATATACTGGGTATAACATAATCTATAACAACTTATATTTTCCTAAGGATAACATAGTGTATAACATGCAGGACTGTCTTTCCTGTAAAGATTATAGTCTCAGAAACCTGATAGAAAGCCACTATGAATTGAAATTAAATGCATGACAATGGGCTTTATCTTTTACTATTTAGGGTGTTGCAGATTTTTTCCCTGTTCTTTACAACAAATATCAACCATAATAATGATAACTACAATTTTCTTTTAACAGACATCTACAATATGCCAAGTGTTGTTTGAGGTTGGTTTGTTGTTTTGGTTTTTTTTTTCTGATTGCACATAATAAATCTTTTATCTGTAAGTAAATGTGAAGAGTAAGGGAACGCAGACCTGGCATGCTCACTTGTTAGAACATAACTATTAAGGGAGTGTAGGGTTATATCATGAGGATGCTTGCCAGAGTGCTGGAAAATTCAGATGCCATGACTCCACAGCTTCTTCCTTGTGGTTCAAGATAGCTGTCACAATTCCAGCCATCACGTCCAAGGCCCAGGCAACAAACAAGAAATGAACATACTTGTCACCTTTTCTTTCTTTTTTTTAATCATTATCCCCGCTTTATTTTTTATTTTTTTATATTAATGAAAGTTTACAGAGATTTTGAATTTCCATCCATCCATTGTTGCAAACTTTCCCCCCTGCCCACCCCTCCCTCCCACTTTGTTTTTCTCTTTGAAAAGTATTAAAAAATTTCTTTTATTGTCATAAAATCCCCCCTGTCCACTCCACTATTCAGCTTCCATTCTGGACTCATGTCATGACAATAATATCTAATCATATTTCTCCTAAACCATTCTCTCCCTCATCTGTTTCAATACAGTATACATTATCTATCCCCTTTTAGTTTCCCCTCAACTACAATGTCAGACTTTCTTTACAACAGTGGCACTATGCAGTATTTGTCCTTTTGTGACTGAGATATTTCACTCAGCATAATATCCTCCAGGGTCATCCATTTTGCATAATATTTCATTAGTTCCTTGTTTTTCAATACAGCATACTATTCTATTGTGAGAAATTGTTTTATACATAGTGTTTCTAAATTTTATCAAGTTTGGTTAGGCAAGCATTATAAACTTCATTTTGTTAAAAAAATCAGGAGTTAAGTGGCTCAAGATCACAGAGTTCCTAAATTAATTATTTGATAATGGGGTATGTTCTCTATCTCTGCATTTGTAAATATGTATAAGAACTAGCATACATTGGCTACTTAATAAAGTTATTGTTGTTGTTATGTGCCATCAAGTTGTCTGTGACTCATAGCAACCCGATATACAACAGTCCTAAACCCTGCTCTATCCCTTGCCAATCTTACTGTCTCTGACATGCCTACTTCCATTACCTGAGTGAATGAATCAATCCATCTCATCGAAGGTTTTCCTCTCCTGCACTTTGCCTCCACACTACCAAGCATGATGTCCCTCTCAAAGAACTGGTACCGCCTTGCAACATGTCCAAAGTATGTCAGATGAAGCTTCAGAATCCTTGCCTCCAAGGAGCAGCCTGGCTTCACCCTCTTCAGGATGAACTTGTTTGTTTTCTTAGCAGTCCATGGAATATTCAATATTCTTCTCCGGCACCAAAGCTCAAAGGCATCAACTCTCCTATCATCCCTAGCCATCATCCAGCTCTCAGATGCATAGCAAGTAATTGCAAAGACCATGGCCTGTTATCAGACACACCTTAGTCTCCTGACTGACATCGTTGCTCTTCAGTACTTTGGAGAAGTCTCTGACAGCAGACTTTCCCAGTGCAATTAATCTTTTAATTTCCTGGCCGCTGGTATCAAGAGTGTTGATTGTTGAACCAAGCAAACGGAAGATGTTAACAATCTCAATCTCTTCACCATCTACCATGATGCTGCCAGTCAGCCCAGTGGTGAGAATCTTTGTTTTCTTGATGTTGAGCTTCAATCCATATTGAAGGCTGCAGTCCTTGCCTTTATGCAGCAAGCACTTCTGGTCTTCCACAGTTTCAGCAAGCAAGGTTGCTTGATTGTTGATTGCGTTTACTTCCAATCAATGCAGATTGTTGATGAGTCTACTTATAATCCTGATGCCACATAGAGCCCAGCCTCCGGATGATCTGTTCTGCATATAGATTGAAAGGATATGGAGATAGGACACATCCTTGGTGCATACCCCTCCCAATTTTTAACCATAGGTAGTGTTTCCTTGCTCTGTTCTAATGACTGCCTCTGGCTCCAAGTATAGGATTTGCATAAAATTCATGAAGATTTTATTGAAAGGACTTGACAAGGATGTCTGCCTTCTAATGAAGACGTAGAAGATTTGAAAGCATATCATTCCCACTCTAATAAAAAAAAACCTGAGCAATCTACAACATCATAACTTTCCTGATTGTGCCTATTAGAAAGATGAAGTTTCAGAAAAACCAACCAGCCTAAAGTTTGAAAAACGATAAGCTGCTGAGATATACGATATAAGTACTGACTCACCTACGACAGCACTAGGAAGACAAAGCAGATAAAAATAATTTAATTTT
>NW_006399833.1:710198-710879 GCF_000299155.1 Elephantulus edwardii | reverse complement strand
AGAAGTGGATGGCCAATCCTTCTTCCTAGTCTGTCTTAATGTGACTGTTCGGATTTAGAGAAGTATCAGACAGACCAGCAAGTTAAAGGTTTATCCCTTATTGCGGCGTTAATCAGATTTAGAATAACAAAATCTTGAAGCTGTTAAGGAATTTAATAAAATTATTATTAATATATGAAATTCATAGGGGAAAAACAGAAAATATGCATAGGGAAGATCAGCAGTGTTATTAACAATAAGAAAAATCCAAAAGGAAATTCTAGAAATGAAAAGCATAGTAATACAGATGATGAATGTCTTTGATAGTCTCATCAGTAGTCTTGAAAGTGAAACAGAAAAGCATTAAAGTAATCATCCAAACTGAAACGCAAAGAGGATGTAAAACAAATATTCATGTGTACACACTCATGCACAGTAAAGAGTGTCCAGTATCTGTGATGTTGTTGTTGTTGTTATGTGCCATCGAGTCGCTCTAAATGCTGTTCTATCCAGTGCCGCCAACCTAGCCATCTCAAACGCACTTATTCCCACTGCTCCAGTCACAGAATCGATCCATCTCATTGAAGGTCTTCCTCTCTTTCGCCGGCCCTCCATTCTGCCAAACATGATGTCCCTCTCCAAGGACCAGTCCCTCCTTGCAACATGCCCAAAGTATGTCAGACGAAGCTTCAGAATCCTTGA
>NW_006399833.1:703157-708493 GCF_000299155.1 Elephantulus edwardii | reverse complement strand
TCTGACATCCTTCTTGGTCTTTTCTTTTTCAGCCTTTGTAATGATCTTTTGCATTCTTCACGGACGATTTTCTTGATATCCTCCCAGAGCTCATTTGGTCTACGCTCATTGGTGCTCAAGGCCTCAAACCTGTTTCTGAGATGGTTTTGAAATTTGAGTGGGATAGACTTAAGATAAAATTTTGGTTCCTGTGGACTTGATTTAATTTTCCTCAACTACAGCTTGAACTTGCATATGAGTAGTTGATGGTCTGTCCCACAATCAGTACCCAGCCCGGTTTTCACTGCTGATATTGAGCTTCTCCACCGAGTCTTCCACAAATGTAATCTATTTTATTCCTATGCATGCCATCAGGTGAGATCCATGTGTATAGCCTGCGTTTATGTTTTTTCTAAAAGGTATTTGCAATGAATAAATCATTGAATGTGCAGAACTCTATCACTCTATTTCCAGCCTCATTTCTCTCACCGAGCCCGTATTTTCCAGCTATTGATCCTTCTTCCCTGTTCCTGACTTTTGCGTTCCAGTCGCCCATTATTATCAATGCATCTTGATTGCATGTTTGATGTTTGATGAATTTCTGACTGCAAAAGGTGGTAGAAATCTTCTATTTCCTCCTCTTTGGCTCTATTTGTTGACGCATATATTTGAATTAAAGTAGTATTCATTGTACTTCCTTGTAGGTGTATGGATATTATCCTGTCGCTCACCACATTGTATTTCAGGATGGATCTAGAAATGACTTTTTAATTATGAAACCAACCCCATTCTTTCTCACCTTTTCATCCCCGGCATAGTAAATCATATAATCATCTGTTTCAAAATGTCCCATGCAAAGCCATCTCATTTCGCCAATACCTAGTATGTCAATATTTATGGGTTCCATTTCTTTCTTACTAACATAAAATTGCCTAACATATGAAATTAAATTTCCAGAAGAGGGTAGAGCAGAATTGGTATTTGAAGAGATAGAAATTAATAAACTCTTCCAATTATGATTAAATACATTAAACCACAAATTCAAGAGACTCAGAGAATTCCAAGCATGATAAATACTCCAGCAGCAAAAACAAAACACAGCCACACAAGTGGATTTTTCCCATACAGAGATAGATTATTCACTACCATGTACTTTAAGAAATTTTAGAGGAAGTTATTTACAAGAAAGAGTACACTAACAAATAAAAGCATATGTTTTGCTAAAGAAAAGGTTGGCAGTTTTATCCACCCTGAGAAAAAGATGGTCAGTCTCATCTCATAAAGATCTATAGCCTAGGAAACATGGTAGAGAGTTGCCAAGAGTCAGAATTGACTCCACAGTAGTTGATTTGTTTTACTTGGTTTGGAATCTATGGAAGCAGATCGCCAGATCTTTTTTCTCACAAAGGCACATTTTGGTCAGCAGTCCAGCACTTTTACCACTGCTATACCAAACCTCTTTTTATTTTAGAGTAGATTTGATTCATTTAATAAGATTGATATTAAAAATCTTGACTGTGGTAGTGATTAGGAGACATGTATTGTTGTTGTTGTTGATTGCCTTCAAGTCAAGCATGACTCATAAAGGCCTGAAGCCTTTCTAGAACTACCATCATTTATCAAAGTTCATAGAATTTCCAGAGGATGCCACTCCTGATTCCAACCATACTATACCTGAAAAAAAATCTGAATTTTTCCAGAAAGAAAAATGTCATCCACAACTTACCTTTTTCACTCTCTTGGCTTTTCTTAATTTTTTATGGCAACCAGGTTCTGATAGTTAACTTAAAGTTACTTGTTATTTAATTTTATACTGATGTTTTGTTTCTAAAATCTAGAGGTAGAGGAGCTCTATATTTCTTTATAATAATAAGAATGCACACACATGTGCGCACACACACACATTCATACCCCTTAATCATTGAAATATGTGTAGAGTCATGGTTTCTGTAACTTTGATATAGAAACTTTTTTCTGCCCTTTTTTTAATTGAAATTTTAATAAAAGATCATAGACTTTGAATTTCTATTCAATAATTGTTGCACATTTTCTCCCCGCCCACCCCTTCCATCAGTTTTTTCTCTTTGAAAAGAAAAAAAATACTTTCATTATTATAAAATCCCCCTCCCCAGTCACTCCACCACACAGCTCTCATTGTCGTGAAAATAATACCTAATTATATATTCCTTTCAAACAGTTTTCCCCATCATCTGTTTCCATGCAGTATACATTATTTATCCCCTCTTTTCTTAGTTTCCACCCAACCCTCATGTCAGTCTTGCTTTATTACAGTGGCATAACGAAGTATTTGTCCCTTTGTAACTGAGATATATCACTCAGCATAATGTCCTCCAGGATCACCTTTTTTGTATAATATTTCATGAGTTCCTTGGTTTTCAATTGTAGCATACCGGATCTTTTCTATCAAATCATTTGTTGATGGTCACTTGGGTTGTTTCCAACTCTTTGCTATGGTGAACAAAGCAGCAATAAACATGGGTATACATATATCTGCTTGGGTGGCAGTTCTAGTTTCTTCAGGATATATTTCCAGCAGTGGAATTGCTGGGTAAAATTATATTTCTATTTCCAACTTTTTGAGAAATCACCATACTGCCTTCCATAGTGGTTGCATCATTTTACACTGCCACCAACAGTGATTAAGGGTTCCAATTTATAATATAAGGTGGCAAAACTGATCCAGATTACACAAATGTAAACTAACAATCCCGTCTGTGATATAGTTGAGGTAGATGTACACCTTATTTGCATACAGTAAGATCAAAATAGTTGGCAAACACTTTTGCCACTAATTATCTTTATTCTCACATATTCTATATAGTCACTCAAAGTTTTTCTACTTTTAAGGCCTTTCTGCATAATTTTGTTGTTGCTAAGTGCCATTGAGTTGTAGATGACTCATAGCGACCCTATGAACAAAAGACCTGAACACTTGTGTAACTTTCATTTCTCTAAGTTCATAGAGTTTCTAGGGGCAAGCTATTTTGGACATGGATGTCACTCCTGCTTCCTAGATTGTTTTGATTGGGTAGCTCCAACAAACACTGTCCACCACAGGTAAACATTATTGCATTTGACACATCAGTGTCACACTGTTTAGCATCACAGCAACCACAGGTTACCTCTGCATGATATTAGTAATACTATTAGGCTATAAGGAGTTCTCATGGCCTAGTCCATAGGGACTTGTGCTGCTGGCTTACAAGCAGTGCCTCTTTACCAATTTAAATCAACCAGTGGTGCCCATGGAGAAAGATCTCCTCTTATATAACTCACAGCCTCCTGAAAACCTGCTGAAACATCAGCTATGAATCAGTTTCTACTTGACAACAGTGAGAGAGGGAAGCTGTAATGTATTTTTTGTGTAACTTTTAAAGTTACTGCCTCAAATCTAGGTATATGAATTAGAAAAGACTCTTTTGGTCAAATGTAGTTTCCAAGATGTAAAATTTTGGTAGCCTGGTCACTTTGACTACTTCTCCACACTCTATAATATGGGGAATTGATATTTTCTCAATCTTATGGGACAGGCTATTCTTCCTCTGGGCATACAGTAGAATGTCTGTGTATAAACAATACGTAGAAGATCTTTGGTCAATCTAAAACAAAAATTGTTGTTGTTGTTGTTAGGTGCCGTCGAGTCGAGCACGACTCACAGTGACCCTATGAACAAAAGATCTGAAGCCAGTCCTGTCTTGTGCCATCTTTACACTTCCTGACACACAAGAGTCCATTGCAGCAGTCACTGTGTCAATCCACTTGGTTGAGGGTATTCCTGTACTTCGCTGACTCTCCACTCTTCCCAACATCATGTCCTTGTCCAAGGAATAGCACCTTCTAGCAACATGTCCAAAGTATGTGAGGTGAAGCCTCATCATTCTTGCCTCCAAAGAGCATTCTGGCTGTACTATCTCCAAGATATATTTGTTTGTTCTCTTGGCCATCCATGGAATGTTCAGTACTCTTCTCCAACACCACAGCTCAAAGGCATCAATTCTTCTTCTGTCATCCTTATTCATTGTCCAACTCTCAGATGCATAGCAAGTTATCAGAAAGACCATGGCCTGAATCAGAAGCACTTTAGTCCTCAAACTGACATCACTACTCCTAAATAATTTGGAAAGGTCCCTATTTGCAGATTTTCCTGGTGGAATGCATCTCCTTATTTCCTGACTTCTCGTTCCAAGGGTCTTAATTGTGGATCCAAGCAAGATAGAGCTGTTGACAGCTTAAATTTCCTCTCCACCCATCATGATACTGCCTGTGAAGGTGAATACTGAATTTATAGAAAACTTTTATAAAAGATTGTTGTTGTTGTGTGCCATCAATTGGGACTAATTAATAGCTGACCCTCAAGTGGGTTTTCAGAGGCAGTAAATTACATGGGGAGTTGATTGCTTATCTCCCTCCCGCAGAGTTGCTGGCAATTCCCCATATTAGAGAAGGGGAGGAAGCAAGTAATTTATACATAAATATATGCATATATTATATGTATATATCATTATATATAATATATAATGAAATTATATCTTCATTTGATCAGATATTATTTGAATTAGTTATTTTTCCCCTTCATTGGTAATTTTATTACCTTTCCACTAGTTAATGTTAGATCTTATATTTGGTTCTTTAGAGATTTGACCTTTCCTT
Organism: Elephantulus edwardii; assembly: GCF_000299155.1. NCBI lineage: Eukaryota > Metazoa > Chordata > Mammalia > Macroscelidea > Macroscelididae > Elephantulus > Elephantulus edwardii. Next base: position 703,843 of record NW_006399833.1, on the reverse strand, counting down.
TTGTCGTAATGAATAATAATTCTTATAGATGTTGTGCTGTTTTTATTTAATTCATGTCTCAGGAAGAGATACTTGTATGTTACATTATTTGACTTGCAGTGTGATGTTATGACTCACAGTTATTGTTAAGATTTAAAAATGAAAAATCAATACCACTTATTAATTAAAATTAATTCCACTTACCAAATAGATTCTGCCATAAGTACCAAGGCCAATGGTTTTCTCCAATGAGAATATTCCAGTTGGATCCTACAAAAAGTAGAACAAACAATTGTTAATATTATTTGGGAACACAGATTCATCTATTTTGAATGTTATTTACAATTTGCCTTTTCCCCTTAGACGTTCCATTGGAAGAATAGAAAACTGATTTAGCCGAAGAATCGTTATGTGACAATATCCCCTGGACAGAGTATAGTAATTTTTTAAAAAGGAAATGCTGGTATGACCTTTAAGCGTAATGAATTATCATAAAGTTCAAAATATATATAAAATGTAAAGATGAAGTATATTCTTTAACTAGAAAAAGAATTAAAACACGAATAAGCTCATTTACTTGTTACTGAAGTGCTCTTTAGATATCTCTCTTTTTTTTAAATTTAGGTTGTTTATTTTTCATTTCAATGAACACCTACAGAGATTTTGGGATTCCATTCATTCATTGTTACACCCTTCTCCCCGCACAA
>NW_006399833.1:687030-703057 GCF_000299155.1 Elephantulus edwardii | reverse complement strand
ACCCTCATTGCATACTCCTACGATAAAAATAATGCCCTAAAATATAATACTTTTAGACTATTCTCTCCCCCATAGACTTCAATGCCGTAAACATCTTTTTAGAAAATCTATTTTGTGTGAAAGTTTACAAACATCATTGCTATTTTCAGACAATCATAGGCAATAATAACTATTCATTGATACAGTTAATTCATTACAGTGTCTAAGTAAAGCTTTATTGTAATATCTATCTTTTAAACAATTTTATTTATTTTATCTCGTGTGTGTGTGTGTGTGTGTGTGTGTGTGTGTGTGTGTGTGCATTGTCAAATCGGATCCAACTGGTACAGGAGGAAATTGCCCCTCCTTCTCCAGTGGAGCATCTGGTGGATTCGAATCGTGTGCCTTCAGGATTTCAGCACAGCTTCTTGTCAGTAGGCCACAGGAGCTCCCTGTAATATCTATCTTTTGAGTGTTAACCAGACAAGCAGAAAGTTTAATATATAGTAATGATGAGTAAATAGTGGGGATAAAGTCCAGATGATTGACTTATGTAACAGGACTTCCTAAAAAATATTGTCTGTGATTAATACTAGCACTAAAAGAACATCATTTGGAGGCAGAAGAAAGAAAATCACAACCACACAGTGCTTCTCTTTACTTAAGTTAATATTTCCAAAAGTTGAATGTATTACTATTCATTACTATTACAGTTATTGGTAAAAAACCCCATAATATATTCTTTTCTAAAAAATAATTTTAATGAACATTTACAGAGAATTTCATAATATATTCTTATAATAACTTACTATTATTATATCACCCTTAAACATTGTTTTCTTACTTTAAAATATGAGTGTTCCTTTTTTGTTCACAAGAAAACATGGGTTTGTTGTATTGGGTTTTTTTAGATGCCTTTACGCCTATTGTAGTTTAGGTGAAAGTTAAAAGGACAAGTGAGCTTCCCAGTCAAGAATTTACACACCTTTTATTTTGTGAAATTAGTTGTAATCCCCCAGGGTAACGAAACTCTTACAGTTTTGTTTCTGGATTCCCTGTTTTGTTGGTGGTGGTGATGTTTCGGGTTTTTGGTTGGTTGGTTTTCTTTCTTTCTTTCTTTCTTTCTTTCTTTTTTTTTCTCTCTCTCTCTCTCTCTCTCTCTCTCTCTCTCTCTCTCTCTCTTCTTTCTTTTTTCTTTTTTTCTTTCTTTCTCTTTCCCCTTTATTGGCTTCTCTGCTTTGATTTTGGTAAATGCTGCCTTTTTATTCTCATATTATTGTTGATTATTCTGAGGAGTACTTCCTTCATGTGGGTTACTGTTCACTCTGACTGCCTGTTTGTTGTTTGACTGCCAGGTGATCCCTGGAGGTGGGTTCATTTCCAGGTCTGAAGTGTTGAAAGGCCACAGTCATGGTTTTTTGAGTTCTATAACTGTTTAATTTTTTATTCTACTCTTTCTTTTCCTATTAAAGCCAAACTTGTATGCAAAATAAATAGATATAAATATTATAAGGAAACTGGCAAATTTTTGGAAGTTTGCAAGCATTACAGAAAGTATATCTTTAAATGTGATCTTAGCAGGAAAACTATTGCAAGTATGAAAAGTATATAATGGAAATTAGAGTCTTCTTGTAACGGATGTGATATTTGTGCATCTAGTAAAATTGTTATAGGAAAATGACACAGTCATAGGATTAATCACTTTGACTAACAGATGCTCAACTGGACAGTGCCAGGCAATTTGAGTTTTAGCCTCATCTCTGCCATTCATTATATACATAAGCATCATTTACTCTCTGGCTTAGTTTCCTTACATATAAAATGAAAATGTTTACCAGGTGAGTACTGAATTCTTAAATTCTATAAGAAACAGCAATTAGATTCTACCCTTCTAAAATACAGATGTTTCTAGCGGATTGATAAAGCTATTTTTGGGGAAAGCAATAGCCTACTTATTACAAAAATAATGCTATATAACATAATAGCATTGATAAGTAAATGATCCAGGGAACAAACTCTCGTGAAAATGTTTTAAAAGTTATTTAAGGTTAAAACTTTAGAATTTTTGAGACATAAAATCAGGTTGTTCTAGTACTCTCGATATTAAATACGTCACTTTTGCATAAGTCATTGAGATATTTATAGGGAAAAGTTAGCACTGAACATGGTTTAAAAGAAACCCTGGTGGCGTAGTAAATTACATATTGGACTGGTAAGTAAGGTCAGTGGTTTGAATTCACCAACTGCTCATATTAATTAATAAATAGATAAGTTGAGTAAAAGAAAAGGTAATACAAATAAGGATTTGATGAGACACTATAATTACTTTAATAAATTGTAATTAATGTTATACCACAAAATGTATATCAATAATTGAATGAAAACTAATCATTTGCAAACTTCCACTCAAAAAAAAAAAAGAAAGAAAAGTTTTACAACCCCGGAAACTGCATGGAAGTCTGAATTGACTCTAAGGTAGTAAGTTCAGTTTTGAGGGAGAGATAACTAGCAAAGGAGTTACTAGGGATTGGCTTGAAGATTTTATCACTTTGATTTATTCTTCAGGAAGATATCCTGGAGAATTTATATGAGAAATTATTAACTCTGGAGAAACGGCCTCTGGGTATATATCAAAAGAATCAACGATTTTAATTTATTCCTATTAGTGAACCACTCTTTGTTGTAGTCAAGGTTACATTTTAACTGAAAAAACCATCATGCAGTAGAAAATTACTGTAATGTTTGTTCAACCTTTATTTCTGAATCTTTGAGCACAAAATGTTTCTTCCCCCCCCCCGCATAATTTTTTTCTAGCCCTCAATAATATTAAACACCTAACTCAGATTTGAACTCAGTTTCTGGTTACTGGGCAATATTTTCTTCTATCATGATATAAGGTCACTTTGAATCAGAGCCAATTCAACAACACCTGACAACAACATTTAACTACTCAAAAAGGAAACCAGGGAAATTATTTAAGACAATTAAATATCTGTGGTGATCCATGGAAATCCTATTTTATCTACATTCAAGTTTTCGGAAATAATGTTGTGCTTGCAAATAAGCAAACCATCTTATTTCTCCTGGTGGTCTCATTTAATGAAAGAGTAGTTCATCCTTTTATTTTTTTTGTTTGTTTGAGAATAACTCAATGTTTAATCTACCCTGTTCTTAAAGACAGCTCAAGGAAATATTAATCTATTCTAAGACCATATTTTTATTGGTGTTAAGTGATATTATTTGTTACCTTAATTCCACACTTGTATCTTTCCATATTAGGAAACTAAGCTAATCTCTAAGATAGTAATACATAATTACTTATATAATATTTTTGCTAAATTAATAGTGAGAGTAAATAGGATACCCAAAAATGAAAGGTTGAAAATTATTCTTCTCTTTAATCAATATGAAGGTTAAAAGTCCCCATCAGAGAAGTTTCTTCTCTGCTCTTTCATTTTGAAATTTCTAAGTAGATTGCTCTATCATCTTGGAGATTTGAGGGTGTATTAAGTTTTGTTGTCTCAGTTGAGTAAATAATATGGACAGTAAACAAGAATTTGTAAAACCTGTTCTCAAAAATAATTACTGAAAATCTAAGTCTTAAAACATTTTTTAATCATAAACAACTAAGGCAAATAATTTACATGTTTATATCATTTTTGTATTTTAAATTATTTCCTGCCATTTAGAAATATTATTCTAGCTGCTCTCTGGACCCAAAATTTGCATGAGAGAAGTGTATTTCTATCTTTTTTAATAAAATAGAAGATGTATCTTGTTGGATACTTTCATTAAGGGCTTAAAGGGGAGGGGAAGTATAGCAGAAGAAAAGAGCCACTAGAAGGCACTGTTTCCTGGTAAAAGAAAGACTTTCAGAAGTACAGAATGACAGACAAGACCAAATATGGCAGGGAAAAGGGGACCAATAAATGTTCAATGTGTAGCAAGAAAATTGCTGGTCAAATTTGAAGTGGATTATAGATTTAGAACAATAAAGAAGGAGAGTAAGATAACACATTCCAATTGCCAAGCAACAAAAGGAAGTAAATTGCACAATATCTAGAAGGAGATAGTAGAGGTTGTCTTCTTTTTTCTTTTTTCTTTTTTTTTTTTACAAATACCAATTTTATAAAAAGAGTTCATGAAAAGACAATCTGTAGATGGTGAATATGACAAAAAGGATGCTGGAATGTTTTTCAGAAAGAATTGTAGAAATAGGCTTCTGAATATAAATGGAATTTTTAGAAAGAAAAATATCTGCCTATAAACTAGTTTGTCTCAAGCCATAGATGATGCGTGGACTCCTTATACAAAAGAATCCTCAAGGAGATTAGTTAAAATAAAGAATGTTTGGCCTTTACCATGGAACTATGAAATAGCAATCTCTGGGAGTGGGTTAAATAAATCTTCATTTTTAAAGGTCACTTTTGTTCATCACCATGTCAAAAACCACAGCTTTAGGCTGGGGATAATAGTTGATGTAGAAGAACAAGCTATGGTGATGTTATAGGATACAGGATATGATGAAGTATATAGTAAATGTTATCAATTCTAGCAGACTCAAATGTAAAATTATTTCAAAAAGGGAAGCTAAGTGCCTTGTTAAGGTAGGAATGTTTTCATGAGTGAGGTCTGGAAAGCAGGCTTGGTCTGGGTGGTAGAAGACTGGGAAAGCTAGCAGTTATATTTAAATATAAACCTAATGTAATTCAAATATAGATTTTGGATCATGTGCTATTTCAGATCACCTCTGCCATTACTGTCTTCCAGGCCTGTCTAATCCTCACCCCAATATAGATTAGAGACTACACATGGCAGTGTCAAATACCAAGGCCACCACCATGAGGAATGTCATTACCATACTGGGCACAGAAGGCAAAACGAACTATCATAGTGAAAGACATGCCAGATTTGGAACTGAAGAAATAGTTTCCAGTCCCAAGGATTAGAACATAGGAATATCAGAAAAATAATTACATAGAGAGAGAGAACATATATATATATATATATATATATGTATATAACACACATAATACACAAGCTCTGATTTACTACAAATACGATAACTATATAAACCCACAACTCAAAGATATGTATATAAAGATGTAAGGTTTTCCAATTCCTTTTGCAAAAAGGAATCACAAATCTACAGAGGTGTTTTGTTTATCAGGGGGAAAAATACATATTCAATAGTAAAGCAGGAATAATTAGAGCCTATTAATTAACATGTAACAGAGTTCTGTTAACATGATCAGTTTTATATTTATTCTCTTTTATCTCCAAGTTAAGGCATTCTGAAAACAAACAAACAAAATACTGATTTTTTTCCCCTCCTTCCTTGTTTGTTTAGTTTACATTTTAATTTTTTTTTCTTTTGGTGAAAATATGCACAACAAAATGTGCCCCAATTCAACAATTTCTTCATGTATATTTCAATGACATTGATCACATGCCCCAAGTTGTTCAACTGCTTTCACTATCCTTTTCCAAATTAGTTTGCAGTTATTAACACAAACTCACTGTCTTAGTATTATCTACAATTTTAAGTATAAAAGTCATACTTACTAAAAGCAACCAAAAATGCCCGCAGAAACAAATAAAATTCAGAAACAAAACCCAGATAACCTTTCTCAGCATTCTTTAAATTCCAATTGACCCAGCAAGTCTGCCTTTCCCAGGAGTGCTTGCCTTATGGCTATTTTGCTGGCCAGCCCTATAAAGGGCATAATGTATCAATGTTCAGATCAGACTCTTTACTCCAAGATTCTTCCATTACTTAATCTAAAATCAGAATCTGTCTATATTGTCTGAATGTTACCAAATGACTATTCTTGATGTTAACAGATGACAATTTTCTGCAACTTTATTTCAGGAATTTTCTGATTCTCTGAAAACTTTATGTAAAAAAAAAGAAGAAGAAGAAGAAGAAGAAGAGATTACCTATAAATTCTACTGCTGGATTTCTTATTAGATCTGACTGTTCAGAGGGGAGAAGTCTACATCATTTTCTTGGAGGCCCAAAGCCTCCACAAGGAAACAAAATTACTTTTGTACAATGTGTAGGAGTTTGGTAATTTTGCTAAATTAAAAATTCTATTTTCCAAAAATCTGTATTTAATCGCAAGCAGCAATTCCCTGAAGCTTTATGTTCCTAAAGGATACCTTATAATTTCTTCTCACTACTGTTCTTACTTTAAAAACCAATTTCATCTTCTTTTCCCGTTCACTCTAACTTCCTTTGCCTTGAGAACACAAATACTCCACTTGCCTGCAGTGTACAGACCAGAGACTTTTATCTTATCTCCTCTGATCTCCTCAAATTCTTACATCCAAGAGTTGTGACCTGGTCAGTTTTTCTGGGCCATTTCCATTCCCCCCTCTTTTTTTATTTTTATGGCAAGAAAAAAAATTTCTTCTTTTTCTCCTTGAGCTTGCCTTCTCATTTCTCTGGGGTCTATGCTATTAATCTCTTTGTGATTATTTCTTAAGGGGTGTGTGTGTGTGTCTGTGTGTGTGTTAGTTTGCTCATGTGAAGTTTCATGTTTTCCCTAATTTGCTTCCTCCCTCCCCCATTTGCTCCCAGTACACAGAAAATGTTAGAAGGGTAACATTTCATTGTTTGATTTTACACTTTTATTTGTGAGTAAATCTAATCTGGATATGAAAATTCTATTCAGAAAAGAAACCACCACCAATTAAGTCCTCTGTATTTCAGAAACCTCACTTGTGTGCACAGAAAAGAAAGAATTTTAGAGCAAAGTAGGTGGTGAAAGATTTAAATTTTCCCAAAGTTCTGTGACTTCACTTTATGAAGCAGTATCAATAACCCAATGCTAATATTTGTAATGTAACATGTTTGCAATGAGGGTTTAATGTAAAAATGTTTTAAATGTCCTATAATGTGTTAAAGTGTCCCCAGGTGCATGACCTTCCTCACTCTAGTATAGGCATTGGGAACTCTTCTTTTTTTTTTTTTTTTTAAAGGTCAAACATCCAACTACAAAATCTCAAAATACAAACTAAACATCAAGTCAATGTAATTCTGAATTTCATAATCTCAAGGTTAATATTGCACTTTTCTCCAAGCAGGCAGGCCACTGTTCTGAAGTACAGTTGACTGGTGATCATTCCAGCATGATGCCTGCTTATTCCTTTTCTTGGAGTCCAGGGGCCCTCTGCCTTCAAGAGAGGGTGTGAGTGAAATGCCAATCTAAAAAAGGAACTTGAAAAACGGATTTGGGTGGAGTCCAGTATCAGCCACTAATCAAATAAAATAAATGACACCGTTGGAAAAAAAATCGGTCCGCTAATAATGATAATAAATAATAGTTCACCAATCAATTACAACACTGGAGTAATGTTAGGCATTCGGGAAAAGGAAAACTCACGAAAGAAAACCACGAGAGACAGCAATATCTGGTTAGCTATGGAGTGCAACATATGTTTTCATGGCGTAGAGGTGTAGAATTATCTTCTTCCCCAGGGACTAGTTCGTTCGCTCTAGCAACACTAGAGAAGGAACATTGCCATGACAAGAATAAGGAAGTTTGATGGTTAGGTGACTGACTTCCCTTCTGGCCAAGGTTTTGTACAATGCTATTAGAGGGTGAAAAGAAAATTCCAACACTTTAATTAATTTTTGAGCCAATGTCACTAAGTTACACTTTAGGTGGACATCTCCGCAGGCAAAAGAAGCAAAGGACAGGAGGCGAGGTGTGAACACACACAGCAGGGTGTGTTCTCAGGGAGCTATGCCTGCCTAAAGCACTGATAAGACAGATACTCAAGATTCACTAGACCAAAGGGACCTTGCACACGCTGTTTTAGCCTTCAGCACTCCTGTATTGTTCCCACCTCTTCACCTTTCTGTGGAGTTTTGTGCTGCCCAGTATCCAGGGGGCATCTCTCCCTTTCTCTCTCACTGGGGTGCCTTCTTGCGCTGGCCATCAGTGGAAGTCCTGGCTCAACCGGGTTCACTGGCATTCGTTCCTTTCTCTGGTGCTAAAAACTCATAGAGGGGAGCACTTAAGTAATGAAGGTAATTTTCTACTCACCGGCAAGTGGCCAAGATCCGTGATTTCCTTGTCCCTCCAGCCCCCAGGTCCCGCCATGGCTTAGAGCTGAACAGAAGCGAGTGACTGTGGTGGGCTCTTGCAGAAGCCTGATGTGGACGCTGAGGGGGAAGTTGAAGGACCGGGAGGGAATAGAGGTCGAGGAACTGGGGTGCTGGAGATAAGAGCAGTGGGAAATGGAGAGGGAAAGAGCAAAAAGAAGCAAGAGTTCCTGAGGCGGGAAAGTAAGTTTGACTACTTTGAAGAGAAGCGTCCAGAGTCAGTGTGGAACTACTAGCAGGAAGGGTGCTCTGCTGGTAGGACCACAGTGTCTGTTCCAGCAGGGTGCGCCTCTTACAGGATTGGGAGGGGGCGGTGCAAGAAAGGCCCCTTCGAAGGGGATTGGTGCAGCGTCACGTCGCCAGGTGGGCAGCCTCGCGGCGGAGGGCTGGGCGAACAGGGCCACCAGTCCAGGAAGGTGTTAAGGGACTCTAACGGTTTACTAGCCTGCCCCTGATGATCCACCCCCCCCTCCGCCGCCGCGTCTTTCGCCCCCCTCCCAAGTCCACTACTGCACCCGTCTCCTCCGCCCCCGCTGGCGACTGTTCTGCAGGAACTTTTTCAAGACCGCTGTCAGCCCTGGAAAACCGGTCCCGCTCTGCGACGCTCCAACTCTGGGCCCCATAGCTCTGCCACAGTCCAAATAGTCCGCGTCCTTGACTCTCCAAGAAACACTAGTGACTTTTCTACATGCCTATCTCATTCTGCTCTTCCAATGTCATTGCTCATCTCATTGCAAAGATCCATCAACTAAGGGGAGGAAGTGACTTGTCACTGAAGTACAATCAGACCTCTAGGAGCTCTTCAAGGACTGCAATAGGATACTGACCGCTGCCAGAGTTCAAGCAGTTGCAAGAAACTTCTAGCTGGAGCTGAACCACTGCATTCCCTCTAGCCCCTATGAGTTGAAGCCCACCCTTGGTCCCCATACGCAGAACTTCCAGCACCTGTGAACAGAAGCTAAGGGTTAGGAGAGATAGACTGAATTTCTGAATCCAGGTTCCAAGTTTGCAGATTGCCGCGTTCACAGCGCGCAAAGTTCCAGTGTCCCTCAGAGTCTCCAGGGCTCTTATTGGGTTTCCATTCATTGCAAAATGATTCTCAGGCACCCAGGATATTTGAGTCCCATTTCCCGTAGAATCTCAGTCAGTCAGTCGGTCGCTCTAAGTCACTTCAGTGACTGGGACTTACGCAATTTAGCTTAGATAAGTAAGGCGTCCCTCAAAGTGAAAATGTCCAGAAACTGCTTACTTTCCCTTGAGCTCACAGACTGCTTTCCGAGCACAGGCACTCTGGGTTTAAATGCCATGGGGCATGCAGGAGGGGATTGTTTTCCATTTCTTTCTTTTTAAACTAGGAAATATCTTCCCCCTCCAGGAATATTTCACCACACACTCCCCAAATAATCCTTCTCGCATACTGAAGTTCATAATTTCTGGCACTCTTAACTTTTGAAATTATTCTCTTTATGCATTGGTGGATTTTGTTAATTTCACATCAGCGTCTGAGTTTGACTTCCTTACAAAACCTGCTGTAATAGCCACAACTCTGAGGAGCCAGTCTCACTAAACAAAAGGGAAAAAAAAATTCTGTTTAATGGGTGTGGAAAAACCAACCATCACCTCCCAAACTCCTCTCCCTGCCGAATAAAGACAGGTATTCTGGATTGAATTTTCTTATTAACTGAGATATTACCCATACCATTATAGAAATGACATTTTCCAAAAGCGCAAATCCTGACAAGTCCACTGCATAAAGTACTTCCTAGATGATCAGAAAGAATACTTACAGAAGAACTGTGTAAACACGAATCAGAAAAACTCCATTTTTAGACCTAGAAAGTTACACTTTTATGTATATATTTATTTTTTAAGAAATCAGGTTACAGTCAAGAAATGCATTGAGAAGAGCTCTGAAAAGAATTTTTGCTAATGAAAAATGTTTAAAAGTTATGACTTTTTAAAAACAGTGCTATTTAATCAAAGTAAATAGCATGGGGCCTGGGGATGTGCTCCATGACCTGCAATGGCAAAGGCTATTTTAGCCCATCTGAGGAGGCAAGTTCAGACCAAGCAAAACAATCTAGGCTAGATATTGGACTTGTGAGGCCAGAAACTTCATGACTCCATCAGAGGTTGGGACCCTTAGTGGAGGGAAGGAATGATGTTAGGTGTCTGACCAGAACTCGACAAATCACCTACACATTTTCTAAGTTATCATTTTCAAGAACAGAAGAGACATGATAACTTTACCTTGTGAGCTGAAGTGAAGATTTTTGTGGCCGCTTTGGGAAAAGACAGTAGTAGAGCTAGCAGATAAGAAGGCAAATAGATGGGCCCCAAGCACGAAACACAACAGTGAAATAAGGCACTTGTTTTCTAAAGTCTGGGATTTTCCTCTCAAACATCCATCAGAGTCACTCTTGTCTTCTTTCAAGGTGTTCTTTCTTGGGTTTTTTTCACCTCCTGATAGCAAACTGCACAAAAATAACCCTCGCTTCTACCCTAATCTTCCCAGGACGTTGTCTGATTGTGTTTTATCCAGAAATAATCCTGCCAATACTTCAAGCCCCATAATTTTCTCATATTAGTTCTTTAATCTTAAATACTGGCCTGATGTAGCTTTTTTATTGATTTCACTTTTTTGACAAATGATTTTTATAGAGTGTTTACTGCATAGTCTGGATTAAGTGCTTTGTAAGCATCATCTCATTTCCTCTTAACAAAACATTCTAGATTTTTGTCATTGTTAGTCCCATTTCCTGGGCCATAAAGTCGAGACACAGAGAGATGATGCAATTTGTCCAGTGTCTTACAGCTAGTAATTGGAGGAATGGAATTCCAACTAACTCAGGCAGTCTGTCTCCAGAGCCCACTTGTCAATGACTGTTGAAGGACCCGTCCATATTTCCAGACTGTGTGCAAAGTAGGCAAATTTTAAAAAGCTTCAGAGTAATCGAGATCAGATGATATTAACTAAACCCCTAAGCTATGCATTTCTCCTTTTCCCCTTTCAGACCTCAAAACATGAGCTTTATAAAAAAAATGGAACTCAGTCATAGGCCAAGAGTAGCCAGTGATCTACTGGAGTTGAGATCAGTGAGTGGATCAACTTACAGGGGGAAAAAAAGTAGCTATTTTCTATTCTTAAAAAAAAAATCTAATAAAATCCCTCCAGAGGGATTTTATTTGGCTGGGAACAAACCATATTTAGTGAGAACTTGAAGGAAGCTGTGTCATTGGAGCAACTGTGCTTAGCAGCAGACCTGAAATGTTAAATGGTATTCTGTTGGTGGGAGTCTGGTAGATACAGTGCCAAGGACGTGTTAAATCACTCAGCGAGCTAGTGTGCATCTCTCCCCTGATAGTACCTTCCTTCTGACCAAAGATAGCTTTTACTGAGAAAAAAAAAAAACACCTCCAAAGTACGCTTTAATCTTTATGTACAAGGGACTGAGTTTTATTTCTTCGTGAAAATTGAGAATTTGGGAGCGTTACATTGAGAAAACACATATGTGTGATGAAAATTATACATTTAAGAATGTCTAAATTGTGTTTTGTATCTCTTTATTTTCACATTTAAGATTACAATATGTGTTTTAATGTTGTGTTGTGTACCATCAAGTTGGAACCGACCCATAGCTGACCCTCCAGGGTTGTCAGAGGCAGTTAATTGCATGAGAGGAGATAGACATTTAAAAAATTTACTCTCCTGAAGAACTTTATTGAAATTTCCAAGTGTACAAAATTATGTATCATTTAGATTTTCCTCTGTTCTGAAATCCCACATTACAAAACCCATTACAACCATACAAACTTCTATCAGTACATGATGGCTGTCAAATTTCTGGAAATTGAATTAAGGTGGTTAAATAAGGTTATTTAACAATAATTTTGAAGATGTACATTTTAGTATATCTGTGAGAATACTTTTTTTTATCAACTGGGCTGAAAGACTTAAGATTTTCTTTGTTCTTTATGGAGAAAATTTTACAGCTATAGAGTTTCTACCACAATTCGCAGTGGTTTTGATTGTCATATACATCACTCCTTAGACAGACAACCATCAAAGCACCTGATATCTCTTTGGCTAAAAGTCTTCTGACCATAGTTTGCAAAGCTCTGTAACTTGTCATGGGATGCTCTTAAACTTAGTATGAGCTCAACATCAACAAAACAAAAATTCTCATCACTGGGCCAATTGGCAGCATCATGATGAATGGTGAAGAGACTGAGATTGTTAAAAGCTTTAGTTGGCTTGGCTCCACAATCAACACTCTTGGTAGCAGCAGCCAGGAAATCAAGATAAAAATTACACTGGGAAAGTAGGCTGTCAGGGGACCTCTCCAGAGTACTGAAGAGCAACAACAACAGTCTGGAGACTAAGGTGCACCTGCTTGCTATGTATCAGAGAGCTGGACAATGACTAGGGATGATAGAAAGAGAACTGATGCCTTTGAGCAGTGGTGCTGGAGAAGATTGTTGAATATGCCATGGATTGCCAGGATAACAAACAGGTTCATCCTAGAGAGGGTGAAGCTAGTCTGCCCCTTAGAGAAAATAATTCCGAGACTTTGTCTGATATACTTTGGGCATGTTGCAAGGAAGGACCAGTCCTTGGAAAGGGACATCATTCTTGGAAGGATGGAGGGACAGAGAAAAACAGGGACATAATAGATTAGATGAATTGATACACTGCCTGGGGTAATTAGGGTAGGTGGGTTAAAGACTAAATCTGGCACAGGATGGAGCAGGTTTCAGGGCTTTTGTACGTAGTGTCGCTATGATTTGCAAGCAACTTGATGGCATGTATCAACAACAATTTCTAAAATGAGGCTATAGCAATCTGATCCCAAGAGAATTAGGGTCTCATTGCTATTGAAAACTAGAATACTACTCTTAAAAAAAAAACCACACCCAACATTTGTTTTACAGACAACTAAAATGGAAATTAAAACTGTAAGTCAGATCGATTTCTGAAGGTGATCTTGAGAACTCCTTTTATTCTCTCAGTTTTTTCTCTCTTTGGAGGTTGTGCCATCTTGTTTGTTGTTGTTATTAGGTGCCCTCGAGGTGCCTGTGACTCAGAGCGATTATGTATACAGCAGCTCTGAATCCTGCCCTGTCCTGAGCCAGTCTCACTGATTCCAACACATCAAACTCCCTTGTCCCAATTACAGTGTCAATCCCCCTCATCCAGGATCTTCCCCTTCTGCACTGTCCCTCCACCCTTCCAAGCATGATATCTTTCTCCAAGGATAGGTCCTTCTGGCCATGTGTCCAAATTAGGTGAGACAGAGCTTCAAAATCCTAGCCTTCAAGAAGAAACTTGATTTCACCCTCTCAAAGACAGATCTATTTGTTTTCTTGGCAGTCCATGGTATATTCAAGATTCTTCTCCAGCACCAAAATTCGAAGGCATCAATTCTTCTTCTGTCATCATTAGTCATTATCCAGCTCTGATGCATAACAAGTAATTGTGCAGATGATGACCTGGATCGGGCGCACCTTAGTCTGTAGTCTGAAGTCGTTGCTTTTCAATATTCTCGAGAGGTCCCCGACAGCATATTTTTGTCTTTTGATTTCCTGACTGCTGGTGCCGAGAGTGTTGATTGTGGAGCCGAACAAGCTTTAATTATTAACAACCTCAATCTTTTCTCCATCTATCATGGTGCTGCCAGTAGTTCCAGTGGTGAGAATCTTTGTTTTGTTCATGTTGAGCTTCAACCTATATTGAAGACTATAGTCCTTGACCTTCTGCAGCAAGTGCTTCAGGTCCTCCTCAGTTTCAGCAAGCAAGGCTGTGTCACCTGCATAACCTAGGTTGTTGATGAGTCTTCTTCCAATCCTGATATCTCATTCCTCTTCATAAAACCCAGCTTCTCAAATGATCTGTTTTGCATATAGATTGAAAAGGAGACAGGATGCATTCCTGATGCACTTCTTTCCTGATTTTGAACCATGTAGTATTTCTTTGCTTTGTTCTGAGGACTGCTTCCCTGTTCAAGTATAAGTTTCGCATAAGCACAAGCAAGTGTTCTGGTATTCCCATTCTTCTCAAGGCTAGCCACAATTTATTGTGATCCACACAGTCAAAAGCCTTTGCAGTCAACAAAACACAGATAGATATCCCTTTGGTACTCTTTGTTTCCTGCCAAGATCCATCTGACATTGGCAATGATGTCTCTAGTGTCATGACCTCTTCTAATCCTAGCTTGTATTTCTGGTAGTTCTCTGTCAGTATACTGTTCCAGTCATTTCTGGATAATATTAACCATATTGTTTGATAATTTCCACACTCTGTCTGGTTTCCTTTTTTTTTTAAATGGGAATAAATATAGATCTCTTCTAGTCTGTTGGCCAGGCAGTTGTCCTCCAGATTTCTTGGTACCACCTGCTGAACACATCCAGGGCAGTATTTGTTTGTTGAAATATGTTAATTGGTATTCCATCAATTCCTAGGGCTTTTTTTTTATCAAGTCCTTCAGAGCAACTTTCTCCTTCCTCACCATTAACTCCTGAGTATTTGTTGTTTCTTGAAATTCTGTGTCAGTGAATTCTTTTTGGTACAGTGACTCTGTATACTCCTTCCAACTTCTTATAATACTTCTTGAATCATTCAATACTCTGTCCCCTAAAACTCTTAAGTATTACAACTCGCCGCTTGAATTTGTTCTTTAGTTCCTTCACCTTAAGAAATACTGAGCAAGTTCAGCCCCTTTGATTTCCCAACTCCAACTCCTCACACATTTCATAATAATACTTTATCTTGTCTTCCTGAGCTGCCCTTAGAAATCTTCTATTCGGCTCCTTAACTTCTTGATTTCTTCCCTTTGCTTTGGCTTCTCGGCACTCTAGTGCAATATTCAGAGTCTCTTCTGACTTCCATTTTGGTCTCTTTTTTCTTCTTCCTTCTTTGTGATGACCTTTTGGGATCTTCATGAATGATATTCTTCCCCCCCACACCTTTTTATTTTTCTTTTTTTTTAATGTGTGTACCTTCATTTTGGATCTGACCGGTATAGGAGGAGATTGCCCATCCTTCTCCAGCAGAGCATCTGGTGGATTTGAACCACATGCTTCTGAGATTACAGTGCAGCTTCTTGCCACTAGGCCACCAGAACTACTGAACAATATTCTTGATATCTTCTCATAGCTCATTTGATCTTCATTCATTAGTGCTCAAGGTCTCACACTTGTTTCTGAGTTGGTTTTTAAATTCGAGTAGGATAGACATGGTCAAACTTTGATTCCTGTGGATAGGATTTTATCTTCTTCAGCTTTAATTAGAACTTGCATATGAGCAGTTAATAGTCTGTTCCACAATCAGCATCTGGCCTAATTTTCACTGCTGATAGTGAACTTCTGCAATGATTCCTTCCACAGATGTCACTATCTGATTTCTATGCATACCGTTAGGGGAAATCAATGTGTATAGCCTGTGTTTATGGTTTCTTCCCCCTTTTTTATTATTTTATTATTAATTTCAATGAAAATTTACAGAGACTTTGGGTTTCCATTCATTCATTGTTGCACTTTTATCCCCTCCCTACCCTTCCACCTACTACATTAGCTCTTGGAAAAGTAAAAGAAAAATTCTTTCATTGTTTTACAAACCCTCCCCCAGGACCACTCCACTATGCAGCCTGTGCTCTGGACTCCTGTCATGACAAAAATACATAATCACATATTCCTATAAAATAATTTTCTTCCTTATATGTTTCAATCAAGTATAAGTTTCGCATTAGAATGATCAAGTGTTCTAGGACTCCCATTCTTCTCACAGTCAGTCATAGTTTGTTATGATCTACACAGTCAAATGCCTTTGCATAGTCAATGAAACAAAGATAGACATTCCTCTGGTATTCCCTGCTTTCAGCCAAGATCCATCTAACATCAGCTACAATATCTCTAGCACCACGACCCCTTCTAAACCCA
>NW_006399833.1:680716-685060 GCF_000299155.1 Elephantulus edwardii | reverse complement strand
GGGCTGTTGTACATAGGGTCGCTATGAGTCGCAGGCGACTCCATGGCACATAATAACAACAACAACATATTTTCCATGATAGGTTGGGATATATAAAATCATAAATTGCCATTTCTGGGCATTAAAAAGAAGCTCATCAAGAGTACACCTGTGAACAAACTAAAAATTAAATTTAGTAACAGAATAGAAACTACCTACAATAAGATTTTGTTTTGTGAGGCTTTTCTTAGAAGTGACTGTGTGTATACATCATGTATAATTTATGTATTTTTCTTTGTGTGTATGTACACATGAAGCTTGTAAGAATTTAATTTTTATTAATACCTGAATGTGTGCTACTGCTTTAGCAAGAATGTACATATTATGGTCAGGGCATTGTGAATGGAATTTTTAAGCTAAACTTTTGATAATGTTCTTTAGCATCTCAGTTTATCTTCTAAAATACCTTTCCCATGGCAAAATAGAGGAAGGCCCTGTATGAGGTGGATTGATTCAGTGATTGGGGTGATTGGGATGGGAGTGTCAGAGATAGTGTGATTGGCACAGGACAGAGTGGAGTTTAGGGCTGTTTTACATAGGGTCGCTATGAGTCGCAAGCGACTCAACGGCACATAACAACAACAACAACAACATATATTTCAATGTAGTATACATTCTTGAACCCATTTTTCTTGGTCTAACCCTAACCCCGATGCCAGACCTGTTTTACAACAGTGACACCATGCAGTATTTGTCCTTTTGTGACTGAGATACTTCACTCAGCATAATGTCCTCCTGGGTCACCCATTTTGAATAATATTGCATGAGTTCCTTATTTTTCAATGTAGTGTAGTATTCCACTGTGTGAATATACCAGAGGTCCTCTATCCATCCGTTTATTGATGGGCACATAGGTTGTTTCCAACTCTTTGCTATTGTGAACAAAGCCGCAATAAAAATGGGTGAGCATATATCTGCCTGGGTGGCAGTTAGGGTCTCTTTGGGGTATATTAGAAGTATATAAGCAGAAGAAGTAGAAGAATTGCTCAGTCAAATGGGATTTATATTTGCAACTTTTTGAGAAAGCACCATACCGCCTTCCACAGTGGTTGCACCATTTTACACTCCCACCAACAATGAATGAGGGTTCCAGTTTCTTCATAACCTTGCTAGCATTTGTTGCTTGCTGTTCTGTTAAATTTTGCTTTTCTGACTGGGTTGAGATGTTATCTCATAGTTGTTTTAATTTGCATCTTTCTTACAGGTAGGGATTTTGAAAATGTCTTCATGTGCTTGGTAGCCATCTGAATGTCTTTCTGTCTCTTCATATCCTTTGCCCATTTTTCTATTGGATTATTTACCTTTGTCTTGTTGTGGTACTCAAGTATTCTATAAAATCTGGATATAAGTCCATTATTTGATATGTCATTTATGCTGGTGGAGAAATTCTGGATGTGCATAGGGATTTGATTCTTAGAATATTCCGTTCATCTATTTTAACTACTCCTGGTTGGAGGTTTTTCAGGATACTTGGAAGACTATTTATGTTGTGGATTAGGACTTCTAGCATTCTTCTAATCTTTTCTTTAATGAAGCTATAATTCTTGGTTTTAGTCCTAGGTGAATGAATTGGTTTTTGTATATGGAGTGAGATGTGGATCTTGCTTGAGTCTTCTGCAGATATTTTTCCATTTGCCAACACCATTTGTTAAAAAGGCTGCCATTCCCCTGCTTAACTGATTTAATCTCCTTGTCAAAAATCAGTTGACCATGGATAGATGGGCTGATCTCCGGGTTCTCAATTCTATTCCATTGATCTATGTGTTTCTCATTGTACCAGTACCATGCTGTCTTTACCACCACAGCAGTGTAGTAGGATTTGAACCTTTCTTCTATTTTTAAGGAGTGCTTTACTTATTCGGGTTTCTTTCAATTCCAAATGAAACTGGAGATTGCCTTTTCCATCTCCTTCTAGAATGGGATTGGTATTTGTATTGGCATTGCATTAAACGTGTAAATTGCCTTTGGTAGTATTACCATTTTCACAATATTGAGTCTTCCTATCCATGAGCAAGGGATATTCTTCCACTTCTCCAGGTATCTTTTTGTTTCTTGTAGTAATATTTTGTGATTTTCTTTGAATAGATCCTTTGTGCTTCTGGTTAGATTTACTCCCAAGTATTTAACATTGTGATTCACTATTTTGAATGGTATTGTTTTTCTTAGTTCCGGCTCTGTATTCTCTTTGTCACTGTAGAGAAATCCAACTGAGTTTTGTATGCTGATCTTGTATCCTTCTACTTTGCTGAATTGGTCCACTGTGTCCAATGGTTTTTTTGCTGAGTCTTTAGGGTTTTCTAAGTATACATCATATACTCGATCTAGGGAGATAATTTTACCTCCTCTTTGCCAATTTGGATACCTTTTACTCCCTTCTTTTGCCTTTTTGCTATCGCTAAGACTTTCAAAACAATATTGAATAAGAGAGGTGATAGTGGGCATCGTTTCCTAGTTTCTGTTCTTGAAGGGAATGCCTTTAACCTCTTTCCATTAAGAACAATGTTGGCTCTCGGGTTTGCATGAATACTTTTTACTATGTTGAAGAAATTCCCCTCTAATCCTATTTTGTTGAGTGTTTTAATCAGGAAAGGGTGATGGATTTTGTCAAAGGCTTTTCTGCATCAATTGATAAGATCATGTGGTTCTTGTTCTTGGCTTTGTTAATGTGATGAATTACATTAATTCTTTTCCTTATTTTAAACCATCCTTGCATACATGTTATAAATTCCACTTGGTCATGGTGCATTATTTCTTTGATGTATCATTGGTTTCTATTGGCCTGGACTTTTTCAGGATTTTTGCATCTATGTTTATAAGAGATATTGGCGTATAGTTTTCTATTTTGGTGGTGTCCTTTCCTGGCTTTGGTATCAAAGATATGTTTGCTTCATAGAGTGAGTCTGGGAGCATTCCATCTTTTTCTATTTTCTGAAATATTTTATGTAGAATTGGTGACAGTTCTTCTCTGAATGTTTGATAATATTCACTTGTAAAATCATCTGGTCCAGGGCTTTTTTTTTTGGTTACGAGTTGTTGTGTTATCTTTCCAATTTCTTCTTTCATAATGGGTCTGTTCAGAGGTTCAATTTCAGTTTGTGTCAGTTTGGGTAGTTTGTGCATTTTTAAGTATTTGTCCATTTCTTCTAGGTTTTCATATTTGAGTATAGTTTTTTGTAATACTCTAATGTTAGCTTTTTTATTTTAGTTGGCCATCTTGAAGTACAACATTGTGATTGATAGGATTATGTCCATACACTTACAAGGAAGTTCAGTGAATACCACTATCATTCAGATATATGCACCAACAACCAGAGCCAAAGAAGAAGGAATAGATAATTTCTACCAACTCTTAAAGTCAGAGATAGATCGAACGTGCAATCAAGATGCATTGATAATAATGGGTGACTGGAACGCAAAAGTTGGGAACAGAGAAGAAGAATCAGTAGTTGGAAAATATGGCTTGGTGACAGAAATGAAGCTGGAGATAGAATGATTGAATTTTGTACAATTAATAACTTATTCAGTGCAAATACGTTTTATAAGAAACATAAACGCAGGACATACACATGAATTTCACCTGACAGTATGCATAGGAATCAGATCAATTACATTTGCGGAAAAAAAACAATGGAGAAGCTCAATATCAGATGTGAAAACTAGGCCAGGAGCTGATTGTGGAACGGACCACCAACTACTCATATGCAAGTTCAAGCTGAAACTGAGGAAAATTAAACCAAATGCACAGGAGCCAAAATATGACTTTGATTTCATCCCACCTGAACTTCAGAATCATCTCAGGAACAGGTTTGAGGCATTGAATACTAATGAGCGAAAACCAGATGAGATGTGGGAGGATGTCAAATGTATCATTCAGGAAGAATGCAAACGGTCATTACAAAAATAGAAGAGGAATAAAAGACCAAAATGGATGTCAGAAGAAACTCTGAAGAATGCACTGGAGCATAGAGGAGCCAAAGCACAAGGAAGAATTCAAGATACTAAAGAGCTGAACAGAAGATTCCAAAAGACAACTCAGAATGACAAAGCAAAATATCACAATGAAATGTGCGAAGAGCTAGAGTCGGAAAATCAAAAGGGCCGAACTCGCTCAGCATTTCGTAAGCTCAAGGAACTGAAGAACAAATTCAAACCTCGAGTTGCTATAATCAAGGATGCTTTTGGCAGAATGTTAAATGATCCAGGAAATATTAAAAGAAGATGGAAGGAATATGCTGAGTCATTGTATCAAAAGAAATTGGCAGACACAGAAGTATTTAATGAAATAACATATGAGCAAGAGCCTAT
>NW_006399833.1:665773-679581 GCF_000299155.1 Elephantulus edwardii | reverse complement strand
TAATGACCTCTCTAAAGTACTCAAGAGCAACGGTTTCTCTCTGGAGACTAAGGTACACCTGATACAGGCCATGATCTTTGCAATGACTTGTTATGCATCAGAGAGTTGGACAATGACTATGGAGGACAGAAGGAGAATTGATGTGTTTGAGCTGTGGTGCTGGAGAAGAGTGTTGAATGTACCATGGACTGCCAAGAAAACAAACAGATTCATCCTGGAGAGGGTTAAACTAAGCTACTCCTTGGAGGCAAGGATTCTGGGGCTTCGTCTGACATACTTTGGGCATGTTGCAAGGAGGGACAGGTCCTTGGAGAGGGACATCATTCTTGGGAGCGTGGAGGGACGGTGAAAGAGAGGAAGACCCTCTATGAGATGGATTGATTCAGTGACTGGGGTAATCAGGACGGGTGTGTCAGAGGCAGTGCAATTCGCACAGGATAGAGCAGGGTTGCTATGAGTTGCAAACGACTTGACGACACATAACAACAACAACTGTTGTGATGTTGCCTGATTCATCTCTTATTCACATTATTTGTGTCTTCTCTTTACTTTTGTGAGTTTTGCTAATGGTTTGTCGATTTTATTGACCTTTTCAAAGAACCAACTCCTAGTTTTGTTGATAGTTTCAATTGTTTTTCTGTTTTCTATTTCATTTCTTTCTTTCTAATTTTTATAATTTCAGTTTATTTAGAGGGTGTCAGGTTTTCTTGCTGTTCATTTTAAATTCTCACCACTGGACCGATCGGTAGCATCAGTATGGATGGTGAAGAGACTGAGATTGTTCACAGCTTTAGTTTGCTCGGCTCCACGGTCAACACTCTTGGCACCAGTAGCCAGGAAATAAAAAACCGTATTGCGATGGGAAAGTCTGCGGTTAGGGACCTCTCCAAAATACTCAAGACCAACAGTGTCTCTCTGGAGACTAAGGTGCGCCTGACAATGACTAGGGAGGATAGAAGGAGAATTGACGCCTTTGAGCTGTGGTGCTGGAGATGAGTATTGAATGTACCATGGACTGCCAAGAAAACAAACAGATTCATAGTAGAGAGGATTAAACCAGGCTGCTCCTTGGAGATAAGGATTCTGGGGCTTCATCTGACATACTTTGGACATGTTGTAAGGAGAGGCAGGTCTTTAGAGAGGGACATCATGCTGAGTAGAATAGAGGGACAGCACAGGAGGGGAAGACCCTCTATGAGGTGGATTGATTCAGTGACTGGGGTACTCGGGATGGGTGTGTCAGAGGCAATGAGATTGGCACAGTATAGAGCATGGTTTAGGGCTGTTGTACATAGGGTCGCTTTGAGTCGCAAATGACTCGACGGCACATAACAACAACAACAAAGTTGTTGGGTTAGAGAGTTAATATTCATTTTTTAGTGCCTTTTGATGTGTTTGCTTATTGCTATAAATTGACCTCTGATTACTACTTTGGCTGTTTCCCAGAGGTTTTGGTATGTGGTGTTTTCATTGTTATCTGTTTCAAGAAACTTTTTAATGTCATGTTTTATTTCTTCTAGTGTTCAGTCATGTTCAAACAAGGTGTGTTCAGCTTCCAAATGTATGGTTTTTTTCTCCTTTATCTTCTTATTATTAATTTCTAATTTTGTAGCATTATTGTCTGATAAGAGGCTTTGTATTATTTCTATGTTTTTTAATTTGTTGATGCTTGTCTTGTGACCTAGAATGTGATGTATCCTGGAGATCATTCCATGCACATTGGAGAAGAAGTTATTTTTTGGGATGCGTTAGCCAATGAAGTCGTGTTGGTTTATTGTGTGGTTTAATTCTTCAGTATCTCTGTTGAGTTTTTTTTCTGGTAGTTCTTTCTTTTCTTGAGAGTGGCGTATTGAAGTCTCCAAGCACAACAGTAGTGTTGTCTTTTTCCTTTTTCAGTGTTGTTAATGTTTGTTTTATGTATTTTGCAGGTTTTTCATTTGGTGCATATATATTTATTACTGTTATGTCCTTTTGTTCTACTGACCCTTTCAGCATTATATAATGACTTTCCTTGTCCTTTGTGATGGTTTTTAGACATTTATTTTATCATGGATTAGTATCTGTACTCCTGCTTTTTTTCTGGTTGCCATTTGCTTGGTATATTTTCCCCCATCCTTTTATTTTTAGTCTTTATCTTCATTTTTCAGGTTTGTCTCTTGTAGACAACATAGGGATGAATTTTGGGTTTTTATCCAATCTGCTACCTTTTTTCTCTTCAGCGGTGCATTTAAACCATTCACACTCAGTGTGACTATTGAGAGGCTAGGTTTTATTGCTATCATTGTGTTGAGTTCTTTTTGGTGTTGTTGCTAGTTACTTTGGACCATGCTACTTTCTGTGGTATGTCTGTAAAAAGGACATCTCTGAGTCTTTCCTGCAATGTTGGTCTTGTTGTTGCAAACTCTCTTACGTTCTGTTTTTCTGGGACTATATTGATCTCTCCTTGATATTTCACGGATCATTTTGCTGGGTACGGTATTCTTGGTGGACAGTTGTGTTCTTTGAGTGTTTGATATATATCCTTTCACTCTCTTCTTGCTTGCATGGTTTCTGCTGAGAAATCAGCACTTAATCTCATCTGTTCTCCCTTATAGATTACTCTTTGTTTCTCCCTAGCTGCTTTCAGGATTCTCTCCTTATCTTTGGTTCTGGTAAAGTTAACTACGATATGCCTTGATGTTTTTCTTTTGGAGTCTACTCTATATGGTGTTTGCTGAGCTTCTTGAATATTTATTCTCTCATTCTTCATCATGCCTGGAAAGTTTTCCTCTAGTAATTCTTCCACACCTTTTTCAGTGCCTCTACTTGCTTCTTCCTGTTCTGGGATTCCAATGATGTGCATGTTATTTCTCTTGATGGTGTCCCACATTATTCTTAGGTTTTCTTATTTTTCCTTCTTTTTTGAGTCTGCTTTTTGATCTAACAGATCAGTGGTGACAACTCTGTCTTCAGTTTCACTGGTTCTGTGTTCCACCTCTTCAGCTCTGCTCACATGTCCCTCCATCATGTTGACAACCTCTGAAACATTGAACCTATATATCTCACAGGTAAGAGTCTTTGTTTTCTTGATATTGAGACACAATCTATATTGAAGGCTACATTCCTTGATCTTCTGCAACCTATGTTTCAAGTCCTCCTCACTGTCAGAAAGCAAGGTTGTGTCATCTACATAACCCAGGTTATTTACGAGTCTCCCTCCAATACTGATGCCACATTTCTCTTCATGGAGTCCAGCTTCTTGGATAATTTGCTCAGCATATAGATTGATCAGGTATGGCGACAGAATACATCCTTGATGCACTCCCTTCTCAATTCCAAACCACGTAGTGTTTTCCTGCTCCGTTTACACAACAGCTTCCTGATCCATGAGCACAATCAAGTGCTCTGGGATTCCCATTCTTCCCAATGTTAGTCACAACTTCTCATGATCCACCCAGTAAAATGCACAGTCAATAAAGCACAAATATATATTATTTTTGTATTCCTTACTTTCGGCTCCACTGGAACTTCTGGCAATTCTCTGTCTATGTTCTGTCTCAAGCCATTTTTGAATGATCTTAAGCAGTATTTTCCTTGCATGTGGTATCAATGATTTTGTTCAATAATTTCCACATTCAATTGTATCATCCTTCTTGGGAATAGAGACAAATGTAAACCTCTTCCAATCCGTTGGCCAGACAGCTGTCCTCCAAATTTCCTGGCATAGACTGGTGAGTGAATCTAAGACTGCATCTGTTAATTGAAACAAGTCAATGATTATACCATCGAATCCTGGGGCCTTAATTTTTTCCAGTGCCTAAAATGCTGCTTCCACCTCCTCTTCCATTACAGTTGACTCCTGTTCGTATGGTACATCCTGAAATTTTTCAGTGTCAATCAATTCTTTCTAGTACAGTGATTCAATGTATTCTCTCCATCTTCTTTTGATACTTTCTGGGTCATTCAATATATTGCCCATAGCAACTTTCAATATTGTGACATGAGGCTTTAATTTGTTTTTCAGTTCTTTAACCTTGAGAAATGCAAAGCAAGCTCTTCCCTTTTTATTCTCCAATTTCAGCTCTCTGCACATTCCATTATAATATTTTGCTTTGTCCTCTCAAGCTGCCCTTTGAAATTATCTGTTTAGCTCTTTCCCTTTGGTATGTTTTCCTTTTTCCCTATTGCTAGCTATCCTTCTAAGACCTGAACAATGGCTAAGGATGACAGAAAAAAGAATTGACACTTTTGAGCTGTGGTATTGGAGAAGAGCACTGAACACCCCAGGGATAGCCAAGAGAATAAACATATATGTCTTGGAGAGGGTGCAGCCAGAGGGCTCTTTGGAGGCAAGAATGATGAAGCTTCACCTCTTATTCTTCGGACATGTTGCTAAGAGATGTTATTCCTTGGACAGGGTCATGATGATGAGAAGGGTGGAGAGTCGGCAAAGGAGAGGTAGATCCTAAATCACTAGGTGGATTGACACTGTTACTGCTACTATGGGCTCTTGTGTTTCAGGAAGTGTGAGGATGATGCAGGACAGGACCAGGTAAAAATCTTTTGTTCATAGGGTCACTAGGAGTCATACTCACCTAACAGCAACAACAATATATCTCATAGGAAGAGATTACCCATCTTTCTCTGGTGGAACAGATGGTGGATTCAAACCATGTGCCTTTGGATTGACAGTGTAGCTCCTTATACTAAGTCATCATAGCTGCTAGACACAAATTAAAAACAAAATGAAACAAAAGCTCCTGCTAATGTGATTGTAATGATTGATAATAATAGAAGAATCTCAAATTTCAAAACAGGCAAAATTTACATTTTCAAAACAAAAAAAAATAGGTAGATTGCAGAATCAATATATCAGTAAAATTTATATTGGTTCAGGAAAAAATATCACATAATTTATAGATGTTTCTTAGCAGTGAATGGGGAGGGGCATCACTAAGAATGAACCATGGAAATCTATGTTATAAAAAAAATTAAAGGTATAATATCAAATTATCAATGTGGCACCTAATGGGTTAGGTATCTGTGACATTATAAGATCTCTTCTCACCAGCAGAATAACATAAAATTAGTAATTTGTAATTTCTGAGGTAAGTAATAAATTCCATTGAAGACATTTGGTAGATCTCTCAGACTGCTTTATATGGGTAAAGTACTAAGGATATTCAAACAGCCTTTGGGTGAGGCCTATTTACTATCTGCATGTTGTCAAGAAAAGCCAGTCCTTGAAAAAAGACAAGTTAATACTGAGAAAGATAGAGGGTCAGAAAAGAGAGAAAGACCCTCAACAAGATGAATTGACACTATTACTACAATAATAGGTTTGAGCATGATGGAGAGTAAGACAATGCAAAATATTGCATAGTTCAGATCTGTTGTTCGCTAGGTTACTATAATTTATAGTGGACTGGACAGTACCTAACCACAACAGTTACTTGTAGAATGGAGGCCCAGTCAATATCTAAATTGTTAGTCATATAAGTAAGCTAATTTGCAAGTGAATTTTTCAGTCCTGTTCATACATTAAAATTAGAACACTCCCAACCAACATAATTCCAAACAGTATCTAAATGCAGCCCCATGCAAGACTGTTATTCAGAACCATTCAGCAAGTCTCTCCAAAGTACTCACCCCCAGACAACACAAGAATTGAGAAGTTGTTATTGTTGCTTTCCATCAATGAGATGATTTATTACTATGTGAATTAGTTGTGTGCTGAGTAGAAGAATGAACTGTTACAGTCAATATATTTTTTTTCAGCAATGATTGTTAGGCTATCATTTTAGACAATTTAGCACAAACTGGTAGATTTATGACTGTTTGGAAAAAACACAGTTGACTACTGAATAAATTCAAAAGTGAAATGAACTTGCAATATTTCCATGTTTTTAGATTTCCATGGTCAGAACTTGGCCGAGAAGACAATCAACAATCAGGCACAGATTTGGGAGGTAACTAAGCAGACAAACTCAGATGATAAAACTGGGGATTATGCTAGAGCTGACAGGAAGCTAAAAAAAAAATGAATGAACAAGTGGTTATAAAAAGGAGGCATGGTTCAAACTGAAATGGAGTAAGGAATGGAATAAGCACAAAGGTAAGCTGGTTCATGCTGGGGTTAAGCAGTCTTATCATCCTGTTGCTATTTATTATGACTTTTTGCATTCTTTCTGGGAATGGGCTTGAGGATAATTAAAGTATCAGGAACACTCTGGATGGAATAAAATCAGCTTGGAATTACTGTCTTAGCCAACTAGATGAAATTTCACAGATAAATGTGAAACTCTTTACCTAAATTTAAAAAATAAACAATCAAATAATGAGATGTGCTATATCTAACTTTAAAAGGTACAATTACTTTAGGGTTGCAGTGATACCAGAAGACAGATATTCAAATAAAATATAATTGCCTCAAATGCATTATGTTGTTAAGGTTAAGTGCCTACTGAGTTAGTTCCTACTTTTAGCAGTCCTATGTACAACATAAAAAAACCTACTATGGAGTCCTGCACCATCCTCACACTTGTTCCTGCATTTGATCCCATTGTTCCTGTCATTGTGTTAATCTTAATCCATCTCCCTGAAGGCTTTCTTCTTTTTCACTGACCTTTCATAGAGCATGATATCCTTTTAAAGGGACTGATTCTACCTGGTAAAATGTCCAAAATATATAAAGTTAAAACTCTCCATCCTCACTTTTAAGGAACATTCTAGCAGTACTTCTTCCAAGAAAGATTTCTCCATTATTCTACAAGTCCATGGAATGTTACTATTCTTCAGAAACAACATAATGGAAAGACATAATTTCTTCCATATTCCTCATTCACTGTTTAGCTTTCTCATGCTTATGATAGTAATTTTTAAAATATTCGTTATCAAGTTGGAACCTAATCATAGGTAAACCTCCATTGAACTTCTGAAGCTGTAAATAATTCTGAAGGAGATTCTCCATCCTTCTCCCACAGAGTGACTGGTGATTCAAACTTCCACAGAGATGAGCCTTTGGACTAGCAATACAATTCTCTGAGGATTAAGCCATCAGAGCTCCCTAAACGACTTACATTATTTATTTTGTTATACAATGTCGCTTTGGAACCAGCTCATAGTTAACCATCCAGTAGGTTTTCAGAGGCAATATAATTGCGCAAGAGGAGATTGCCAATCTTCATCTTACAAAACAGCTGGTGAATCTGAACCACATGTCTTCTGGTTGGCCACTACATGCTTATGGTGGGGGTGATTGAAAATCCAGTGAAGCATTGGAAATATGTCAGAAACATCTTATTTCTCAAGGTGTCATTTTTGCTCTTGAAAACTTTGAGTCTTTTCAAACAGATTTATTCAATGCAATACCTCTTCTTTTTTCTTTTTTACTACTGCTTCTAAATAAAATTAAATGCTTGATAACTTCTATCTTTCCTCCATTTATCATGATATTCCTTATTGGCCCAGTTGTTGAAGATTGTTTTCTTTTTGTTCAAGTGCAATCAATATAAAAAGTGGTAGTCTTTCATCTTCTTTAGTGTTTCAAGTCTTCCTTGCTTTACCAAGAAAAATGTGTCTTCCTTATGTTAGATTGTTGTTGTTAGGTGCTATCAAGATGGGTACAACTCATAACAATCCTATAAACAAGAGATCTGAACAGTGTCCCATCCCATGCCATACTCACAATCTCTGACATTATTTATTTAAACCCATTGCCGCGGTCACCATGTCTAACCACTCGGTTGAGGGTCTCTCTTTCATTGCCCCTCTACCTTCTCAAGCATGATGGCCCTCTAAAAGGAATAACCTCTTGTAGCAACGTGTCCTCGTATATAATAAGACAAAGCTTCATCGTCTCCAAGACATTACTCTTTGGTTTTTATGACAGTCCATGGGATATTTGTCACTTTTCTCCAACACCTCAGTTTAAAGGCACCAACTATTCTTCTGTCATCCTTACTCGTTGTCCAGCTCTGAGATGCATAGCAAGTGAATGAAAAGACTATAGCTTGAATCAAAGGCACCTTAGACCTCAAACAGGTATCATTACTCCTCAATAATTTGGAGATATCTCTGACTATAGACTTTCCCAAATACAGTACTAGAGGTAGCAAAGCATGTAATCCATGTCTTTTCCTCCAATCTTGATTCTGTGTCTCCTTCAAACAGAAGCCGATTTCCAGATTCTTCTTTTTAGTCTTAGTCTGGAACTTCACTGAAAATTATGCACCATGGCTTCACAATGGGTTTCCCTACTAGTATTTGAAGTATTGATAGCTTCGAGCAACACAGCAGCATATAAACCAACAGATTACAACAACTGATAGACAAATGGTGGGATTGCATGATATGCCAGGCAGAGACATCTGGAGAAGTGTATGTATTTCAGAGTGCTACATTAAAAAAATAATATTCTTCACCCTAAGGAAAATAAGATAGTGGATAATCTAGAAATCATAACTCATTTGGGAGGGTTGAAGAACTAATTACATTGAGTCTTTTGAGAGCAAAGCTTAGGACCATAGTGTTTAATGGATATTACTGAAAGGTAAAATTCAGAACATTTTAAGAAAAATACTTTTAACAATTATCACTTTACAAAACTGCTCTAAGAGAGAAGACTAGAGGATATATTTCAAGGAAATGCCAGATTATTATCTGTCACAAATTTGTCAGAAGAATTTATAGATTAGAAGATAGATAGGACTTAAGCAACTCTAAATCCTTTCTAAGTCTGAGAAGATGCAATTACTATACTTTTCCTTTATGTATTGTGATGTCTAGCTATTTACTCAGAAGCTAGTACTCTTGTTTCCAATTTAGGGATATGTACTATCCTTAAGTCACGCCCATGAAATTGCATTTTACATAAGGTCACAGAACAAATGTACACTTGGTTAGAACTCAAAGACATAGCTAGCTATTTTTATGTGTCCAGCAAGTGCAAAGCAATGCAAACATTGCCACCACTCCTTTCTCTCCCTTTAACTCCCTCCCACCCACAGGCATTGTGAGGGAAAGCACACTCTCACCACAGTATAAAAATGTCTAATTCCATTTCCTCTATTGTTTTTCCTTTGCTGTGTCAGAACAAGAAGGAGACTCTTAAAGATCAGACAATATGTCATTTCTGGGAATGTATTGTTGCTACTCACCCTAACAAAAATTATGGAACAATTTCAGTCAATTATTCCTCTTATAGAGATTCCAAATGAACTCTGAGAGAGGTGATTCATGCCCTGCATGATAGACATTCTCTTCTAAGTACGATGTTAAAAGCATAGTCATGGTATCGCTTAAGAGACATTTCCCTTTATTAAATACTTTACGTTTTACAAAATAAAACTGAAAAATGAATTCAAGCCTTGAGTTTCAATACTTAGAGATACCATGGACAAAATCTTAAATGACCCATCAAAGTAAAAATGATTAAACGAAGCATCAAAAGGAGAGAAATACACAGAATCGCTGCACACACACACACACACACACACACACACACACACACACATGCACCCCAGCTGACAATAAAGTATGTCTGATTCAGGTCATAGTCTTTTCAGTCACTTGCTATGCTTCAGAGAGATGGACAATGAATAAAAATGACAGAAGTATTGATGTCTTTGAGCTGTGGCCCACAGAGTCACATAGATGGGACTTGAGACCACCCTTTAATCTTCCTAATCAGGTAACATCATTCTAGCAGAAGGCCATCAGCTGCCTTAACATCACCTTTCAGAAAAGTATATCAAGTCTCAAACCTGCTTTAGGGTCTGGATTTCTAATGTGGACTCCTAACAAGAACAGTATTGGAAATCACCCTATAATCTTCTTAATCAAGTAAGACCATTTTCCTGGAAGGCCATTTGCTTCCATAACATCATCTTTCAAGGAAGAATATTCAGTCTCAAACCTGCATCAAGGTCTGGCTTTCAAATTTGGCCTCTTAACACAAAGTGAGGAACCCCATGGAGTTGCACAAGACAGGATCTGAGACCATTCTATACACTTTTTAATAATTTAACACTATTATTGCAGAAGGCAATCTGCTTCTTTAACATAATTTTCCCAGAAAAGATATTCTTTCTCCAACCTGCATCGGGGTCTGGGATTCAAACTTGGACTCCTATTACATTGTTGGGAATCCCACAGATTCACACAAGACAGGACCTTCTTAAGCAGATAACATCAGTCCCCAGAAGGCCATTGACTTCCTTAATATCATCTTTTTTTGGAAAGGAAATTCAGTGTCAAACTTACATTGGTTTCTTGGTTTCAAATTTGGCCTACTAAATGAGCATCTGTAATTCAATGGATTCACACAAAATAGGATCTGTGACCACCCTATAATCTCAATCAGGTAACTTCATAATCTCAGAAGGCCGTCAGCTCCTTTAAACATCATCGTTCAGGAAAGGATATTCAGTCTCAAAACTCTTTTGGGATCTGGGTTTGAAATTTGGCCTCCTAAGACAGCATAGGGAACCCTAAGGAGTCCCACAAGACTGGATGTGAGACCACCCAAAAATCTTCTTAATAAGGCAATACCATCCTCCCAGAAGGCCCTCGGATTTCTTAATATCATTTGTTAGGAAAGGATGTTCAGTCTCAAAGGCACATCGAGGTCTGCATTTCAAATTTGGCTTACTAACACTTCATCAGGAACCCCACGGAGTCTCATAAGACAGGATCTGAGATCTTCCTATAATCTTCTTAATAATTTATCACCATTCTCCCAGAATGTTATTAGCTTCTTTAACATCATCTTTCAGAAAGGATATCTTTCCTTCAATTTGCATTGAGGTCTGGGTTTCAAATTTGACTCCTATCGCAGCATCAGGAACTCCCTGTAGTCTTATATGTCAGGATTTGCTGACACCACCATATAATCTTCTTAAACAGGTAATATCATTTTCCCAGAAGGCCATTGGCTTCTTTAACATGATCTCTCAGAGAAGGATATTCAGTCTCAAACCTACATCGTGGTCTTATTTTCACATTTGGCCTACTAATATGTCTTTAGAAACCCCATGGAGTTGCACAAAGGCATCATCTGAGACTGCTCTATGATCTTCTTAATCAGGTGACACCATTCTCATAGAAGACTGTTGACTTCATTAACATAATCTTTAAGGAAAGTATATTCAGTCTCCAACCTGCATTGGAGTCAGGGTTGCAAATTTGGACTCTTATCACAACGTTCAGAACACATGGAGTTGCACAAGACAGGATCTGAGACCACCCTATAATCTTCTTAATGAGGTAGCACCATTCTCCCAAAAGAGCATTACCTTCCTTAATATCATCTTGTGGGAAAGTCTCAAACTTGCATCATGGTCTGGGTTTCAAATTTCCCTCCTAATAAAACATTGGGAATCCCATTGAGTCCTACAAGATAGGATCTGAGACCACCTTATGATCTATTTAATCAGTTAACACGATCCTCCCAGAATGCCATCAGCAGCCTTAACATCATCTTTCAGGAAAGGATATTCAGTCTCAAGCCTACATGTGTCTCGATTTCAAATTTGGCCTCTTAACACTGCATTGGGAACCCTACAGAGTCAAACATGACAGGATCTGAGACAGTCCTACAATCTTCTGAATCAGTTAACATCATTATTCCAGAAAGCCTTCAGGTTCCTTAACATCACCTTTCGAAAAAGGATATCTAGTCTCAAACCTGCATTTGAGTGTCAGTTTCAAATCTGGCTTCCTAACACAGCGTAAGGAACCCCATGGAGTTACAAAAGACCAGACTTGAAACCACCCTGTATTCTTCCTATTCAGGTAACACCATTCTCCCAGAAAGCTGTCATTTTCTTAACACCATCTTTCAGGAAAGGACATTCAATCTCAAACCTGGATCAGGGTCTTGGTTTAAATTTTAGGCTCCTAAAACAGCATAGGGAACCCCACTGAGACACACAAGATAGGATCTGAGACTTCCCTAAGTTCTTCTTAATCAGTTAACTCCATTCTCCCAGACAGAAGGCTGTTAGCTTCCTTCACACCATATTTTCATAAAGGATATTCAGTGTCAAACCTGCATCAGTGTCTGGCTTTCAAACTTGGCCTCCTAACAGAGTCAGAAATCAACTCATCAGCAAGTGATTTGCAATGGTCTTTTATTTTTCCACATAAGCTAGTGTGCGAATCATAATTATTTGAGTGATACTTACCTGATTCAGAAATAGTTCTTAGTTAAACACAAGTTTTTATGTCTTTTTGTATCATTACATTGTTTCCAAAATATATGATTCAGATTTTTTAATTTCATTTTAATGAATAATTATTGAATATCTGTTTGGGGATTAGCAGTCTTGGTAGTTAATTGACTAATTTTATAATTCTGTAAAATCAAGGATTCATAATAAAAAAAGAATAAAACATAAAATATGTATTTTTGTTCCCATATCATGATGCCTGTGTTGTACTGGTTTGAATCTAGCATCTTTTTTCTTACATAAGACACACCTGGAGGTTTTGTTTCTTTAAAGACACTGGACAAGTAATCTCGGTGCTGCGTCCTCATAGACACTAGTCTATTCTCTATCCTGGAAAACTTTTATACATCCTATAAGCAATTCAAAGCAAGTTCACTCTTTTAAATATTTAGCTCAATTCTTGAAGTCTTTTCAATTACTTTTTTAAAATTTTTTCTAATTACTTTTTAATTGAAACTGCAACTGTCTTAGGATTCCTAAGTTACATAACTGTTATAGGAGTGGATGACATCAGCAGGTTTGCTGCCACATCTGAATGTTAGTAGGCACATAGCTTACTGGCCCTTTTGAGCATGCTTCCCAGGATGTGGCACAGATGATCCTAATTTCACTACGCAATAGAAGAAGATGGAAGAGAGCTAGGTTATGAAAATGGTTCCTTCAGCAGATGATGGTAGTAAAAATGTGAATATGTTGTGACACTTTTTCTGGGGCACTTTCCTAGGCTGTATGTGATGTAGTGAAGGTACTAAAAGTTTACATGAAGTGTTTTCTAACTCCATATCCTGAGGTACCTGTGCAATCTTGAAGAATCAACTCAATCTATTATAATCTGTGATAATAATCCATTATAATGAGAGTTTAATGATAAATTACTTCATATAACGGCTAATTGCAAAAGAGTTTATGAGCTGAAAAATACTACTTTTTATATCAAAGGAAATGGAAAGTGGATTTTTTCATTCATGAGCATTGAGACCATTAGATTCAGCTGATAGGTGGAACTGGTTTGCCACCCACCATGTAGGTTCTTCATTACAGTGAGAGCTATTGCTCTTTGCACTTGGGCAATCTCTCACTGTAATGAGTATGTTCTTCTCTGACATCCTAACGCATGTGGAATCCACTTCAAAACCACCTAGGACGGTTAGTCACCATTTACCATTATTTGTTAGGCAGATGCTTTTAAAACTGTATTGATCACACATTAATCAAAGAGAAAAGTATCCATTTTGGGAGGAACTGAGTAAAAGGGTTAAATAGTTTGTTTAGAGAGGGGTATTTGAAGATGCTTGGTAAGAGATGCACTGCCCATAGTTCTCTCTGTACTATTGGTTTGTCATTGGTTTTTGGAGTTTTTGGAGAACTTTAGCAACAATACACAATGTGTACCTTGCAGTCTATTCACCTATTAAGATAGGTGTTAGTGTGGCTTAGGCTCCAAAGTGTTAGTTTGCTACTTGTCTTCAAAAGAAAGCTCTTTGAGATGAAATCCTTTGCACTTTGCGGGATTTTAATGGTAGCAATCAGAAAACACTTGTAAGTGTTTCTTTGTTGGGGCATCATCCTGAAGTATATTTAAAACTATTTTTTGAACAC
>NW_006399833.1:662656-664163 GCF_000299155.1 Elephantulus edwardii | reverse complement strand
TCCTTGGAGACAAGGATTCTGAGGCTCCGTCTAACATTCTTTGGACATGTTGTGAGGAGAGACCAGTCCTTGGAGAGGGACACATGCTTGGGAGGGTGGATGGACAGCGTAGGAGAGGAACGCCCTCTCCTCTATGAGGTAGATTGATTCAGTGATTGGGATAATCGGGATGGAAGTGTCGGAAATAGTGCGATTGGCACAGGACCGAGCAGAGTTTAGGGCTGTTGTACATAGGGTCGCTATGAGTCGCAGGCGACTCCATGGCACATAACAACAACAACAACATATTTTCCTTGATAGGTTGGGATATATAAAATCATAAATTGCCATTTCTGGGCATTAAAAAGAGGCTCATCAAGAGTACACCTGTGAACAAACTAAAAATTAAATTTAGTAACAGAATAGAAACTACCTACAATAAGATTTTGTTTTCTGAGGCTTTTCTTAGAAGTGACTGTGTGTATACATAATGTATAATTTATGTATTTTTCTTTGTCTGTATGTACATATGAAGCTTATAAGAATTAAAATTTTATTAATGCCTGAGTGTGTGCTACTGCTTTAGCAATAATGTACATATTATGGTCAGGGCATTGTGAATGGAATTTTTAAGCTAATCTTCTGTTGATGTTCTTTAGAATCTCAGTTTATCTTCTAAAATACCTTTCCCATGGCAATATGGGACTCCTGGCAAGGTGTTTTTTTTATTATCTAGGGAGTTAGAAGTACAATAAAATAAAGCATTACATATATGCAGGAGTGCCATCCACTTCATAAACAACATGCCTCCGGAAACTCTATGAACTTTGATAAATGACGATAGTTATAGAAAGGCTTCAGGCCTTTTGTTCATGGATCGCTATGAGTAGTACTGGGCTAGATGGCAATGAACCACACACACACACACTGTACACGTCATCTTTTGGGAAAGGATATTCAGTATCAAACCTGCATTGGGGTCTGTGTTTCTAATCTGGACTGCTTACACATCCCTAGGTACCCTACAGATTTGCATAAGACAGGACATGAGACCACCCTATAATATTTTTAGTCATTTAACACCATTGTCCCAGAAGGCTGTCGGATTCCTTAACATCATCTTTCTGAAAAGGATATTCAGTCTCAAATCTGAATCTGGGTCTGGGTTTCAAATCTGGCCTAATAACACAGCATAGGGAACCCAAAGGAGTCACACAGTATAGGACCTGAGACCACACGATAATATCCTTAATCAGGTAACACCATTATCCCAGAAGGCCATTGGCTTCCTTAACATCATCTTTCAGGAAAGGATATTTAGCCTCAAGCTTGCATCAGGGTCTGGTTTGAAATTTGGGCTCCTAGGACAGAAGGAGAGTGGATGCTTTTATGCTGTGGTGCTGGAGAAGTGTACTGAATGTACCCTGGACTGTCAGGAAAACAAACAGATTTATCTTGGAGAGGATTAAACCAAGCTACTCCTTGGAGGCAAGGATTCTGGGGCTTCGTCTGACATACTTTGGACATG
>NW_006399833.1:660898-662501 GCF_000299155.1 Elephantulus edwardii | reverse complement strand
ATAGAGCAGGGTTTAGGGCTGTTGTGCATAGGGTCGCTATGAGTCCGAAACGACTCGATGGCACATAACAACAACAACAACAACAACAACAACGTGGCATCAGGAACTCCACAGATTCATACAAGACAGGACCTGAGACCACCTATATTCTTTTTAATAAAGTAATACTATTCTCCCAAAAGGCCATTGGCTTCACTAACATCATCTTTTGGGAAATAATTTTCAGTCTCAAAGATGCATCGGGGTATAAGTTTCAAATACTGCCCCCTAACAGAGCATCATGAACCCCACAGAGTCATAACAATAGTACCTGAGGCTGCACTATTATCTTCTTAATCATGTAACACCATTTCCCCAGAAGGGCTGTTGTCTTCCTTAACATCATCTGTTGGTAAAGAATATTCAGCCTCAAATCTATATCAGGGTCTGTGCTTCACATTTGGCCTGCTAACACAGTGTCAGGAACCTATGGAGTCACAAAATTCAGGACCTTGGACCGTACTATAATCTTCTTAATCAGGTAAAACCATTTTCCAAAAAGGCAGTTGGTTTCCTTAACCTCATATCAGGAAAAGCTATTCAGTCTCAAACCTGCACTTGAGTCTCAGTTTTAAATCTGTCCTAATAACACAGCATAGAGAACTTTCATGGAGTCATACAAGACAGGACCCAAGACCGTCGCATAATCTTCTTTATCAGGTAACACCATTCTCCCAAAATGCAGTCATTCCCTTAACATCATATTTTGGGAAAGAATATTCAGCCTCAAATGTCTACTGGGGGTCTAGATTTCAAAATTGACCCCCTAACACAGAGTCAAGAACCCCAATAGTTGCAAAAACAAGAACAAAACCCCGCAGGACCTGAGACCATCATATAATCTTCTTAATCAGGTAACACCATTCTCCCAGAAGGCTGTCAGCTTCCTTAGCATCATCTTTCTGGAAGAAATATTAAGTGCCAAAGCCTACATCAAGGTCTGCTGTTCTAATTTGGCCTCCTAACACAGTTGGAAACCTCATGGTTTCACACAAGATAGGACCTGAAACCGTTCTATATTCTATTTAATCAGGTGAAACAGTTCTCCAAGAAGGCCATTGGCTTCCTTAACATCATCTTTCGGGAAAGGATATTAAGTCACAAACTTGCTTCAGGGTCTGAGTTTCAAATCTGAACTTCTAAGACAACATTGAGAAGCCCATAGAGTTGCAGAAGACAGATCCTTAGACTGCCATTTATTCTTAATTAGGTAACAACACCATTATCCCACAAAGCAGTCATTTCCTTAACATCCTCAGGATATTCAGTCTCGAACATGCATCAGGGTCTGGATTTCAAATTTGGCCTTCTATCACAGTGTTGGTAACGCCACAGAGTTGCACGAGACAGGATCTTAGACCGCCCCATAATATTCTTAGTCAGGTAACACTATTATCCCTGAAGGCCTTCAGGCTCTATAATATCAGCTTTTGGGAAAGTATATTCAGTCTCAATACTGCATTGAGGTATGGGTCTCAGATCTGGCCTACTAATACGTTGTTGTTGTTGTTGTTATGTGCCATCGAGTCGTTTCTGAC
This sequence comes from Elephantulus edwardii, assembly GCF_000299155.1. Taxonomy (NCBI): domain Eukaryota; kingdom Metazoa; phylum Chordata; class Mammalia; order Macroscelidea; family Macroscelididae; genus Elephantulus; species Elephantulus edwardii. The sequence goes on along the minus strand of NW_006399833.1, from coordinate 660,924 downwards.
CCATAGCGACCCTATGCACAACAGCT
>NW_006399833.1:648818-659671 GCF_000299155.1 Elephantulus edwardii | reverse complement strand
ATGCAAGCAAGATTCTACTGAAGATTATCCAAAAACTACTGGAACAGCACATCAGCAGAGAACTGCCAGAAGTCCAGGCTGGGTTTAGAAGGGTTCGTGGTACTAGGGATATTGTAGCTAATGTTAGATGGATCTTAGCTGAAAGCAGGGAGTACAGAGGAATGTCTATCTATGTTTCACTGATTATACAAAGGTGTTTGTGTGGATCATAACAAACTGTGGCTAACTCTTAGAAGAAAGGGAATCCCAGAACACTTGATCATGCTAATGTGAAACCTATGCTTGGACCAAAAGGCAGTCATCAGAACAGAGCAACGAAACGCTACATGGTTAAAAATTGGGAAGGGCGTACGTCAGGGATGTGTCCTGTCTCCATACCTTTTCAATCTGTATGCAGAAAAGATTATCCGGGAGGCTGGGCTCTATGAGGAGAAATGTGGGGTCTAGATTGGTGGAAGATGTATCAACAATCTGCGTTATGCAGATGACACAACCCCGCTTGCTGAAAGTGAGGAGGACCTGAAACACTTGCTACAGAGGGTCAAGGACTGCAGCCGTCAACATGGATTGAGGCTCAATGTCAAGAAGACAAAGATTTTCACCACTGGACCAATTGGCAGCATCAGGATCGATGGCGAAGAGATTGAGATTGTTCACAGCTTTAGTTTGCTTGGCTCCACCGTCAACACTCTTGGCACCAGTAGCCAGGAAATGAAAAGATGTATTGCGATGGGAAAGTCTGCTGTTAGGGACCTCTCCAAAGTACTGAAAAGCAATGGTGTCTCTCTGGAGATTAAGGTGCATCTGATACAGGCCATGGTCTTTGCAATCATTTGTTGTGAATCAGAGAGTTGGACAGTGACTAAGGAGGATAGAAGGAGTATTGATGCCTTTGAGCTGTGGTGCTGGAGAAGAGTATTGAGGGTATCGTGGACTGCTAGAAAAACAAACAGATTCATCCTGGAAAGGGTTACACCAGGTGGCTCCTTGGAGGCAAAGATTCTGAAGCCCCGTCTAAAATACTTTGGACATGTTGTAAGGAGGGATCGGTCCTTGGAGAGGGACATCATGCTTGGTAGGGTGGTTTGACAGCGCAGGAGGAGAAGGCCCTCTATGAGGTTGATTGATTCAGTGACTGGGGTAATCAGGATGGGTGTATCGGAGACAGTGCGATTGGCACAGGACAGAGCAAAGTTTAGGGCTGTTGTACATAGGGTTGATATGAGTCCCAAGCAACTCGACGGCACATAAGAACAACACATTGAGAAGCCAATAGTGTCACATAAGACAGGACCAGAGACCATCCTCTAACCTTATTAATCAGGTAATACCATTCTCCCAGAAGGCCTTAAACATCTTTCCATAAAGGATTTTCAGTATCAAATCGTAATCTGTGTCTAGCCTCCTAACAGAGCATCTGAAACCCCATGGAGTCACAGAAGATAGGACAAATGCCTCCCTATATTCTTCTTAATCATGTAAAACTATTCTCCTAGAAGGCCTTCTACTTCATTAAAATAATTTTTTGGAAAGGATAGTCAGTAACAAACCTGCATTGAGGCCTGTGTTTCAAATCCAGCCTCCTAACAGAGTCTGGAACCTCACGGAGTCACACAAGACAGAATCAGAGACCTCACTATAATCTTCTTAATCAGATAACACCATTCTCCCAGAATGCTCTCAACTTCCTTACCATCATTTTTTGGAAGAGGATAATCACTCTCAACCCTGCCTTGGGGTCTAGGATTCAAGGCTGGTCCCCTAAAACACTATCCAGAACCCCATGGATTCACACAACACAGGATCTGAAACCACCCTATAGTCTTCTTAATAAGGTAACACCATTCTCCCAGAAGGCCATCAGCTTCATTAACATCATATTTCCATAAAGGATATTCAGTGTCAAACCTGCATCGAGGTTTGGGTTTCGAATTTGGCCTAACAGAGCATCAGGAACTACACGGAGTTGCAGAAGACAGGACCATTTTTATGAGATAACATCATCCTCACATAAGTCAGTCAGCTTCATTAAAATCGTCTTTCAGGAAAGAATATTCAACCTCAAACCTGCACTGGGGTTTGTGTTTCAATTTTGGCCTCCTAACAGGGAGTTGGGAACCCCAGAAATTTATAAAAGACAGGACCAAAAACAGCACTATATTCTTACTAATCAGGTAACACCATTCTACCAGAAGGCCATAGGCATCCTTCACATCATCTTTTGGGAAAGAATATTCAGTCTCAAATCTGCTTTGGGGTCTGGGTTTCTAATTTGGCATGCTAACACATCATCTGGAACCTCACAGATTCACACAAAACAGGATCTGAGACCACCCTATAATATTCTTAGTCAGTTAACAACAATGTCCCAGAATGCTGTCGGGTTCCTTAACATCATCTTTCAGGAAAGGATATTCAGTCTCCAATCTGCATGGTCTGGTATTCAAGTCTGGTATCCTGATACAAAGTCTGGAACCCTAGGATTGATGCAAGACAGGGCCTGAGAATGTACTACAATCTTCTTTATCAGGTAACACCATTCTCCCAGAAGGCTGGTGGCTTCTTTTACAGCATCTTTCAGGAAAGAATTATCAGTTTCAAACCAGCATCAGGGTGTGAGTTTCAATTTGGCCATCTAACATAGCCTAGGGGAACCCCACATAGTCACACAAAACAGGATCTGAGACAGCCCTATATTCTTCTTAATCAGGTAACACCATTCTCCCAGAAGGTATTCAGCTGCATTAACATAACCTTACAGAAAAGAATATTCAGTCTCAGACCTGCATCGGGGTCTAGGATTCAAGTTTGTCCTCTTAAAATAGTACCTGGAATCCCAGTGATTCACACAAGACAGAAGCTGAAACCACCTTATAGTCTTCTTAATAAGATAACATCATTCTTCCAGAAGGTCGTTGGCTTCTTTAGCATAATCTTTTGGGAAGGTTTATTCAATTTCAAACCTGTTTTGGGGTCTGGGTTTCAAATTTGGGCTCAAAAAACAGTGTTGTGAATCCCATGGATTTGCACAAGACAGGATGTGAGACCACCCTATAATCTTCTTAATGAGGTAACACGATTCTCCCAGAAGGCCATCAGCTTCCTTCACATCATCTTTTTTTTTATTATTATTATTTTTGTGTGCGTGTACCGTCAAATCAGATCTGACTGGTACAGGAGGAGATTGCCCCTCCTTCCCCGGCAGAGCATCTGGTGGATTCGAACTGTGCACCTCTGGGATTGTAGTTGCAGCTTCTTGCCACTAGGCCACCAGAGCTCCCCGAGGCCACCAGAGCTCCCCGATCACATCATCTTTTGGGAAAGGATTTGAGGCTCAAACTTTCTATGGGGTCTGGGTTTCTAATATGGCCTGCTAACACAGCATTGGGAACTCCATGGAGTTACAGAAGATAGGGTCTGAGATCTCCCTACAATCTTCTTAATCAAGTATCATCATTCTCCCAGAAAACTGCGCTTTGCTCAACATAAACTGTTGGGAAATAATATTCAGTCTCAAACCTACATCAGGATCTCAGTTTCAAAATTGACCTCCTAATGCTGTGTCTGTAACACCACAGAATAGCCCAAGACAGGACCTGAGACCACTATATTCGTCTTACTCATGTAATACAATTCTCCTTACACAGCTTAAGGACTCCAGAGAGTGTCACAAGAAAGGACATGAGATGGCTCAATATTCTTCTTAATCAGGTAACACCATTCTCCTCAAAGGTCGTCAGCATAATTTAACATCATCTTTCAGGAAAGGGTTGTTGATGTTGTTGTCGATTGCCATCGAGTCAAGCACGACTCAAAGCAACCCAATGAACAAAAGGCCTGACGCCTTTCTATAACTATTGTCGTTTCTCCAAGGTCATAGAGTTTCCAGAGGCATGTGGTTTAGATAGTGGATGTCACTCCTGCTTTCAAACCTGAATCAATCTGAGAGCTCCACTAAACGCTGCCCATGGTAAGTAGTCATTATGGTGTTTGACACACCTATGGCACAGTTGTTCCATTATGGCATTTGAGACCCCATTGGTACAAGGTTCAGTGTCACAGCAAACCCAATATTAAAATATAATCCCTCAGGTTCAACTTTTAAATACAAGGGCCCTACTGGAGGTCTTGTTGACTCAAACAAGAGGCTTTACAAAAACTCCAAACCAAACAATCCACACTAACCCTAAACCAAAATAAGAGAGCCCCTCTTATAGAGTTCAGCTGCTTTACCCAGTCTCCAAAATGGAGACAAGGGCTTGGATTTAAATGCTGGTTCCCTCCAGGAGGTCTTGTTGACTCTAAATAAGAAGCTTAAATAAAAGAAAAAAACAAAAACAAACAAACAAGCAATCCGCACAGATCCTCAACAAAACCAAGGTCTTACAGAGTCCAGCCACTTCATGCAACTCCAAAATGGAGATAAGGGCCCCTGCATCGGGTCTGCGTTTCAAATATGGGCTCCTAAGACAGCATCGGGAAACCCTTGGTGTTGCACAAGAAAGAACCTGAGACAACTCTATATTGTTCTTAATCAGGTATTACTACTGTCCAAGACGGTCTTTGGCTTCATTAACAACATCTTTTGGCAAAGGATATTCAATCTCAAATCTGAATTAGGGTCAGGATTGATTTCTAAACTGGCCTAGTACCACATTAGCAGGAATCCCATGGGAGTTGCACAAGACAGTACCTGAGATCACTCTATAATATTCTTAGTCAGTTAACACCATTCTCTATGAAAGCCATTGGGTTCTGAACATCATATTTGGGGAAAGGATATTCAGTCTCAAACCTGCATTGTATCTGGAATTCAAGTTGGTCTCCTAATACAGGGTCTGCAACCCTAAAGATTCACAGAAAACAGGATTTGAGACAGCATTTAAACTTTTTTTATCAGGTAACACCATTCTCCCAGAATGCTATTGGCTTCATTAACAACATCTTTCCATAAAGGATATTCAGTGTTAAACCTGTAATGGGATCTGGGTTTCAAATTTGGCTTCCAAACAGATCATCGGCAACCTCACAGAGTCACCCAAGACAGGACCTGAGAACACAGTATATTCTTCTTTAAAAGGAAAAACTGGATGAATTATGTATACTGCATTGAAAAGCATGAGTGAGAAAACAGCTTAAAAGCAATATGTTATAGGGCCTTATGATTATCATAAGAGTCCAGAATAAAAGTTGCAGAGTGGAGTATATACGGGGTGGGGAGTGAGGGGGTACAGGGGGATTGTATACCAATGAAGGACTTTTTCTTTTACTTTTCAAAGAGAAGAGCAAACTGGGGATGGGAAGGTTGGGGAGAAAAGTGCAACAATGAATGAATGAAAATCCAAAATCTCTGTAAATGTTTATTGAAATTAATTAAGAAAAAAAAAAGGAAAAGGTAACACTATTCTCCCAGAAGGCTATTGCCTTCCTTAACGTTATCTTTCAGGAAAGGATATTCAGTCTCACACATGCATAGATGTCCAGGTTTCAAATTTGCCCTCCTAACAGTGTTTGGAACTCCACATAGTCACAAAAAGGACCTGAGACCGCCCTATATGCTTCTCAGTCAGGTAACACCATTACCCAGAAGGCCGTAGGATTCCTTAACATCTTGAGGGAAAGGATGTTCAGTCTCAAACCTGTATCAAAATCTGGTTTTCAAATAGGTCTTCTAACACAGCAGCTGGAATCCCACGGAAATGGACAAGATAGGAACTGTTCTGCCCTATCATCTTCTCAATCAGGTAACACCATTCTTCCACAAGGCTGACACCTTCTTTACCATCATATTAATGGAAAAATATTCAGTCTGGAACCTGCATTGGGGTTTGGATTTCAAATTTGTACTGCTAACACAGTGTCAGGAACCACACAGACTCTCACAAGACGAGATCTGAGACCATTGTACAATCTTCATAATCAGATAACACTAATCTCCCAGAAGGCTGTTGACTTCATTAACATCATTTTTTCTGGAAAGGATATTCAGTCTCAAACCTGCATAGGGGTCTATGGTTCAAATCTGGCCTCATAACACATTGCCGGGGACTCCGCGGAGTCTTATGAGAACGTGCCTGAGACTGCCATATAATCATTTCCCTTCCATTTTTAAAAATTATTTATTTACAAAGTTTGAAAACATTGCTTTTCACAAAAGATCCCTCACATTTCCTTCACCCCACCCACCCACAGAGTTGTGCAGCTCTATGATTAAAGCCCTACCCCCCTACCCATCCTAACCCCTCTATTCCCTCTCTCCCTCCTGCTTTGGATCCTCATACTCATTCTACAATAATGGTTTTATGCAGTATTTATCATTGTGGGACTGAATCAATTCTCTCAGCATAATGCTCTCTAGTCCCTCCCAAGTTAGGTAGTAAATTACAAAATCACTGCTCCTGTGTGCTGTATAGTATTCCATTGTATGAATGTACCACAATTTATCAGTTTGTCTGTGGTTGGACCTGCGGGATGTTTCTTTGTTCTTGAAATGTTGAATAATGCTACTATAACACTGTTGTACAAGTTTCCATTTAAGCTTCAGTTCTCATTTTCTTGGGGTGTATTCCAAGCAATGGAATAGCTGGATCATATGGAATTTCTATGTTCAGCTTTTTGAGGAAGCATCAAACTACCTTCCATCCAGAGTGGTTGTACCATTGTACAATGCCAACAACAATGTAAAGGAGTTCCTATCTCACCACGTCCTCTCCAACATTTATTACTTACTGTCCTTTTAAACTTTATCACTGCTACTGGCATGAGATGGTATCTCATTGTGGTTTTGATTTTCATCTGTATTGAGTCATTGTATTGAAAGGAATTGGCAGATACAGAAGAATTTAAAGAAATAACATTTGAGCAAGACCCTATGGTGATGAAGGAAGAAGTTCAAGCTGCTTTGAAGGAAATATCAAAAAATAAGGCCCCCGGAATAGACGGTATACCAATTGATATATTTCAGCTAACAGATGCTGCCCTGGATGTGCTCACCAAGTTGTGCCAAGAAATCTGGAGAACAACCACTTGGCCAACTGACTGGAAGAGATCTATGTTTGTTCCCATCCCAAAGAAGGGTGACCCAACTGAGTGTGGAAACTACAGAACAATATCATTGATTTCACATGCAAGCAAGATTCTACTGAAGATTATGCAAAAACGACTAGAACAGTACATCAACAGAGAACTGCCGGAAGTCCAGGCTGGACTTTGAAGGGGTCTTGGTACTAGGGATATTGTAGCTGATGTTAGATGGATCTTGGCTGAAAGCAGAGAAAACCAGAAGAATGTCTATTTGTGTTTCATTGATTTGACTGTGTGAATCATAACAAACTGTGGCTGACTCTGAGAAGAATGGGAATTCCAGAACATTTAATCGTGCTAATGCGGAGCCTTCCACGCTTGTTTAATCGGGGAGTTTCACCCCACTCTCAGTCCGCATTGGGTAGCCAACCATTAACACCTTTGACACATCCGTGTCACAGGGTTGAGCCTCACAGCAACCACAAGCGACCGCGGGATGGCAACTTGTACACCAGGGCTATACGACCTAGAGGAATGTCTGAACAAAAACAATGAAAGACTGGCCTGAGGGTCGCAAACTAAAAGTCACCCACCGTTGTCTTGGTCACATCGTTTTCTCTTCACTGGGCCAGCTGATCTCTCTCTCTCTCTTTCTCTGTCTGTTGATGTTATTGTTGTTAAGTGCCATCGAGTCGCAGGCGACTCATAGTGACCCTATGAAGGAGAGTCCTTGATGCTTGGGTGCCTTTCATCCTCTCTCTAAGTTCATAGGGTTTCCGGAGGCAAGCTATTACGGAAGTGGATGCCACTCCTCCTTCCACGCTTGTAATAGCTTGCCTCCGGAAACCCTATGAACTTGGAGAGAGGATGAAAGACACCCAAGCATCAAGGACTCTCCTTCATAGGGTCGCTACGAGTCACCTGCGACTCGATGGCACTTAACAACAACAACAACAATGCGAAACTTATACTTGGACCAAGAGGCAGTCGTCAGAACAGTGCAGGGCAACACCGCATGGTTCAAAATTGAGAAGAGTGTACGCCAGGGATGTGTCCTATCTGCATACCTTTTCAACCTGTATGCAGAGCAGATTATCAGAGAGGCTGGTCTCTATGAGGAGAAGCGTGGAGTTAGGATTGGTGGAAGATCTATCAACAATCTGCATTATGCGGATGACACAACCGTGCTCGCTGAAACTGAGGAGGACCTCATGCACTTACTGCAGAGGGTCAAGGACTGCAGCCTTCAGCATGGACTGAGGCTCAATGTCAAGAAGACAAAAATTCTCACCACCAGACCAATCTGTAGCATCAGGATGGATGGCGAAGAGATTGAGAGTGTTCACAGCTTCATGTTGCTTGGCTCCATGGTCAACACTCTTGGCACCAGCAGCCAGGAAATAAAAAAAACCTATTGCGATGGTAAAGTCTGCTGTTAGGGACATCTCTAAAGTACTCAGGAGCAACGGTGTCTCTCTGGAGACGAAGGTGCGCCTGATACACGCCATGGTTTTTGCAATCACTTGTTATGCATCAGAGAGTTGGACAATGACTAGGGATGATAGAAGGAGAATTGATGCCTTTGAGCTGTAGTGCTGGAGAAGAGTATTGAATGTTCCATGGACTGCCAAGAAAACAAACAGATCCATCCTAGAGAGGGTTAAACCAGGCTACTCCTTGGAAGCAAGGATTCTGGGGCTTCGTCTGACATACTTTGGACATGTTGTAAGGAGAGACATGTCCTTGGAGAGGGACATCATGCTTGGTAGGGTAGAGGGACAGCACAGGAAGGGAAGACCCTCTATGAGGTGGATTGATTCAGTGACTGGGGTAATCGGGACGGGTGTGTCAGAGGCAATGCGGTTGGCACAGGATACAACAGGGTTTAGGGCTGTTGTACATAGGGTCGCTATGAGTCGCAAACGACTCGATGGCACATAACAACAAACTATGGTGAACTTACATTCAACAAAGAAATGAAGCTATCGACTGGGGAAATGTCAACCTCTTCAACAAATGGTGCTGGAAAAACATGACTGCTAATTGCAGAAAGCTAAAACAGGATCCACATCTCATACCATACACAAAAATCATTTTAAGGTGGATAAGACTTTTGAGTAAATTCCAAAACCATAGAATTCATAAGAGAAAAACTGGGATCAAGCTTTGAAGCCCGAGTCTATGGTATAAAGAGACTGCCAAATTCAGTTAGAAATGTACAGTCTGAGGAGGATAAAATTGATGAATAAGACCTTCTAAAGATTAAATCCCTGTGTTCAACAAAATTTTTTTCTGACAAGGAGGAAAAAAAGAAACCTACTGACTGGGAATAAACATTTGGCAATACCATCTCAGACAAGAGTCTCGTAATGAAATTTTATAGAATACTCCTGGGCCTCCACAAGAAAAGGACTGATAACCCAATTACAAAATGGGTAAAAAACATGGAAAGAATTTTCACAGAGTAAGATATGCAAATAGCCAACAGATATAGGAAGAAATCATCATCATTATCATCATCTGGTGACACCGTGTTCCCAGGAGGCCGCTGGTTTTCTTAACATCATCTTTTGCAAATGGATTTTCATCCTCAAATCTCTTTCGTTGTCTGGGTTCAGATTAGGCCTCCTCACACAGCATCAGAAACCAACATAGTAGCAAAAGAGAGGTCCTGAGTCCACACTATAATCTTCTTAATAAGATAACACCATTCTCCCAGAAAGGTGTCTCCTTCCTTAGTATCATCTTTCAGGAAAGGATATTCAGTCTCAAGCATGCACTGGGGTCTGGGATTAAAATCTGGCCTACTAAAACAGTGTCTGGAACCCTGCAGATTCACATAAGACAGAATCTGAAACCATTCTCTTATCTTCTTTATCAGGTAGCACCGTTCTCCCAGAAAGCCATCGGGTTCCTTAATGTCAACTTTAGTGAAAGAATTTTCAGTGTCAAACCTGTATTGGAGTCTTGGTTTCAAGTCTGGTTTACTAACACAACCTAGTTAAACAAGACAGGACATGAGATCACCTTATAATCTTAATCAAATAACACCATTCTCCCAGAAGGTGATCAGCTTCCTGAACATCATTTTTGGTAATGGATATTCAGTCTCACACCTGCATCAGGGTCTGGATTTCAAATTGCGCCTACTAACAAAGCATTAGGAACCCCACAGAGTTACATAAGATTTGACCAACAACCACAATATATTCTTCTTAATCAAGTAACATCAGTCTCCAAGAAGTCCGTTGGCTTTTGAAAATCGCCTTTCAGGAAAGGATATTCAGCCTCAAACCTGCATTGGGGTTTGGGTTTCATATTTGGACTCCAGATATAGGATTGAGATCCTTACAAAGTCACACAAGACTGCAACAACGACAGCCCTATATTCTTTATAATCAGGTAACACCATTCTCCTAAAAGTCTGTGGCTTCCTTAACATCATATTTCTGGAAAAGATATTCAGTATCAAACATGCATTCGTGTCTGAGTTTCTAATTTGATCTACTAACACTTCATCAACTACCCCACACAATCGCATAAGAAAGGACTTGAAACCATCATATAATATTCTTTGTCAGTTAACACCATTCTCCCAGAAGGTCACTGGGTTCTTTAACATCATCTTTCAGGAAACGGTATTCAGTCTCAGATATGCATTGGGGTTTCAAATTTGACATCTTAACACAGCGTCGGAGCCTTCCGGAGTCGCACAAGACAGGATCTGAGGCTAGCATGTGATCTTCTTAATTTTTTTATTATTATTAAATTTTATTGGTTTTAATGAACATTTACAGAGATTTTGGGTTTTCATTCATTCATTCATTGTT
>NW_006399833.1:640324-646608 GCF_000299155.1 Elephantulus edwardii | reverse complement strand
TTCTCCTCATAGAGCCTAGCCTCTCGGATAATCTGCTCTGCATACAGGTTGAAAAGGTATGGAGATAGGACACATCCCTGGCATACACCCTTCTCAATTTTGAACCATGTAGTGTTGCCCTGCTCTGTTCTGATGACTGCCCTTTGGTCCAAGTATAGGTTTCTTAAATAGATCTTCTTCATTAGGTAACATCATTCTTCCAGATGGCTGTTGGGTTCCTTAACATCACCATTTGGGAAAGGATATTCAGTCTCAAAACTACATTTGAATTTCGGTTTCAAATTTGGCCTACTACCACAGCATATGGAACCCCATGGAGTTGCATTAGACAGGACCTGAAATCACCCTATAATCTTCTTAATCAGGTAATACCATTCTCCCAGAAAGCGGTCATTTCCCTAACATCATCTTTCAGGAAAGAATATTCAGTCTCAGGCCTACATTGGCATATGAGTTTCAAATTTTACCTCCTTACACAGTACTGGGAACCCCACAGGTTGCACAAGACAGGACCTGAGACCACAATCTAACCTTCTTAATCAGGTAACAGCAATCTTCCAGCAGGCTGAAACATCATCTTTGGGAAAGGATTTGCAGTATCCAAGCTGCATCAGGGTCTGAGTTTCAAATTTGGCAGACTAATACAGCATCAGGGACCCTACAGACACAAGACAGGACTTGAGACTGCCTTATATTCTTCTTAACAGAAAACACCATTCCTCCATAAGACCATCAGCTTCTTTAACACTATATTTCAGGAATGGATATTCAATCTCAAGCATGCATCAGGATCTGGATTTCAAACTTGGGCTCCTAACACAGCATTGGGAAGCCCATGTAGTTGTACAAGAAAGGACCTTAGACCACCATACATTCTTCATATTCAAGTAATACCATTCTCTAGGTAGGCCACTAGCTTAATTAACATCGTCTTTCAGGAAAGGATATTCAGTCTCAAACCAGCATCAGGGTCTGATTTTCAAATTTGGCCTCCAAACACAGTCTCAGAAATCCTACAGTGCCGCACAAGACAGGACCTGAGACTACACTATATTCTTCTTAATCATGCTCTTCTTACCAGCATGCTCTCAGAAGGCAATCAGCTTCTTTATCATCATCTTGCAGGAAAGGATATTCAATTTCAAACATGCATTTGGGTCTGGGTTTCAAATGTGTCCTCTTAATACAGCATAGGGAACCCCAAGGATTCACACAAGACAGGATCAGAAACCACACTATAATCTTTTTAATAAGGTAGCACAATTGTCCCAGAAGGCCATTAGTTTTATTAATGTCATATTTCAGGAAAGGATGTTCAGTTTCATACCTGCACTGAGGTTTGAGTTTTAAATTTGGCCTCCTAATACTGTGTTGGTAACCCCGTGGAAGTGCACAAGGCAGGACCCGAGACCATCCTACAATTTTCTTACTCAGGTAATACCATTCTCCCAGAAGGCAGTAGTCATCCTTTACAATGGGTTTCTAATCTGGCCTACTAACACATCATCAGGAATCCCACAAAGTTGCACAAGACAGAAATGATCCAAATCACTGGCAATAAGAGAAATACAAATCAAAACCACAATGAAGTACCATCTCATTCCAGTAAGAAAGGCAAAGTATAACAGGGCAGCAAGTAATAGATGCTGGAGAGGATGTGGTGAAAAAGGAACTCTTATTCATTGTTGGTGGGATTATAATATGTGGCCACCATTCTGGAAGGCAGTTTGGTGCTTCTTCAAAGAGCTGAACATAGAAATTCCATAAGACCCAGCTATTCCACCACTTGGAATATACCCTGAGAATATGAGAATTGAGGCACAAACTGAGATTTGTCCACCAGTGTTCATAGCAGCATTATTCACCATTGCAAGGACATGGAAACAGCCCAAATGTCCAACCACAAATGAACGGATTGAGAAATTATAGTACAGTGACACAATGGAATACTATGCAACAAGCAGGAGTAATAGCTTTGTAAATTATTACCTCACTTGGGAGGGACTGGAGAGCATTATGCTGGATGAACTAACTCAATCACATAAGAATAAAAATTGTATAAAACCATTATTGTAGAATGAGTGTAAGGATCTAGGAGGAGTGGGAGATGCTGGAAGCAGAGGGATGCGGATGTGCAGGGGGCAGAGGGGATTAATCATTGGGTTGTACAATTTTATGGGTGGGAGGTGAGGGAAATTGAAAATAATTTGTTCAAATTTGTATTTTAATTTTGTAAATAAACTAGTAGAAAAATTTAAAAAATTATTCATTTTTTAAGACAGGAGGTTAGACCACCCTGTAGTATTATTAGTCAGTTAATACCATTTTCAGGTCATTTAACATCATCTTCCTGGAAAAGATATTTAGTGTCAAATCTGTATCAGAATCTGGGAATGAAGTTTGGCCTCTTAACACAGCATCCAGAACTCCACGTATTCACACAAGACAGGACCTGAGACCGTGATATAATCTTCTTTATCAGGTAACACCATTCTCCCAGAAGGTTTTCGAGCTCCTTAACATCATCTTTCAGGAAAGGGTATTCAGTCTCATGCCTGCATCTGGGTCTGGGTATCTAATTTTGCCTCCTAACACAGCATAGGTAACCATACAAAGTCAATCAAGCTGAGAACAACCTATAGTCATTTTAGTCGCATAACACTATTCTACCAGAAAGCCATTGTCTTTCAGATTAAGATATTCAGTGTCAAACGTGAACTGGAGTCTGGGTTTGAAATGTGGCCTCCTAACACAGCATCGGGAACATCATAGAGTCACAAAAGACAGTGCCTGAGATTATCTTATAATCTTCTTATTCAGGTAACATCATTCTGCCAGAAGGCTGTCGGCTTCCTTAACATCATGTTTTGGGGGAAAAAATACTTAGTCTCAAACATGCATTGGGATCTGTGTTTTAAATTTGGCCCCTTTACACAGGTTCGGAAACCCCACAAAGTGGTAAATATAGGACTTGAAACTGCCCTATAATCTTCTTAATCACGTAGCACCATTCTCCCAGAAGACCATTGGCTTCCTTATCATCATCTTTGGAGAAAGTATATTCAGTCTCAAACCTACATTGGGGTCTGGGTTTCAAATGTGGCCTCCTAACCCAGAATCAGTAACCACCCAAAATCTCAAAAGACAGGACCTAAGACAGTCCTATAATATTCTTAGTCAGTTAACACTATTCCCCCAAAAGCTGTGGTTTCCTTAACATCATCTTGAGAGAATAGATATTCAGTTTCAAATCAGCATTGGGTTGATTGTTTCATATTTGGGCTCTAACACAGTGTCAGAAACGACCCAGAGTCACATAAGACAGGATATGAGACCCCCATATTGTCTTCTTAGTCAAGTAAAACCATTCTCCCAGAAGGCTGTCACCTCCCTTAACATCAGGTTTAAGAAATGCATATTCAGTCTCAAATGTACATTGAGGCCTGGGTTTCAAACTTGGCCTCTTAATACAGCATCACTAACCCCATGGAGTTGCATAAGACAGAATCTGAGACCACCATATAATATTCTTTGTCAGGTAATACCATTCGCCCAGAAAGCTGTGGTTTTCTTAACATCATCTTTTGGGGAAAGATCGTCAGTCTCAAACCTGCATCAGAGACTGGATTTCAAGTTTGGCCTCCTTGAGATTGCTGACAATTTCAGTTTTCTTGGCTCTACGATCAACACTGTTGCTACCAACAGCCAGAAAAAAAGACAAATTGCATTGGGAAAGTCTGCTGTCGGAGACCTCTCCAAAGTACTGAAGAGCAATGATGTCAGTCTGGAGAGTAAAGTGCACCTGATAGAGGCTATGGTATTTGCAATAACTTGCTGTCTATCAGAGAATTGGACAATGATTAAGGATGATAGAAGGAGAGTTGATGCCTTTGACCTGTGGTGCTGCTGAAGAGTACTGAAAATACCATGTACTGCTAGGAGAACAAACAAGTTCTTCATGGAGAGGGTGAAGTCAGTCTGCTCCTTGGAAGCTCTGTCTGACATATTTGGACATGTTGCAAGGCGGGATCAGTCCTTGGAGAGGGACGTCATGCTTGGGAGGGTGGAGGGACAGTGCAGGAGAGGAAGACCCTCAATGAGATGGACTGATTCAGTCACTGGATTAATGGGGATAGGTGTGTTGGAGACAATAAGATTGACATGGGATAGAGGAGGGTTTAGGTTTAGGGCTGTTGCACATAGGGTCGCTATGAGTTGCAGGTGACTCAACAGCATATAAGAATAACAACAATAGCACATCATTGGGAACTTCACAGTGTCATATAGACAGCATCTGAGTCTTCCTTATAATCTTCTTAATCAGGTAACACAATTCTCCCAGAAGGCTTTCAGCTTCCTTAACATATCAAACCTACAATGTTGCCTAGGTTTCAAATCTGGCCTGCTAACCCAGCATCGGTAAACCCAGAGAGTTGTGCAAGACAGAACCTGAGACCACCCTATAATATTCTTAGTCAGGTAACACCATTTTCTCAGAAAATAGTGGTTTCCATATCATCATCTTTGGAGAATGGATATCCAGTCTCAAACCAGGATTGGGGTCGATGTTTCATATTAGGCTCTAATACAGCATTAGAAACCAACTGGAGTCAACACAAGACAGGATATGAGACGCCCATATAGTCTTCTTAATCAGGTAAAATCATTCTCCCAGAAGACTTTCCTTAAGATCATTTTTCCAGAATACATATTCAGTCTTAAACCTACAGTGTTGCCTGGGTTTCAAACTTGACCTCCTAATATGGCATTGTTAACCCCATGGAGTAGCACAAGATAGGATCTGAGACTACCCTATAATCTTTTTAATCACATAACACTATTCTCTCAGAAGACTGTCAGCTACATTAATATCATCCTTCAGGAATGAATATTCATCTTCAAACTTGCATAAGGGTCTTGGTTTCAAATTTAACCTTCTAACACAGAGTCAGGAACTCACATATTCACACAAGACAGAACCTGAGACCACCTTATCATCTTAGTCAAGTAAAGCCATTCTCCCAGAAGTCTGTGGGGTTCCTTAACATCATCTTTTGGGAAAGAATATTCAGTCTCAAATCAGCATTGGAGTCTGTGATTCACATTTGGCCTTCTAACATATTGTATGGAACCCCAAGCACGGATTCTCACAAGACAGGATCTGAGACTACCCTATAATCTTCTTGATCACTTAACACCACTCTCCCAGAAGGTCGTTGGCTTCTTTAACATTATATAGCGGGAAAGGATGTTCAGTCTTAAGACTTCGTTGGGGTCTGTGTTTCAAATTTGTCCTCCTAATACAGCTGTGAGTCGCAAGCTACTCGACAGCACATAACAACAACACAACAATACAGCTTCGGGAATCCCATGGAGTTACTCTAGGCAGGACCTGAGACTGTTCAATAATCTTATTCAGGTAGCATCATTCATTCTCCCAGAAGACAGTGAGATTCCTTAAACATCTTTTGGTAAATGATATTCAGTCTCCAACCAGTACTGAGGCGTGTGTTTCAAATCTGGCCTCCTAACACAGCTTCAACAACCCCACCTATTCAATCAAGACAGGATCTGAGATTGCCACATAATCTTCTTATTTAGGCTAAACCATTCCTGAGAATGCCGTCCGCTTCTTTAACATCATCTTTCAAGGAAAGACATCCAGTCTCAAATCTGCATCAGGGTCTGCGTTTCAAATTTGACCTCCTAACACAGTGTTGGGAATGCCATGGAGGCACAAAACACAGGACCTGAGACAGCCCTAGAATATTCTTAATCAGGTAAATCCATTCTCTGAGAAAGTCATCATTTCTTAAACATCATCTTTCTGGAAAGTATATTCAGCCTTAAACTTGCGTTGGGTTCTGGGTTTAAAACTGTCCTCCTAACACAGCATCGGGAACCCCACAAAGTCACACGAAAAAGAACCTGAGATGACCCTATAATCTTCTTAATCAAGTAACGCCATTTCTCCAGAAGGCTGTCAACTTCCTTTACATTATTTTTAGATAATTGTTATTCAGTCTTAAACCTGCATCTGTTTCAAATCTGGCCACGATCTGAGGCCATTTTATAATGTTCTTAACAGATAAAACCATTCTTCCAGAATGCCATCGTCATCCTTAACATCATTTTTCGGGATAGGATATTCAGTCTCAAACGTACATCATGGTCTGAGTTTCAAGTTTGGTAATTTTTTCTATAATTATATTTTATTAATTTTCATAAACATTTACAGAGATTTTGGGTTTCCATTCATTCATTGTTGCACTATTCTCTCTACC
>NW_006399833.1:624982-639649 GCF_000299155.1 Elephantulus edwardii | reverse complement strand
AACCATTTTGAATAATATTGCATGAGTTCCTTGTTTTTTAATGCAGCATAGTATTCCATTGTGCGAATATACCACAGCTTCTCTAGCCATTCGTTTGCTGAGTATACTATCATATCATCTGCATAGAGAGATAATTTTACCTCCTCTTTGCCAATTTAGATGCCTCTTTTTTTTATTTCCACTCATTCATTGTTGCACTTTTCTCCCTGCGCACTCCTCTTCCCCAGTTTACTCTTCTCTTTCATTGTTATACAATCCCTATCCCCAAGTCCACTCCACTATGCACCCTTTATTCTGGAATCCTGTCATGACAATAATGCCTAATCACATAACCCTTTTAAACAGTTCTCTCTCTCGTTTGATTCAATGCAGTATATATAACCAATCCCATCTTTCCCAGTCTTTCCTCAACCCTGATGTTTGTCCCTTTTTACAAAAGTGGCACTATGCAGTATTTGTCCTTTTGTGACTAAGATATTTCACGCAGCATAATGTCAGGGTCACCCATTTTGTGTAATATTTCATGAGTTCCTTGCTTTTCAAGGCAGCATAGTATTCTATTTTGTGAATATACCACAGCTTCTCTATTCTATTGCTACTGTGAGAAAAGCCATGATAATCCTAGGTTAACATATATCTTCTTGGGTGGCAGTTATGGTTTCTTTGGAGTGTATTCCCAGTAGAGGAATTGCTGGGTCAAATGGTATTTTTATTTGCAACTTTTTGAGAGAGCATTCCATAGTGGTTGCACCATCTTACACTCCCACCAACAGTGAATAAGGGTCCAGTTTCTCCACAACCTCCATAGCATTGGATGCCACTTATTTCCTTCTCTTGCCTTGTTGTTATTGCTAAAACTTCCATTACAATATTGAATAGACGAGGTGATAGTTGGCATCCTTGCCTAGTTCCTGTTCTCAAGGGAATGTCTTCAGTCTCTCTCCATTGAGAACAATGTTAGCTCTCAGGTTCACATATATACTTTTTATTGTGTTGAAGAAACTCCACTCTGATCATATTTTGTTGAGTGTTTTAATCATGAAAGTGTGTTGGATATCGTCAAAGGCCTTTCTGAATTATTTGATAGGATCATGTGGCTATTGTTCTTTGCTTTGTTAATTTGATGAATTAGATTGATTGTTTTTGTTATGTTGAACCATCCTTGCACACCTGTTATGAATCCCACTTGGTGATGGTGAATTATTATTTTTTTAATGTGTAGTTAAATTGTATAGGCCAGGATTGTATTTGGGATTTTCGCATCTATGTTCATGAGAGATATTGACCTATAATTTTCTATTTTGATGGTATCTTTACCTGGCTTTGATAACAAGAATACGTTTACTCTATAAAATGAGTCTGGGAGAATTCCATCTTTTTCTATTTTCTGAAATAGTTTATGTAGTATGGGTGACAGATCTTCTTTGAATGTGTGATAAAATTCACTTGTAAAACCATCTGGTCCAGGACTTTTTTTGGCTGGAACTTATTTTATTACCTTTTCAATTTCTTCTTTTGTAATGGGCCTGTTCAGGTGTTCAATTTTGGTTTGTGTCAGTTTAGATAGGTTGTGTGTATCTAAGTATTTGTCCATTTACTTGAGGTTTTCATATTAGTTTGAGTATAATTTTTCATAATATTCTAATGTTAGCCTTTTTGTTTTAGTTGGTCCTGTTGTGATGTTGCCCATTTCATCTCTTATTCAGATTATTTGTGTCATTTCCTTTGTTAAATTTGCTAGTGGTTTGTGGATTTTATTGGCCTTTTCAAACAACCAACTCCTGGTTTTGTTGATGGTTTCAATTGTGTTTTGGTTTTCTATTTCATTTATTTCTGCTCTAATTATTTAAATTTCAGTTTCTTCAAGAGCGTTGGGTTTTCTTGCTGTTCTTTTTAAATTTTTTTGAGATATTGGGTTACAGAGTCAATGGTAATTTTTTTTCCTGTCTTTTGATATGTTTACTTATTGGTATAAATTGACCTCTGCTTACTGCTTTGGCTGTTTCCTAGAGATCTTGGTAAGTGGTCTTTTCATTGTAATTTGTTTCAAGAAAGTTCTAAATTTCATTTTTTATTTCTTCTAGTACCCACTCTTGTTCAAGCAAAGTGTTGTTCAACTTCCAAATGTACTGGTTTTTCTCCTTTATCCTGTTTTTATTAATGTCTCCTTTTGTAGCATTGTGGTCTGAGAAAATTCTTTGTATTATTTATGTTTTTTTAATTTATTGATGCTCACCTTGTGACCTTAAATGTTATCTATTCTGGAGAATGTTCCATGCACATTGAAGAACAAGGTATACTGTGGCTTTTTTTCCCTTTTTGTGCATAAGCCTGTAAATATCTATGCGGTCGAGTTGTTTTATTGTGTGGTATAATTCTTTATATTTGTTGAATTTTTTCTGTTAGTTCTATCTTTTCTTGAGAGTGGTGTATTGAAGTCTATATACTATAATAGTGTTGTCTATTTCCTTTTCCAGTTTTGTTAATGTTTGTTTTATATATTTGGTAGCTCTTTCATTTGGTGCATACATATACATTATTGTTATTTTCTCTTATTCTATTGATGTTTTAAGCATTATGTAGTGGCATTCTTTGTTTATTTTGATGGGTTTTGCATTGAAATTTATTTTGTTGGAGATTAATATTGCTACTCCTGCTTTTTTCTGGTTACCACTTGCTTGGTATATTTTTTTCCCCATCCTTTTATTTTTAGTCTTTCTTTACCTTCATTTTTCAGGTATGTCTCTTGTAGACAGTATATTCATGGATTTTGTTTTTTTATCCTGTCTGCTACTCTTTTTTTTCTTCACTGGTGCATTCAAACCCTTCATATTCAGTGTGATTATTGAAAGGCAGGGTTTTATTGCTATCATTTTGTTAAGTTCTTTTTGGAGGTGTTGCTTGTTACTTTGGTCCATTCTGCTTTATGTGGAACCTCTGTAAGAAGGACATCTTTCAGTGTTTCCTGCAATGCTGATCTTATTTATACAAACTCCCTTAAGTTCTGTTTTTCTGGGAATATCTTGATTTCTCCTTCATATTTGATGGGTGACTTTGCTAAGTACAGTATTTTTGCTTGACGGTTGTGTTCTTTGAGTGTTTGATGTATATCCTACCACTGTCTTCTTGCTTGAATGGTTTCTGCTGAGATATTGGCATTTAATCTTACCTGCTCTCCCTTATAGTTTACTCTTTGTTTCTCCCTCACTTTTTTTAGAATTATCTCCTTGTCTTTGGTTCTGGCAAATTTAACTATGTTTAACTATCTAACTTGGTGTTTTTCTTCTGGGGTCTATTCTATATGGTGTTCTCTCAGCTTCTTGAATATATATTCTCTCATTTTTCATTATTCCTGGGAAGTTTTCCTCTAGTACTTCTTCCACAAATTTTTCAGTGCCTTTGCTTGCTTCTTCCTGTTCTGGGATTCCAGTGATGCACATGTTATTTCTCTTGATGGTGTCCCACATTATTGTTAGGTTTTCTTTTATTTCCTTCCATTTTGGTTCTACTTTTTGCTTTATCAGATCAGTGGTGACAATTCTATCTTCTATTTCACTGGTTCTGTGTTCCATCTCTTCAACTCTGCTCATGTATGTGTCCCTCCATCATGTTGACAACATCTGAAACATTGGATCCCATATTTTGGATTGTGGTTTCTTGTTTTTCCAGTATCACTAATGTCTCATTTGTTTTATCTGCATTGTTTTGGATTGTTTTTTTTTTAAGCTTCTCCTGGATTTAGCTTCTAGAAGTTTCTCTTTCATCCATTGAAAATATTCAATCTTTGGTTTGTTTGTTGTTGTTTTGTTTTTTTTAAATTCTGTGTCAGAAAGTTCCACCAGACTTTCTGGCTTCAGGAAATCCATTGATACTGTGTCAACTTTTGTGTGTGACATCTTGCTTTGAGCTTGTGTAGTGTGTGAGATATCTTGCTTTCTTTGAGGTATTAATAGGTTCTTGATCTGAAGACAATGCTCTAGAAATCACCTGGGCAGCTACCCCACATGTGTTTTCCTCTGAACTTCTGACTCAAGGGAAAGTTCCGTTCAGGGCCTGTGAGAGAAGCCTCTTGATGCTAAGTCAGATCAAGTTGCTCTGGATTAAAGGCAAGTTGATTGGCTCGACTGGGGTGTGGAACAGGCATGGGGCCAAGGCAACCACGTTGGTAGGTCAGTCACTTGTGGGGACCTCACTCAGATGTCAGCTGTCTGGGTGTGCTCATGAGTGAGTTCTCTACTCATCCAGCTGTCAGTATCTCCCATCCAGTGACTCTCATCGGGGGTCCCTGCCCAGCATCACTTATTCATGTGCCCTCGCCTAGCGGCACCTACCTCATCAGAACCCTGGGTCCAGCAGGACCCAAAAAAATTCAGTGAAATTCCCACTGACCCCTTTTCTTTTGGCTGGTCTGAGGTGTCCATGAAAGTTCAGTCAAATTCCCACCAGCCTGCTCATTCTTGGGCTCTCTCCTGGGCAGTCAGAAATGCCCAAAAAAACTCAGTTGAATCCCCACCAGCCTTTCCATTCCTGGGCAGTTAGCGTGGCCTAAGAGAACTCAGCTAATTTCCCACTGTTCTGCTCACTCCTGCGTGCTCTCCCAGACAGTTGGCGGTGTCCATGAAAACTCAGTTAAATTCCTACTGGCCCTCCTGATCCTGTGCATTTGGAGGTGGCACAAGAAAACTCAGTCAAATTCCAACAGACCCACTCACTTCTAGTGGGGCTTAAGAGTACTCAGTCAATTTCCCACTAACCTTCTTTCTACTGTTTGATGGGCCCCACAGCAGCTTAGCTGGTGGCTTCTGGCTTCAACCAGGGCCTGTGGCATGGCTCAATGCTCCTATAGCTCTCAAACTAATTTAATAAAAGTTCTGAGTCAAATTCCTACTGTCCACATCATGCCATATCAGTCTCTGTCCCCATGACAGTCTCTCTAGTGGCCTGTTTCTATGCATCTTGCTGCTCCTCCAGTTCCTCACACTGCTTTCTCCACCAACGCCATCTTAGAATCCACATTTTTTAAAGAGTCAAAACCTTAAAATTACTGTGTTGGAGAACAATGCTGGATATCCAATGGTTTGCCAAAAGAATAAGCAGATATGTTTTGGAGAGGGTGCAGCCAAAGTCCTCTTTGGAGGCAAAGCTGATGCAGCTACATTTCACATATTTTGTTTCTCACCGCTGGTGAATACTTTTGAGTTAGAACCTACCTATGGTTGATCCTCCAGCAGATTTTCAGAGGCAATTTAATCACATGGGAGGAGATAGTCCATCTTTCACCTGTGGAGCAGGTGAACCACATCTCTTTGGGATTACAACACAGCTTCTTAGCACTAGGCCACAAGGAGGGGTTATTCCTTGGAGAGGGTCATGATACTTGGGAATATGGATGGGCAAGGAAGAAGAAGCAGTCCCTCAATCAGGTTGGTTGACACAGTGATAACAGCAATGGGCTTAAATACGTCAGAGATTGTGAAGTTGACACAGGGTAGGACAGGGTTCAGATTTATTGTTCATAGAGTCTTTACGAGTCATAGTTGACTCATTGGCACTTACCGATAACTATAAGAAGCAAAATGTGACACGGATGAATGAAAGAATATGCGATGCTCATGGATGGTGCAGTTCTTGTTTGTTGTTAGGTGCTGTCGATTCAAGTATGACTCATAGGGACCCTATGAACAGCAATTCTGAAACCTGCTCTATCCCATGTCATTCTCATCATCTCTGAAACATTAGAGCCAATTACTGAAGTCACAGTGTCAATACATGTCATTAGGGGTCTTCCTATTTTTCACTGATCCTCCATCTTTTCATGCATAATGTTTGTTTCCAAGGAATAGTCTTGCTTAGCTATATGTGTAAAGTATGAAAGATGAAGCTTGGTCATCCTTGCCTCCAAGGAACAATCTGGCCATACCCTTTCCAGGACATATTTGTTTGTTGTTTTGGCAAACCATCATATTCAGTACTCTTCTTCAACACCACAATCCAAAGACATCAATTCTTCTGTCATTCTTATTAATTGCCTAGCTCTCTGATGCATAGCAGGTGATTGTGAAGACTATGACCTGAATCAGGTGCTTGCTCTTCATTATTTTGGATACATCCCTGACTGCAGACTTTTCCATTTCAAACCCCCTCTCCCCAACTTCCTGGCTGCTGGTACCAAACAATATTTTGAACCAAGCAAGATGAAATCATGACAACTTTAATCTTTCCTCCGTAAATAGTAGTGTTGATGGTTGAGCCAGTGGCAAAGATCTGCGTCTTCTTGTTGTTGAGATGTAATCCATACAGGAGGCTGTATCCTTGATCTTCTGCAGCAGGTGTTTCATAACCTCCTCACTTTCAGCAAGCAAAGTTGTGTTATCAGCATAATACAGGTTGTTGATGAGTTTTCCTCCAATTCTGATGCCACACTCGTCTTCCTAGAGTATGGCATCATGAGTGATTTCCTCAGCATAAAGACTGAATAGGTAAGAAGAAAGGATACAATCTTGAGACATAATGTTCCAGATGTTAAAGATGTTAAATCAAAGAAGTGTTCCCTTGTTCTGTTCTCACAACAGCCTCTTGGTATATATTCCATATGAACACAATTGAGTATTTTGGTATTTCCATTCTTCTCAATGTGAGCCATAGTTGTTTGTGTTTTTTTTAATGATCTACAGAGTTAAATGCCCTTTACATAGTCAATAAACCACAAATATACATTCTTCTGTTATGCTTTGCTTTTGGCCAGGATCCATCTGAGATCAGCAATAATATCCCTGGTGCCTCTTCTAAAAACAGCCTATATTTCTGGAAGCTCTGTCAATGTACTATTATAGATGTTTGGTTTTTTGTGAGCACATGGAATCATGCTTTTAAAAAATAATTTTAATTAATTTTCATATAATAATAACTTTACAGTATGTTTCATTCCTATTATTTCATATTTTAAAATTTGTTTTATATAATCTCTTATCTACATTGTATTTTATACGTTCATATATATTCTATTTTACATTATTTTTATACTTGTTTATTTACAAAATTTTAATACATCGCTTTTAACACCAGATCTTTCCCATTTCTTTCACAGCCCCCATCAAATTGTGCAACCCCATGATTAACTGCCCCCTCTCTACACATCTTCACCCCTCTGCTTCCACTCTCTGCCCCCTTGGATGCTCATACTCAATCTACGATAATGGTTTTATACAGTATTTGACCTTATGGGACATGTTGTGTTATTTCAAACATGTCAACTGGTATTCCATTGATTCCTGGAGTCTTATTTCTTCCCCAGTGCTCATTGCTGACTGAACTTCATCTTTCATCACCAGTGGCTCTTGTTCATGTGGTACTTGCTAAAATTTTTCAGTGTCGATATTGAGAGGGACATCATGCTTGGGAGGGTGGAGGGACAGCGTAGGAGGGGAAGACCCTCTATGAGATGGATTGATTCGGTGACTGGGGTAATCGGGATGGGTGTGTCAGAGGCAGTGCGGTTGGCGCAGGATAGAGCAGGGTTTAGGGCTGTTGTGTATAGGGTCGCTATGAGTCGCAAACGATTCGACGGCACATAACAACAACAACAACAACATCATTAATTCTGTGTATTCCTTCCATCTTCTTTAAAAAAACCCACCATATTCTTTATTGATATTCTAATTAAAGTTTTCAGAAAACTTGAATTTGTATTCCTTCATTGTTGCATACTTTCCTCCCTACCACCTCCCCATTTCACTTTCCTCTTTAAAAAGATTCTTTCATTGCTGTGCAGTTTCTTCCCTTTCCTCCCTTCCCATGCCCCTAGTTCACTTTGCTATGTACCTCTTATTCTGTACTGTTGTTATGCAAATAATACCTAAATATGTATTTCTTTTAAACAATTCTTTCCCTCATCGGTTTCAATTATTGCTATGTTCACTATTTATCCCCTTTTTTCCTACTTTACATCCAAACCCAATGTCAATCCTGTGTTATAACAGGGGGATTGTGCAGTATTTGTTCTTTTGTGACTGAGATATTTCACTGAGTGTAATGTCTTCCAGGGTCACCCATTTTGCATTATGTTTTATAAGTGCCTTGGTTTTCAGTGCTGTGTAGTATTCCATTGTGTGAATATACCACAGCTTCTCTATCCATTCATTTGTTGATGGGCACTTCTATTGCTTCCATCTCTTTGCAATTGTGAACAACACAGACAATAAACATGGATGTGTATATATCTGTTTGGGTGGAAGTTCTAGTTTCTTTACGGTATAGTCCCAGTAGTGCGGTTGCTAGGTCAAATAGTATTTGTATTTTCCAACTTTTTGTTAAAGTGCCATACTGCCTTCCATAGTGGTTGCACCATTTTACACTCCTACCAACAGTGGAAAAGCGTTCCAATTTTCCTCAACCTCACCAGCATTTGTTGTTTGTTGCTTTGTTGAACCTCAATATTGTTACTGGAGTGAGATAAGATCTCATAATTTTGATTTAAATCTCTCTTGAGCTAGGGATTTTGAACATGTCTTCATGTGTTTGTTTGCCATCTGAATGTGTTCATTTTGTGATTGGGTTGTTTATCTTTTTGAGGTGCTGGGGTATTCTATGAATTTTAGATATAAGTCCTTTATCATACATGCCATTACCAAACACTTTTTCCCAGTCTGTGGCTTCCCTTTTTCATCCTGTTGGAGAAGGTTTTTTGATGTGCATTGGGATTTGTTTCTTAGAAGATTCCATTCATCTATTTTATTCTCTCCTGGTTGTAGGGTTTTTAGGATGCTTGGGAGACTGTTCATGTTGTGGATTAGAGTTTCTAGAATTATTCCAAGCTTTCCACTGATGATGTTTATCGTCCTTGGTTTTACTCCTAGGTCTTTGATTCACTTTGAGTTGTTTTTTGTGTTTGGTGTGAAGTGTGGGTCTTGCTTGAGTTTCTACAGATAGTTTTCTAATTTTGCCATCATCAAAATGTTTGTTAAGGAGGCTTTCATTTCCCCACTTAACTGATTTCATTTCCTCATAAAAATCAGTTGACTATAGGTAGATGAGCTTATTTATGCGTTCTCAATTCTATTTCATTGATCTATGTGTCTGTCACTTTACCAGTACCACACCATCTTGGCCACCGTGATAGTGTAGTAGGGTTTGAGATTAGGAACTGAGATGCCTCCTACCCTGTTTCTGTTTTTAAAGAGTACTTTGCTTATTTGAGGTCTCTTTCCATTCCAAATGAAATTGGAAATAGAGTTCTCCATCTTGTTGAAGAATGGAATTGGTATTTGTATTGGGATTGCATTGAACTTGTAGTTTGCCTTTGATAGAGTTGTCATTTTCACAATATTGTGTCTTCTTATCCAAGAGCATGGCATATTCTTCCATTTCTCCAGGCCTCTTTTTGTTTCTTGTAATAATGTTTTGTAGTTTTCTTTGAATAGGTCTTTTGCGTTTCTCTTTAGATTTACTCCCAAGTATTTAATCTTATGATTAGCTATTGTGATGAGTATTGTGATTCTTTGCTTCCATTTGTTTTCTCTTTGTAACTGTAAAGAAATCAAATGGATTTTTGTATGTTGATCTTTCCTGTACACTGTCCATTTTCTGAATTGGTTGACTATGTCCAATAGTTTTCTTACTGTGTCTTTAGGGTTTTCTAAGTATACTATCATATCATCTGTATATAGAAATAAAATTATCGCCTCTTTGCCAATATGAATATCTCTTATTTCCTTCTCTTATTCCTACCACTAAGACTTCCAATACAATATTGAATAGGAGAACCTATTTCCTGTTCTCAAAGGAGCACCTTTTAACTCTCTACATTGAGAATGATGTTGGCTCTTGATTTTGCATTTATATTTTTTACTATGTTGAGGAAATGCTCCCTAATCCTATTTTGTTGAGTGTTTTAATCAGGAAAGGGTGTTGGATTTTTGTCAATGGCTTTTTTTGCATCAATTGATAGGATTGTGTGGTTTTTCTTTGCTTTGTTAATGTGATGAGTTACACTGATTCTTTTTCTTACATTGAACCCCATCCTTGCATACCTGTTATGAATTCCACTTGGTCATGGTGAATTATTTTTTTTAATGTACTCTTGGATTCTATTGGCCAGGATTTTATTCAGGATTTTTGCATGTGTGTTCATGAGAGATATTGGCCTATAGTTATAGACCAATATCTATTTTGATGGTGTCTTTACCTGTCTTTGGTATCAAGGATATACTTTTTTTTAATTGGCAAAAAACAAAGTTATCTTTTCCCATATTTTCCTTACTGAGATTGTTCACGTGCAGGATGAAGTCCACACTTCAGGGGAGAAAGGAGAGGGAGGGAGGAGAGGAAGACAAAGGAAGGGGAGGAAAAGAGGGAGGGAAGGAAAAGGAACATTCTCTTCAAAACCAACTGAGCACTTATAACCTGGAAATACATGTGAATCTCTTAACATGCTTCTGGAAACCGCACGATGTTTTAGCAAGCAACAAAAATATAAAAGGAGTGCATGTATCATTAAGCTTTTAAAGACATGCAGAAAATACACAATACAATTAATAGTTCATGCAGATTATGGTGTGGTAACAAATTCACACTTTTATCCATGCCGTCATTTACAACTGAAGACCGTCACAATTTAAACATAAAAAATATACACCTAACTGCCAAAGGTGGAAGGAGGAGTGACATCCACTTCCATAATAGCTTGCCTCCGGAAACCCTATGAACCTGGAGAGAGGATGAAAGGCACCCAAGCGTCGGGGACTCTCCTTCATAGGGTCTGCGACTCGACGGCACTTAACAACAACAACAACAACCGCCAAAGCACACTTTCCAAAGCAGCTCTTCCAATCAGATTAGAAAAGCTCAGTCGATATCAAATGACATCCGTATTATATTGGGCAGATTTGCTCATACACAACAATATTCATATCAAACCATCTGGTTATCCTCAGAAACCAACAATGCAGCTTCTTTGTCACCAGGACTGAGGCATACAGGGATGAGAAGATTATTGCTAACTAGAGAAGACTGCGGGTTACTGTTACTAGAGTTCTGATTATCAGAAAACTGGTAATCTTTCTGAGCAGCTTTATCCAAGGCGGAAGCCTCGTGGGGTACTTCAGTGCCTAGTCTCAGGGGAAGTTCACTTATGTTACTGACTAATTATGTAGTCAGGGACAGAAACGGCTGAGATGAATGAGACACAGGAAATGGCACTAGGTTATCTTTAGTGGAGATGCCAAATGGATCACTGTTGTTGTTGTTGTTACATGCCGTCGAGTCGTTTGCGACTCATAGCGACCCTATGTACAATAGCCCTAAACCCTGCTCTATCCTGTGCCAATCGCAATGCCTCTGACCTATCCTGATTACCCCAATCACTGAATCAATCCACCTCATAGAGGGTCTTCCTCTCTTGCGCAGTCCCTCCACACCCACAAGCATGATGTCCCTCTCCAAGGACCTGTCCCTCCTTACAACATGTCCAAAGTATATCAGACGAAGCTCCAGAATCCTTGCCTCCGAGGAGCAGCCTGGTTTAACCCTCTCCAGGATGAATCTGTTTTCTTAGCAGTCCATGGTACATTCAATACTCTTCTCCAGCAACACAGCTCAAAGGCATCAATTCTCCTTCTATCTTTCCTAGTCATTGTCCAACTCTCTGATGCATAACAAGTGATTGCAAAGACCCTGGCCTGTATCAGATGCACTTTAGTATCAGGAGTGACACCATTGCTCTTAAGTACTATAGAGAGGTCCCTGACAGCAGATTTTCCCATCGCAATTTTTTTTTTTTATTTCCTGGCTACTGGTGCCAAGAGTGTTCACTGTGGAGCCAAGCAGACTAAAGTTGTTAACAATCTCAATCTCTTCACCATGCATCCTGATGTTGCCAATTGGTCCAGTGGTGTCTTCTTGACATTGAGCCTCAATCCATACTGAAGGCGGCAGTCCTTGACCCTCTGCAGCAAGTG
Source organism: Elephantulus edwardii (assembly GCF_000299155.1). Lineage (NCBI taxonomy): Eukaryota > Metazoa > Chordata > Mammalia > Macroscelidea > Macroscelididae > Elephantulus > Elephantulus edwardii. The sequence goes on along the minus strand of NW_006399833.1, from coordinate 627,695 downwards.
TTTCAGGTCCTCCTCAGTTTCAGCAAGCAGGGTTGTGTCATCTGCATAACACAGATTGTTGATAGATCTTCCACCAATTCTGACGCCACACTTCTCCTCATAGAGCCCAGCCTCTTGGATAATCTGTTCTGCATACATGTTGAAAAGGTATGGAGATAGGACACATCCCTGGCATACACCTTTCCCAATTTTGAACCAGGCAGTGTTTCCTTGATCTGCTCTGACGACTGCCTCTTGGTCTAAGTATAGGTTTTTCATTAGCACAATCAAGTGTTCTGGGACTCCCATTCTCAGAGCCAGTCACAATTTGTTTGGGTAAGAGACTGTGACCTTTCTCATCTTGAGTTTCTAGTCTGAGCATACAGAGACTCAAGATGGAATGTTGTCAGATACTGGGCTGTGAAAGTTATGAGGAGACCACTGGTGTAAGCAGTACTCACTAGATGCTGTTGAGATGCTGCCATAAGCTGGAGCTGGTGCTGGGTCAGCTGACATAGGCAGCATACTCTCCTTGGTCAAAAGGTCGTGGACGCTCGTTCTTAGGGTCGCCCCTTCAGAAGTGGAGATCAAGCTGCTCACACAAGGTAAAGTAGCATAAGGATTACTCTCTTTTGATTGTCTTGACAGCGATGTGTCTTTTACTAGTTTTAACTTTCTTTGAGGCCCTGATGCCGATTTTCCTGGAGGGCTGATGAAGTGAGTATCTTCAGTCTTTTGAGAAAAAGCCTCACAAATGGTTCAGGCCTAGCTGTCTGTCTGTCATGGAAGTCCCCTGGAGTTGTTCCACTGACCGGTCAAAGCACAGTTAACTGGCTTGTCCTTTCCCAAAAAGTCAGAAGAGACAAACAAACTTTTCATTACTTCATCTAAAAGATTATCTTGACTTGAGGACTTTATCTGTATTGAGGTAAGCTTGTTACTTTCTTCCAAAAACTGCTGTAGAGTGACCACTTCACTCCCTGGGGAGCCCATTTTGATCTTGTGATGTGTTCAAGAATATGTTTGCTTCATAGAACGAGTCTGGGAAAATTCCATATTTTTCTATTTCTGAAATACTTTATGTAGAATTAGTGACAAGTCTTCTCTGAATGTTTTATAAAATCACTTGTCAAACCATCTGGTCCAGAGCTTTTATTGTTGGGAGATGTTTTATTACATTTTCAATGTCTTCGTTTGTAATTGGTTTGTTCAGGTGTTTAATTTCAGTTGATGTTCATTTAGATAGGTTGTGAGTTTCTAAGTATTTGTGCATTTTCTCTACGTTTTCATATTTGTTTGAATGTAGTTTTTCATAATATTCCATTGTTAACCTTTTAATCTTAGTTGATTCTGTTTTGACATTTCTCCTTTCATATCTTATTCTGATTATTTGTGTCTTTTCTTTCTTTTCCTTTGTTAGTTTTGCTATTGGTTTGTTGATTTCATTGACCTTCTTGAAGAACCAACTCCTGATTTTGTTGATGGTTTCCATTGCTTTTCTATTTTCTATTTAATTTATTTCTGCCTTAATTTTTATAAGTTAAGTTTTTTAGGGAGTGTCTGGATTTCTTGGTGTTTATTTTCACTTTCTTTAAGATGTTGGGTTAAAGAGTCAATTATATGTGTTTTTTTTCTTGCCTTTAGATTTGTTAGCTTATTGTTATAAATTAACCTCTACTGACTGCTTTGGTTGTTTCTCAGAGGTTTGGTAAATTGTGTTTTCATTGTAATTTGTTCAAGAAACTTCTTAATTTCATTTTTTGTTTCTCCTTTTACCCACTTATGTTCAAGCAAAATGTTATTCAGATTCCACATATTTGATTATTTTTTCCTTTATCCTCTTGTTATTTATGCCTAGTTTGGAATTTCTTTTGTTGTGGCAATGTTGTTGGTGTTATGTGCATTGAGCCTAGTGTGACTCATATCGACCTTACGAACAACAGATCTGAACCTTGTCCTATCATCTCTGACATATTTGAAACTATTTGTGCAGTCACTGAGTCAGTCTATCTTGCTGAATGACTTTGTCGTTTTTGTAAGCTCTCCACCTTTCCAAGAATGATGTCCTTTTCTAAGAAATAGACTCTCCTAGCAACACATCCAAAGCATGTGAGATGACGCTTCGTCAACTTTGCCTCAAAGGAACACTCTGGCTGCACTTTCTCCAAGAGAACTCTGTTTGTTCTTTTGGAAGTCCATGGGATATTTGGCACTCTTCTTTAACACTACAACTCAAAGGCGTCAATTATTCTCCCATCCTTACTCATTATCCAGTTCTCATATGCCTAATAATTTATTAGAAAGCTCATGACCTGAATCAGTTCAACATGACATCATAGCTACTCAGTTCTTTGGAAAGGTCTCTGACAACCTACTTTTCCAATGCTATCTATTTGTTATCTTTAATTAAGTGCCATTGATTAGAATACGATTCATAGCAGCCCTATGAAGAAAAGATCTCAATGCTGTTCTATGATGATCATTATTTCCCAATGCTATATGTCTGCTGATTCCCTGACTGCCAGCACCAAGGGTGTTGTTTGTGGATCTAAGTAATATGAAATCATTACCTATTTCAATCTTTTCTCCACCTACCATAACATTGCTTATGGGTCTTGTGATGAGGATTTTTGGTTTTCTTGTTGTTGAGATGCAATCTATAATGAAGGTTGTAGCAGTTGACGTTCTGCAGCAAGTTTTTCATTTCCCCATTGTTGTTGTTGTTGTTGTTGTT
>NW_006399833.1:608976-623207 GCF_000299155.1 Elephantulus edwardii | reverse complement strand
GTATCTTGAATTCTTCCTTGTGCTTTGGCTTCTCTACGCTCCAGTGCAATCTTCAGAGTCTCTTCTGACATCCATTTTGGTCTTTTCTTCCTCTTCTGTCCTTGTAATGACCGTTTTGTCGTCTGCATAATACAGGTTATTGATGAGTTTTCCTCTGATACTGATGCTACATTCTTCATCAAATCCAGCTTTTCTAATGGTTAATTCAACATAAAGATTGAATAGGTATAGGGAAAGGATTCAGCCCTGACTTACACCTTTCTTGATCTTGTTCAGAAAACAGCTTCTTGGTCTTGATATAGGTTTCAATGAGCATGATTAAATGTTCTAGGTTTCCCATTCTTCTTAGGGTTGACCATAGTTTCTATGGTTAATGACTTTGCATAGTCATGGGAATAGTAATTCTTAATTCTTTCCATTGATTTAAAAAAGGAATTTTATACATTTTTACCTAAGTAATGAACTTCTGTTCTATTAATGGAAAGTTATGGGCTGACTTGACTCTTTTAATCTTTATCCAATCCCGATGATACATTCCTCCTTATAAAGTCCAGCCTCTCAAATCGTGTGTTCTACATATAGACTGAAAAGGTATAAAGACAAGACTCATCCCAAATGCACTCCCTTCCTGATTTTGAAACTTGCAGTGTTTCCTTGTTCTTTTTTGATGACTGCTTCCTGGTTTAAGTACAGGTTTTGCATGATCACAATCAAGTGTTCTGGAATTCCCATTCATATCAGGGTTAGCCACAATTTTTTGTGACCCACCCAGGCAAATGCTTTACATAGTCAATGAAACACAGACATTTCTCTGGTACTCTCTGCTTTTCGCCAAGATCAATCTGACATAGCTTATGATATTTCTAGTGACATGGCCTCTTCTAAACCCAAGTTTTATTTCTGGTATTCTCTGTCAATGTAGTGTTCCAGTCTTTTCTTTTTTTTTTTTTAATTGGTCTTCAGCAGGATTTTGCTTGTGTGTAATATTAGTGATATTGTTCCATTATTTACACACTCTGTTGGATCACTTTTTTAAAAAAATGCAAATAAATGTGAATCTTTTCCAGTCAGTTGGCCAGATGATTGTCTTCCAACTTTCTTGCCACAATCTGGTGAGCATGTCCAGGACAGCATCTGTTTGTTGAAATATGTCAATTGGTATTCTATCAATTTCTGGAGCCTTATTTTGTGTCAATTCCTTCATAACAGCTTGAACCTCTTCCTTCATCGCCATTGTCTCTTGATCATATGTTGTTTATGGAATTCTTCTGTGTCAGGCAGTTCTTTTTGGTACAGTGACTATCTCTCCAGAGAGATGAAAAGCAACAATTTTAAGAGACTAAGGGATGCCTGATCCAGGCTATGGTCTTTACAATTACTTGCTATGCGTCAAGGAGCTGGATGGTGACTAAGTGTAATAGAAGAAGAATTGATGCTTTTAAATTGTGGTGCTGAAGAAGAGTACTGAGCGTAGAGAACAAAACAGGTCTGTCCGAGAGAGAGTGAAATCAAGTTGCTTCTTAGAGACAAGGATTTTGAGGCTTAGCCTTTCATACTTTGAGCATGTTCCAGAAGAGACTAATCCTTACAGAAGACATAATTCTTGGAAAGGTGAAGGGACAGCACAGGAGAAGAAGATCTGTATGAGATGGATTGACAAAGTAACTGGGCCAAGAGACAGTGAAACTTGCTCAGGATAGGGCTGTCTTCGGAGCTATGCACATAGGGTTGTGACTAGACAACACATAACAACAACAGCAACCCCCTTTACAGTTGCTGAGTCTCAGTTTCTCCAATACAAAAGAAGATGGATAATAGTGCCTTCCTAAAACAAACAAACCCCCCAAAACCAAAACCAAAACCCTTAAACTCATTTGCATAGAGTTATAACCTACTTAAGGATATCCTTCTAGTATGTTTTCAAAGGCTATAAATCACATGGGAGACAACTGGCCATTTTTTCTCCCTTCAAGCCACAGGTGAATTTGGACTTCCAGAAGTCTTTGGATTGACAGTGAAACTCCCTATGAACCATATTACCATAGCTTCCTATCTTACAGTACAGGTTAAATGAAATAATACATTTAAAACTTTAGCATGTTGTTCCACATAACTAAACATGCTTGTTTAGTAACTGCCATTGAGTTGGAACTGATGTGTAGGAAGACCTCCAGGGGGTTTTCAGGGGCAGTAAAACACATGCAAGGAGATTGTTCATCCTTCCCCTTCAGAGCAGCAGAGGATTTGGACCACATGACTTTGTTTTGTTTTGTTTTTTTAAATTTTTTCCCCTTTTGCTCTTTCCTCCCTACCCACACCCCTCTCTGTTTACTCTTCTTAAAGAGGAAAAAAAAACCCCTTTCATTGTTATACAATCCTCCTCCACAAGTCCACTTTATCATGCAGTTCATATTTTGGACTCTTATAATGAAAATAATACCTAATCATATATTCCTTTTAAACAGTTCTCTCCCTCATTTGTTTCAATGCAGTATACATTATTTATCTCCTCTTTTCTTAAGTTCCCCCAAACCCCAATGTAAGACCCATTTTACAGCAGTGGCAATATGCAGTATTTGTACTTTTGTGACTGATATATTTCACTCAGCATGATGTCCTCCAGGGTCACCCATTTTGTGTAATATTTCATGAGTTCCTTGTTTTTCAAGGCAGCATAATATTCCATTGTGTGAATATAGCACATTTTCTATCCAGTCTTTTGATGGGCACTTGGGTTGTTTCCAACTCTTTGCTATTGTGAACAAAGCAGTAATAAACATGGGTGTGCATATATCTGCTTGGGTGGCAGTTATAGATTCTTTAGGGTATGTTCCCAGTAGTGGAATTGCTGGGTCAAATAGTATTTCTATTTAAAACTTTCTGAGAAATCGCCACAACACCTTCAATACTGGTTGCACCAATTTACACTCCCACAAACAATAAATAGGGGTTACACTTTCTCCACAACCTCGCCAGCATTTGTTGTTTGCTGCTCTGTTAAATATTGCTATTCTTACTGGGGTGAGATTATATCTCATAGATGTTTAGATTTGCATCTCTCTTAGAGCTAGGGATTTAGAGCACTTCTTCATGCATTTGTTTGTCATTTGAATGTCTTCTTTGGAGAAGTGTCTGTTCATATCCTGTGCCTATTTTCTAATTGGGTTGTTCACCTTTATCTTGTTGTGGTGCTCAAGTATTCTATAAATTCTAGGTATAAGTCCCTTATCTGACATGTCATTGCCAAATATTTTTTCCAATTTGTGCCTTCCATTTTTACCCTGTTGAAGAAGTGTTTGGATGTGCATAGGGATTTGATTCTTAGAAGGTCACATTCATCTACTTTATCCTCTCTTGGTTGTAGGTCTTTCAGGATGTTTGGAAGACTGTTCATGTTATGGATTAGCTTCTAGAGTTCTTCCGAGCTTTTCTCAAATGACGTTTGTAGTCCTTGATTTTAGTCCTAGACTCTTGATCCACTTCAAGTTGGTTTTTGTGTGTGGTTTGAGGTGTGGATCGTGCTTGAGTTTTCTGCACATAGTTTTCCAGTTTTACCAACATCATTTGTTAAAAAGGTTGTCGTTTCACCACTTAACTGATTTCATCTCCTTGTCAAAAATCTGTTGACCATAGCTAGATGGACTGATTTCAGGCTTCTGAATTTTATTCCATTGATCTATGTGTCTGTCATTGTACCAGTACCATGCTGTCTTGACCACCACAACAGTGTAGTAAGATTTGAAATCAAGGAGTGAGATGCCTCCTAACTTGTTTCTCTTTTTAAGGAGTGTTTTGCTTTTTTGTGGCCTTTTTCAATTCCAATTAAAATTGGAGATTGCCTTTTCCATCTTATCGAAGAATGAAATTGTTATTTGTATTGGGATTGCATTGAACGTGTAAATTGCCTTTGGTAGTATTGTCATTTTCACAATATTGGGTCTTCATATCCATGAACAAGGGATATTCTTCTATTTCTCCAGGTCTCTTGGTTGATTTACCTCCAAGGATTTAATCTTGTGGTTAGCTATTGTGAAAAGTATTGTTTTTCTTAGCTCCAGTTTTGTATTCTCTTAGACATTGTAGAAAAATCCAGTTGATTTTTGTATGTTGATCTTGTATCCTGCCACTTTGCTGAATTGGTCAACTATGTCCAGTACTTTTCTTGCTGAGTCTTTAGGGTTTTCTAAGCATACAATCATATTATCTGCATATAAAGATAATTTTACCTCCTCTTTTCCAATTTGAACACCTCTTATTTTCTTATCTTTCTTATTGCTATCACTAAGACTTCTAATACAATATTGAATAGGAGAGGTGATAGTGGGCATTCTTGCCTAGTTCCTGTTCTCGAAGCAAATGTCTTTAATCTCTGTCCATTGAGAAACATGTTGGCTCTCGATCTTGCATATATACTTTTTCCTATGTTTAGGAAGTCCCCCTCTAATCTTATTCTCCCCCCCAGAAATGCCTTATTTATTGTTGTCTTGTTGAGTTTTTTTTCTTTTCATTAGTTTATTTACAAAATTTCAGTACAAATTTGAACAAATTCTTTCAATTTCCCTCACCTTCCCACCCATCATGTTGTACAATCCAGTAATTAATCCCCTCTTCCTCCTGTACATCCCATCCCTCTGCTTCCAGCCTCTCCCACCCCTTCTGGATCCTTATACTCATTCTAAAATAACAGTCTTATACAATATTTATCCTTGTGGGACAGAATTCACTCAGCATAATGCTCTCAAGTACCTCTCAAGTTATGTAATAATTTACAGTTACTGCTCCTGCATGTGGCATAGTATTCCATTGTGTGTATGTAACAGAATTTCTCAATCCATTCATTTGTGGTAGGACATTTGGGCTGTTTTCATGTGTTTGTGATGGTGAATAGTGCTGCTATGAACATTGGTGTACAAATCTCAGTTTGTGCTTCAGTTCTCATATTCTCAGCATATATTCCAAGTAGTGGAATAGCTGGGTCATATGGAATTTCTATGTTCAGCTTTTTGAGGAAGCACCAAACTGCCTTCTAGAATGGTTGCACTATTTTACAATCCCATCAGCAATGTTTAAGAGTTCATTTCTTACCACACCCTCTCCAACATCTATTACTTGCTGCCCTGTTAAACTTCTCCACTCTTACTGGAGTGAGATGGTATCTTATTGTGGTTTTGATTTGCATCCCTCTTGTTACCAGTGATATGGAGCATTTCTTCATGTGTCTGCTTGCCATTCGAATATTCTCCTCTAATACACCATTATCACCAAAGGATAGGCCACCTTAAAAAAAAAACTCAGCAAAGATGCAGAAGATCTAAACTATACAATCAGAGAACTCGACCTTGTAGATGTATTCAGAGAACTGCACCCAACTAAAACTCAATTCACTTTCTTCTTAAGTGCACATGGTACATTCTCACAAAACAAGCCTCAAAAATTAAAAACATTGAAATAATACAAAGTATTCTCTCAGACCACAGTATCATAATAATAGAATTTAATCACAGAAGAGTAAACCTTATAAAACCACCCACGTGGAAACTAAATAACTCTCTGCTAGAACATGATTGAGTTGTAAAAGAAATAAAGAATGAAATAAGAAAGTTCCTTGAAAGAAATGGTAATAAAGATATAACTTACAAAATCATCTGGGACATAGTTAAGGCAGTCCTCAAAGTGCAGTTTATAGCAATAAGTATACACATAAAAAAAGAAGAAAGAAGAATAGTCAATGATCTAATTCAACACCTTCAGCAAATTCAAAATGATCAACAATCTAATCCTACAGCCTCTAAGAAGAAAAGGAATTATAAGGATAAGAGCTGAAATGAACGAGATAGAAAACAGAAAAACAGTTGAAACCATCAGGATCAATAAGATTGACAAACCACTGGTAAATTTAACCGAAGAAAGAAAAGACACAGATAACTCTAATAAGAAATGACAAAGGTGATATCACAACAGAACCAGAGGAAATTAAATCAATAATATCAGACTACTATGAAAAGCTAATTTTGACAAGTTAGAGGAAATGGACAAATTCCTTGAAACACATCCCCTGCCCAGATTGACAAGGACAGATATAGAACACTTGAACAGACTCATCACAAGAGAAGCAATTGAAAATGTCATAAAAAGACTTCCCCATAAGAAAAGTCCTGGAGTAGATGGCTTCACAGCTGAATTCTACCAAACATTCAGAGAGGATTTAGCACCCATTCTACTTAAATTATTTTAAAAAATTTAAAAGAAGGATCACTTCCAGAGTCATTCTATGAGGCAAACATAACCCTAATAATAAACCCAGGCAAAGATATTTCCAAGAACGAAAACTACAGACCAGTATCTCTGATGCATATAGATGCAAAAATCCTTAAAAAACTCCTAGCCAAGTACATAAAAAATTAATTCACCACGACCACATAGAATTCAAAATAGGTATGCAGGGATGGTTCAACATAAGAAAAAAACCTCTAATTCTATTTTGTTGAGTGTTTTAATCAGGGAAGGGTGTTGGATTTTGTCAAAGGCCTTTTCCTCATCAATTGATAGGATTATGTGGTTCTTATTCTTTGCTTTATTAATGTGATGAATTACACTGATTGGTTTTCTTATGTTGAACTGTCCTTGCATGCCTGTTATGAACACCACTTGTTCATGGTGAATTATTTGTGTGTGTGTGTGTGTGTGTGTGTGTGTGTATCGCTGGATTCTATTGGCCGAATTTTTATTCAGGATTTTTGCATCTATGTTCATGAGAGATATTGGCCTATAGTTTCCTATTTTGGTGGTGTCTTTACCTGGCTTTGGTGTCAAGGATATACTTGCTCCATAGAATGAGTCTGGGAGAATTCCATCTTCTATTTTCTGAAATAGTTTATGTAGAATTGGTGAGAGTTCTCCTCTGAATGTTTGATAAAATTCACTTGTAAAACCATTTGGTCCAGGGCTATTTTTTGGCTGGAAGTTGTTTTATTACTTTTTCAACTTCTTCTTTAGTAACGAGTCTGTTCAGTCGTTCAATTTTGGTTTGTGTCAGTTTAGGTAGGTTGTAAATGTCTAAGTATTTGTGCATTTCCTCTAGGTTTTCATATTTGTTTGAGTGTAGTTTTTTTAATAATATTCCACTTTTAGCCTTTTTATTTTACTTGATTCAGTTGTGATGTTGCCCATTTCATCTTTTATTCTTATTATTTGTGTTTTTTCCTTTGTTAGTTTTGCTAGTGACTTTTTTTATTTCATTGACCTTTCCAAAGAACCAACCAACTCCTTGTTTTGTTAACAGTTTCAATTGTTTTCTGGTTTTCATTTCATTTGTTTTTGCCCTATTTTTTATAATTTTAGGTTTTTTAGAGTGTTGGGTTTTCCTGCTGTTCTTTTTAATTTTTTTTTTAGATGTTGGGTTAGAGAATCAATGGTTATTTTTCCCTACATTTTGATATGTTTGCTTATTGCTATAAATTGACCTCTGATTACTGCTTTGGCCATTTCCCAGAGGTTTGGTAAATTGTGTTTTGTCTTTTTTTCAAGAAACTTTTTAATCTCATTTTTAATTTCTTCTTGTACCCATTCAAACTCACGCAAGGAGTTGTTCAACTTCCAATGTATAGGGTTTTATTTTACTCCTTTATCCTCTTGTAATTAATTTCTAATTTGTAGTATTGTGGTCTGAGAAGATGCTCTGTATTATTCCTATGTTTGTTTGTTTGTTTTTAAATTCATTGATGCTTCCTTGTGGCCCAAGATGTGACCTATTTTTGAGAACATTCCATGCACATTGGAGAAGAAGGTATACTGTGCTTTTTTTGGGGTGCATCAGCCTATAAATATCTATGAGATTGGGTTGGTTTATTGTGTGGTTTAATTCTTCAGCATCTTTGTTGAGTTTCTTTCTGGTAATTCTATCTTTTCTTAAGAGTGGTGTATTGAAGTCTCCAACTACCATAGTAGTGTTGTCTATTTCCTTTTTCAGTTTTGTTAATGTTTGTCTTCTATATTTTCCAGGTGTATTATTTGGTGCATTAATAATTATTATTGTTACATCCTCATGTTTTATTGACCCTTTAAGCATTATGTAGTGGCTTTCTTTGTCCTTTGTGATGATTTATTTTATCAGAGATTAATATCACTACTCCTGCTTTTTGTGGTTGCCATTTGCTTGGTATGTTTTCCCCCATCCTTTTATTTTTACTCTTTCTTGATTTTCAGTTTTCAGATGTGTCTCTTGCAGAGAGACTATTAATGGATTTTTTTTTATCCAATCTGCTACTCTTTTTCTCTTCAGTGGTGGATTTAAACCATTTACATTCAATGTGATTATTAAGAGGCATGGTTTTATTGCTATCATTATGTTATTTTTAGTGTTGTTGCTTGTTTCTTTGGTCATTCTGCTTTGTGTTGTCCTTCTGTAAGAAGGACATTTCTCAGTATTTCCTGTGATGCTGGTCTTGTTTTTACAAACTCCCTTAGGTTCTGTTTTTCTGGGAATATCTTGATCTCTCCTTCACATTTGATGGATAATTTCGCTGAGTACAGTATTCTTGGTTAACAGTTGTGTTCTTTGAGTGCTTGATATATGTCTTTCCACTGTCTCTTGCTCTCATGGTTTCTGCTTAGAACTTGGCACATAGTCTTATCTGCTCTCCCTTATAGGTTATACATTGTTTCTCACTCCTTGGTGTTTTTCTTTTGGGGTCTATTCTATATGTTGTTCTCTCAGCTTCTTGAATATATATGCTGTCATTCTTCATTATACCTGGGAAGTTTTCTTCTAGTAATTCTTCCACAACTTTTTTGGCGTCTTTGTTTGCTTCTTCCTATTCTGGGATTCCAGTGATACACATGTTATTTCTCTTATTGATGCCCCACATTATTCTTAGGTTTTCTTCTTTTCCTTTCCATTTTGTTTTTGTTTGTTTGTTTGTTTTTCCTTTCCATTTTGATTCTGCTTTTTGTTCTAGCAGAATAGTGCTGACAATTTTATCTTCTAATTCACTGGTTCTGTGTTCCTTCTCTTCAACTCTGTTCATGTGTCTCTCCATCATGTTGACAACATCTGAAACATTGGACTACTTATTTTGGATCGCTGTTTCTTGTTTTCCCAGAGCCTCTAATGACTCATTTGTTTTATTTATATTGTTTTGAATTGTTTTGTTTTAAGCTCCTCCTTGGTCTTGCTTGCAGTGTCCTGTAATTCTTCAAGTGTGTCTTTCACCCATTGAAAATATTCAATCAAAGTTCCATCAGACATTCTGGCTTTAGGACATCCATTGGTACTGCATCACTTTTTTGGGGGGGGTGACATCTTGCTTTGTGCTTGCATAACTTGTGAGGTGACCTGATTATTTCATGATGTTGCTGTGGTAGAGTTTTTCATTCCTGAAGTGATGATATGTTCTTGATCTGAAGTCACTGAGTAGAAGTGTGTAGAGGGTAAAAGTGAGTAGAGAGTAGTGCTGAGCAGAGCGTAGAGGCAGGCACCAGGGAGATGCACAGAGGTGGGCGTTGGGCTCGGTGCATAGATTCAGGTGCTCAGTGTGTCGTGTAGAAGTGGACATCATGTGCTATATATGGAGGCAGGCAGAGGGTGAGTTGTGTAGAGGTGGGCACCAGGTGTAGACTGTAGATGTGGTCACAGCATGCGATGTGTAGGTGGGCACTGTGCAAGTTGTGTAGGGGGGCAGAGGGCATGATATCTAGAGGCAGGCACTAGGGCTGGTCAGGAGCACGTGCAGTCTCTCGCCAATTGAGCACATGTGGGGACCTTACTCAAATTTCGGCTCTCAGGCCTGTCTCTTGGATCTGCTGGGTCCTGGCTGCACTGGATTCCGGCTGCACTGACCACATGCTTTTGTAGCACAGCTTCTTACCAGTAAGCCACTAGAGCTTCCATGAGCAACATGTACAGGAGAAACTGACAGAAATTCCAGCTACATTCAAAAGAGGCCATAGAATGAGGGATATGATTGCTAATGTCAGATGGATGTTGACTGAAAGAAAAGAAAGAATATCAGAAAGATGTTTATTTTTGCTTTATTGACTATGCAAAGGCATTTGACTCTGCAGAACATAACAAATTATGGATGTAATTGAAAAAAACAGGACTACCAGAACACTTAACTGTGCCCTTGTGAATTATACACAGATCAAGAATCTGTTGTCCAAAGAGAACAAAGGAAAAGTGCATATTTTAAACTCAGGAAAGTTGTTTGTCAAGGCTGTAACTTTCTTAATATATATATATATATATATAATCTGTAGTCTGAAGAAATAATTGTAGAAACTGAACTATATGAGTAGGATGTGGCATCAGCTTTGGAGGAAGACTTGTTAATAACCTGCATTTTGCAAATGACACACTACCTTGCTTGCTGGAATCAAGTAGGATTTAAGGTGCTTGTAGCAGAAGGTCAACTTCAATATGGGTTACATCTTAACATTAAGAAAATAAAAATCTTCATCACTGGAGCAATAAGCAACACCATGATAGATGGAGAAAAGACTGGATTTATCAGTGACTTAATTTTTCTTGGATCAACAGTCAACACTCATGGTAACAACAATTAAGAAAACAAAACCCTGTTGCATTGGGAAAATCTATTGTCAAATACCTCTCCAAAATTCTAAAGAACAAGGGCATCAGTTTAAAGACTAAGTTGTTCCTGATCTAAGCCATGGTCTTTTCAATTAATTCCTATGCATCCAAAAGTTGGACAATGAATAAAGGTGGCAGAAGAAGAATTCATGATTTTAATTGTGGTGTTTAAGAAGAGTTCTGAATATCATATGGACTTCCAAAAGAACAGACACATGTGTCTTGGAGGAAGTGCAGTCAGGGTATTCCATATTTCAATGGATACACTTTGCACATGCTGTCAGGAATGACCAACCCTTGGAAATATATATTCTTCAAAGAGATGAAGATCCCCCACAAGATGAATTGACACAGTGATTGTAACAATAAGCTCAAATACATCAAAGATGACATGGATGGCACAAGATAGGACAAGTTAAAGATCTGCTGTTCTTTGAGTCATTGTGGGTAATAGTAGACTCCATGGTACTTAACAAGAACAACAACAAGACATATTAACAGAGTATTGTTTGTTTTTTTCAAGAAATGAAATTTTCTGTTCAAATCCATTTTCATGTGGAGATGATATCTTGTATTCTTAAGCATCTGCTGTCGTTGCTATATTGAGTCAAACCATCTCATAGCTGCCTCTCTAGCAGGTTTTCAAAGGTTACAAAATACAAGAGAAGAAATTGCACATCTTTCTCCCAAGGAGTATCTGGTGGATTCTAAATCCCTGTCTTTGAGTTGGTAGTGCAACAATTTACCATTAGATCACAGTAGACTCAATAAGCAGCATAGATGATAAGCTTTTCTTATTTTCTTTGAAGAACTCCACAAGTGAAAACCTTTTTTCCTGTCATTTTTTAGAATTTATTATTAATTTCAATGAAAATTTACAGACTTTGGATTTCCATTCATTCATTCATTGTTGAACTTTTCTCCCCTCCCAAACCTCCCCCCAATACACTCGTCTCTTTAAAAAGTAAAAGAAAAATTCTATCATTGCTTTACAGTCCCTCCCCCAAAATCCACTCCACTATGCAGCCTTCGCTCTGGACTCCTGCCATGGCAAAAATACCTAATCACATATCCCTTTTAAACAGTTTTCACCCTCATCTGTTTCAATGCAATATATTATTTAACCCATCTTTCTCAGTCTCCCCCCAACCCTGATGTCAGTCCTGTTTTACAACAGTGGCACCATGCAGTATTTGTCTTTGTCCTCCAGGGTCACTCATTTTAAATAATATTGCATGAGTTCCTTGTTTGTCAATGCAGCATAGTATTCCATTGTGTGAATATACCACAGCTTCTCAATCCATTTGTTTGTTGATGGGTACTTAGGTTGTTTCCAACTCCTTGCTATTGTGAACAGTGCCACCATAAACACGGGTGTGCATATATCTGCTTGGGTGGTGATTACAGTATATTGCCAGTAGCAGAATTGCTGGGTCAAACAGTATCTCTATTTGCAACTTTTTGAGAAAGTGCCATACTGCCTTCAGAAAGTGGTTGCACATTTTACACTTCCACCAACAGTGAATAAGGGTTCCAGTCTCTCCACAGCCTTGCCAGCATTTATTGCTTGCTGTTCTGTTAAATTTTGCTATTCTGACTGGGGTGAGATGATATCACACAGTTGTTTTGATTTGCATCTCTCTTAGAACTAGGGATTTTGAACATTTCTTCATGTGATTGTACGGCATCTGAATGTCTTCTTGGGTGAAGTTTCTGTTCATATCCTGTGCCCATTTTTCAATTGGATTATTTACCTTTATCTTGTTATGGTGCTCAAGTATTTTATAAATTCTAGATATAAGTCCCTTATCTGACATGTTATTATCAAATACTTTTTCCCAGTCTGTGTCTTCTCTTTTTACCCTGTTGGAGAAGTTTTTGGATGTGCCTAGGGATTTGATTCTTAGAAGGTCCCATTCATCTATTTTATCTTCTCCTGGTTGTAGGAAGTGAAAACTTTTTACAGCTCACTAGCCTTTCTTCACTCTTTCCTGTCTTGGAATATATCTTGATTTTCATACGTTTAAGAAGTTGTTCTGCAGTCCCAAAGGCAAGCAGTTCAAGACCACCTGCCACTCTGTGGGAAAAGAATGGATAATTTACTTCTGTGTGATTTGCTACCTCTGAAAATTCACAGGGGTTTCAGCTGTGCATTGGTTTCAACTTGATAGTACTAAACAGCAGGGCTTGTGTACTTCTCATAGAAAGACCTAGAACCATATGTTTCTTCATTATCTGACTACTGGTATTAATTGCAGTTTATACAGTGTATATGTTTAAAGAAAAAAATGGTGCTCAATTTTGGTCTTTACCTGTGAATTTGATGCTGCTTATTGATGTGGATCATCTCTGAGATAATTAATTTTGGCAAGTGTCTGTTGGCCTCACTTGCTGGAAGTCAGACCTTGTCACACATTCAGATTCCAGTTTCATTTAAATTGCTCTGTGCTGCTTTTCCAGGTGCTTTGGCTTGACAGATACTTCTTAGTATCAGAATTTTCATACGAAGTTCTTTGCTGTCTGCCCCACCCAAGAAGCTTAGTTCCCTCATGGGTGTGGATAAGAGTTGGAATAACTGGAAAATTATTGTAGCGTTAATTGATGATAAAGAAACCCTATACTGACACCAGGGTTTAGCAGGATCAGATATTTTATACAATGAGCTTTTGACAGAGCAAATAGCATTTACAAGCTTTAACGTTAATAAATAAATATCTTTTTCAGAGATGAAAAGGAAGTTCTAACTTGTCACCAAGTGATTTTAGAATGCCTTTCTTTTTTTTAGCATATGATCGGATATTGAGATTAACGTGTGTGTGTGTGTACTAAACGATGCTAACATATTTTTTAAATTCATTGTTGCACATTTTCTTCCTCCCCTCTTTTCCCTCCCCAACGCATCCCTCTATGCACCCCTGTTTCAGATTGTTATCCTACACAGTTGCTAACATATTTTTAAAGTATAATATTCATGACTAATTTGGGGTTATAATTTTAATGAAGGGTGTCAATTGTTCATAGATTTTAAGGATTTTGTAAGAAATCACAACAAGCCCTCCCACTACTTAATGTAATCAAAGTTGTCTTGAAGAAGACTTTTCTCTCTCTGCCTTACATTATTATAAATCGTATTAATTTAATAAGAAATTTTGCTAACTTCTTTAAAAAGTAGTTGTCCCTTCCGAACGCGCTGCAGAATCCGGAGCTGGGACGACTGGCGCGTTCCTCCCTCCAGCCCACCACCGCCCGCCGCCTCTGAGCGCGCCCCCTCCTCCGTGAGCGCCCAGGAAATCACCACCGAGAACACCATGCCCTACACATACCCTGCGCTGACCCCAGACCAGAAGAAGGAGCTCTCTGACATCGCCCACCGCATCGTTGCTCCGGGCAAGGGCATCCTGGCCGCAGATGAGTCCACCAGAGGCATTGCCAAGCGCCTGCAGTCCATTGGAACCAAGAACACAGAGGAGAACCGCCGCTTCTACCGCCAGCTCCTGCTGACCGCCGATGACCGCGTGAACCCCTGCATCGGGGGTGTCATCCTCTTCCATGAGACCCTCTACCAGAAGGCGGATGATTGGCGTCCCTTCCTCCAAGTCATCAAATCTAAGGGTGGTGTTGTGGGCATCAAGGTAGACAA
>NW_006399833.1:593387-607806 GCF_000299155.1 Elephantulus edwardii | reverse complement strand
TTTCGTCCTTTCTCCAGGTTCATAGGGTGTCCAGAGGCAAACTACTTCTGAAGTGGATGCCACTCCTGCTTCCAAGCTTGTTTCAATCGGGGAGCTCCACCAAACACTGTCCGCAGTGGGTAACCATTCTCACATTTGACAGGTCACTGTCACAGTGTTCAGCTTCATAGCAACCATGAGTTTCCTCTCTGTACAGCAAGTGGACAGGCCAGGGCTATACGACCTAGAAGAGTAGGCAATCATATTGCTTTCACAGAAATTAGCATTTTTGCAGTGAAGTTTATATTTCATATTTTTAATTAATTGCATTTAAGACAAAAGATAAAGACTTCCACAAAGAAAAGTACTTGACAGCCTCAATATAAAGTTAAAAGACTCTTTATAGGTCATCTAAAACATTCTAATCCCTAGTTATAACTTTCTTAGGTGTGATAGAGTGTTGACATTGAAAGATCAATAGTTCTAACTGAAGCACTCATTTTCCTTGTTTAAATTGTTATGGGAAAGTCTGCTGTTAGGGACCTCTCCAAAGTGCTGAAGAGCAGTGGTGTCTCTCTGGAGACTAAGGTGCGTCTGATACAGACCATAGTCTTCGCAATCACCTGTTATGCATCAGAGAGTTGGACAATGACCAAGGAGGATAGAAGGAGAATTGATGTCTTTGAGCTGTGGTGCTGGAGAAGAGTACTGAGAATACCATGGACTGCTAGGAAAACAAATAGATTTGTCCTGGAGAGGGTTAAACCGGGTGGCTCCTTGGAGGCAAAGATTCTGAGGCTCCGTCTAACTTACTTCGGACATGTAGTGAGGAGAGACCGGTCCTTGGAGAGGGACATCATGCTTGGGAGGGTGGAGGGACGGCGCAGGAGAGGAAGGCCTTCTATGAGGTGGATTGATTCAGTGACTGGGATAATTGGGATGGGAGTGTCAGAGACTGCGATTGGCACAGGACAGAGCGGAGTTTAGGGCTGTTGTACATAGGGTCGCTATGAGTCGCAGGCGACTCAACGGCACATAACAACAACAACAATAAATTGTTATATGTTATGCTTCATTATCTACCGATAGTCTAACATGCATGATATTTTAATTCTTGATTCTTTTATGTGTCCCTTCTGCCCTTCTCTCCCTTGGCAACTACCTTAGCCTCTTTCTTTAAGACCCAAATCAGTGTTCTTTTCTCAAACAGATTTAGTTTATCCATCCATCGTTCTACCTGGTGTCTTGTTCATACTTCTAGTAATTTACTTAGAACACTTAATTATAACTACATGTTTGCGTTTCTCCTTCCCCACTGCCCCCAAAACTGTGAGCTCCTTATGAACAAGAACCATGTTAATTTTGCTTTCTCTTTTGTTTCTAGTGTCTAGAAAAGTGCAGACTATATAAGAGGAACTATAAAGTTTGCTGAAAGAATTATGAAAAAATTTTGAAAAAGCATGGTATTGGCTTTCTTAGTGAGAGAAAATTGTTAAAAGATCCATGGAAATCTAGCGGTATCTGACAGTAATTTTGGCCGCCATAGAACTGACTTTGACAATTTTAGCCTGGATGTTATTTTTTTCCATGTTAAAATGTCTCTGTTGGTTCATTTCCAGCTCCTACATTTGAGAAAGGTTTTGGATTATTTATCCTTCAAGAATATTTGCTGTAGATATTCTTAATGTAAAATACAGAATGCTGAGATAATGAGATCTATGTTGTTGTTGTTGTTATGTGCCATCGAGTCACTTGCGACTCATAGCGACCCTATGTACAAGAGCTCTAAATGCTGTTCTATCCTGTGCCAACCTAGCCATATCAAACACACTTATTCCCACTGCTGCAGTCACAGAATTGATCCATCTCACCAAAGGTCTTCCTCTCCTTCGCCTCCCCTCCACTCTGCCAAACATGATGTTCCTCTCCAAGGACCAATCCCTCCTTGCAACATGCCCCAAAAATGTCAGACCAAGCTTCAGAATCCTTGATTCCAGGGAACAGTCTGTCAGGCATCAATCCTCTTTCTATCAACCCTATTCACTGTCCAACTCTCTGATGCATATCACATAATTGCAAAGACTATAGCGTGGATCAGGTGCACCTTAGTCTCCAACCTGACATCGTTGCTCTTCAGTACTCTTGAGAGGTCCCTCACAGCCGACTTTCCCAGTGCAATTCGTCTCCTGATTTCCTGGCTGCTGTTACCAAGAGTGTTGACTGTGGAGCCAAGTAAATTAAAACTGTTAACTATCTCAATATCTTCACCATCCATGTTGATGCTGCCAATTCGCCCAGTGGTTAGAATCTTTGTTTTCTTGACATTTAGCTTCAGTCCATATAGGAGGCTGTAGTCCTTGATCTTATGCAGCAAGCACCTCAGGTCCTCCTCAGTTTCAGCAAGCAGGGTTGTGTCATCTGCATAACTCAGGTTGTTGATTATTCTTCCACCAATCCTGATATCACATTCCTCTTCATATAGCCCAGCGTCTCGGATGGTCTGTTCTGCATACACATTGAAAAGGTACGGAGACAGAATACATCCCTGACGAACCCCCTTCTTGAATTTGAACCATGTAGTGTCTCCTTGCTCTGTTCTGACAACTGCCTATTGGTCCAAGCATAAGTTTCGCATTAGCACAATCAAATGTCCTGGGATTCCCATTCTTCTTAGAGTCAGCCACAGCAATCCTGAAGAATTCCCCCCCCCCACTCGTATCAGTCGCCATGACTCAATTGTTTTGAAGATTTGATCTTTTTTGTGTGTGTGACCTGATTTTTCTCTATGAAGACTGCTTCCTCATCTCTAGAGCCACTGAAAGTCTCTAGAAGCTTTAGTAAGTCAGATGAGTCCGCCAACCTCAGTATTCTGACAGTTTCCATGCTGTACATATTCTTCCATAGCATTTGTTTGGCAAGGAAAATAGAAAAAAATTATAGCAGCCAAAGGTCACAGTTTCTACACTCTGCAAGAATTACTCTAAATATATTCTGTTTTTATTTTTATTTTTTAACTGATGTTTAAATGAAAGTATATAGAGAACTTGCATTTCCATTCATTCATTGTTGCACATTTTCTTCCCTGCCTCTCAGTTTGCTTTCCTCTTTGAGAAAAAAAATATTTTATTGCTGTAGAATTCTGCTTTTATTTTTGCAGAGTTAAAAAGCTTAGAGTTTTATGTCAATTCCTCACACTCCTTTTCTTTGTTTTGGTCCTGGGATGGAGCTGTCACAGTTATATTTCCAGATTTTACACATTCTTTGGAATTTTGTGTCATTTGACAATCTTAAGGTATATCCCTTACCTTCCTGTTTACTAGGTGATTAAGAGCTTGGATTTCCATTTATAGAAGGGGCACTCTTAATTTGAGATCCACTGACCCTTAATGATAGCTATAGATGGGCTTCTGGATATCTGAATCTCAAATTCGGAAGAAAATCATGCACATTTTTTAAAATGTATGTTTTTGGGGATTTTTTTGAGGGTAAGGGTTCTTGACTTTCACCAGATTCTTAAAATATTTAAAATAGCCAAAAAAGTTCAGAACCATCATTATATAGAATCTTAATCCCACCTTCAAATCTTGGAGCACAGAGCATGGGGGCAGAAGGGTGGAGCCAGGGGGTACAACGCATGTAGCAGAAAGTTTCTCAGAGGACCCCATACCATGAAGGTAAGGACCAGGAAGACAATATTATATACCAAATCTATAGGATTCATCAACCTCCCCTGGGAAACTTTTGTAGCATAAATGGAGAAGATTCCCTAAGTCACAAGAAGTCAGTCCTGGAGGAGAACTTCAAAATTCCTGATGTCAAGAGATACTGCCTGCAGAGGAAGAAACTGGCAGCAGCTTGAGGTGTTAGGAATCAGAGAAGCCCAGAAAGATTGACCTATAAGCCATCACATCAAGGGCTGGATAGGGGAGATTGATGTTGAATGGAGTAGGTGGGAGTAAATGTAAATGCTGGTGGAGTAGGGAAAGGGGTGGCTCAAAACACACCTGCCAAGGCTGGGAACAACTGGTTTTTTCCTACTACTGGGAAACATCTTTAAACTGCTCTTCTCTGTAAAATATTTGTCTGTCAGATAATGTTTTAAATCTGAGCAATCAAACTAAGACAGACTAGGAAGAAGTATTGGCCATCCACTTAGAAATAGCAGGGCTTTGAAAACCCTGTGCACAACAGAGCACACTTAGACTAGCAGATATGGCAACTGAGGCTGAGCCCTCAAGTATGGAAACAAATAGAAGGAGGAACAGCTGGAAGCAGACACTAGTGATTGTAATATGGACTGTAAGAACTATGATTGTAGGAAAGTTGCATATTGTTAAGAAGGAAATAGAACTAATCCACATTGATGAAATGAGATGGACTGAAATGGGACATTTTGAGTCAGAAGATCATATGATCTACTATGTTAGAGATGGAAAGATGAGGGAAAAACTGGGTTGCTTTCATAGTTAAAAAGTCATTTCTAGATCCGTCTTGAAATACAATGTTATGAATGACAGGATAATATCCATACACATACAAGGAAGCCCAGTGTATACCACCATCATTCAAATATATGCACCAACAACCAGAGCCCAAGAGGAGGAAATAGAAGATTTCTACCACCTTTTGCAGCCAGAGATTGATTGAACATGGAATCAAGATGCACTAATAATAATAATAATAATAATAATAATAATAATAATAATAATAATGAGTGACTGGAATGCAAAAGTTGGGAATAGTGAAGGATCAGCAGTTGGAAAACATGGACTTGGTTACAGAAATTAAGCCAGGGATAGAATGATAGAGTTTTGCGCAATCAACGACTTACTCATTGCAACTGCATGCATTTTATAAGAAATATAAATGCAGGCTATACACATAGATTTCACTTGATGGTATGCATAGGAATCAGATCAATTACATATGTGGAAAGAATTGCTGGAGAAGCTCAATATCAGCTGTGAAAACTCAGCCAGGTGCTGATTATGGACCAGACCACCAACTACTCAAATGCAAGTTCAAGCTCAAGTCGAGGAAAATGAAATCAAGTCCATAGGAACCAGAATCTGACCTTGAGTCTATCCCACCTGAATTTCAAAACCATCTCAGGAACAGGTTTGAGGCCTTGGACATTAATGAGCACAGATCGGATAAGCTGTGGGAGAATATCAAGACTATCCAGGAAGAATGCAAAAGGTCATTACAAAGACAGAGGAAGAAAAGACCAAGACAGATGTCATAAGAAATTCTAAATATTTTACTGGAGTGCAGAGAAGCCAAAGAAAAGGGAAGAAATCAAGATATTAAGGAGTTAAACAGAAGATTCCAGAAGATAATGCAGGAAGACAAAGTAAAGTATTACAATGAAATGTGAAAGGAGCAGGAGCCAGAAAATTAAGAGGACCAAACTCACTCAACATTTCTTAAGCTGAATTGAAGGAACTGAAGAACAAATTTGAACTTCAAGTTGCAATATTTAAGGATGCTTTGGGCAGAATACGAAATGATCCAGGAAGCATTAAAAGAAGATGGTAAGAGTATAGAGTCATTGTACCAAAGGGAATAGGTGGACGCAGAAGAATTTTATGAAACAATGTATGAGCAAGAGCCCATGGTAATGAAGGAAGAAGTTCAAGGTACTCTGAAAGAAATAGCAAAAAACAAGGCAACAGGAATTGATGGCATACTGATTGACATATTTCAACAAACAGGTGCAGTCCTGAATGTGCTCACAAAGTTCTGCCAAGAAATCTGGAGGACAACCACCTGGCCAACTGACTGGAAGAGATCAATATTTGTACCCATTTCAAAGAAAGGTGATCTGACAGAGTGTGGAAATTATCCATCAGTATCATTGCTATCACATGCAAGCAAGATTGTACTGAAGATTATCCAAAAATGACAGCACATCAACAGATGAAGTGCAGGCTGGATTTAGAAGAGGCTGTGGCACAAGGGATATTATAGCTAATATCAGATGGATCTTGGCTGAAAGCAGAGAGTACCAGAGGAATGTCTGTGTTTTATTGAGTCTGCAAAGGTATTTGACTGTGTGGGTCACAACAAGCTGTGGCTGACTCAGAACAAGGGGAATCCCAGAATACTTAATTGTGCTTATGCAAAATCTATACTTGGACCAGGAGGCAGTTGTCAGAGCATAGCAAGTAAACACTGCATGGTTCAAAACTGGGAGTCATGTGTGTCAGGGATGTTTCCTATCTCCATATCTTTTCAATCTATATGCAGAACAGATTATCTGGGTGCCTGTGCTCTATGAGGAGAAGTGTGGCATCAGTATTGGGGGTAGACTCATCAACAATCTGCATTATGCAGGTGGCATAACCCTGCTTGCTGAAACTGAGGAGGATCTGAAGCACTTGCAGCAGAAGGCCAAGGATTGCAGCCTTCGATATGGATTGAAGCTCAACATGAAAAAAACAAAGATTCTCACGAATGGGCCGATTGACAGCATCATGATAGATGGTTAAACGATTGAGATTGTTGACAACTTCAGTTTGCTTGGCTCTGTAATCAACACTTTTGGTACCAGCAGCCAGGAAAAAAAGACTAATTGCATGGGGAAAGTCTGCTGTCAGAGACCTCTGCAAAGTATTGAAGATGTCAGTCCGGAGATTAAAGTGCACCTGAAAGCTGGACAATGACTAGGGATGATATAAGTAGAGTTGATGCCTTTGAGCTATGGTGCTGGTGAAGAGTATTGAATATACCATGGCATGCTAGAACAAACAAGTTCGTCCTGGTGAGGGTGAAGCCAGGCTGTCGCTTGGAGGCAAGGATTCTGAAATTTTGTCTGACATACTTTGAACTTATTGCAAGGAAGGACCAGTCCTTGGAGAGGGACGTCATGCTTGCGAGGGTGGAGGGACAGTCACTGGGGTAATGAAGATAGGCATGTCAAAGACAATAATATTGGCAAGGGATAGAGCAGGGTTTAGGACTGTTGTACATAAGGTCGCTATGACTTACAGGAGATTCGATGGCACATAACAACAGTAACTTCAAGGCAATTCTTGAATAAAATAGTATAAGAAGCTCTCAATCAAAAGGAAGTTTCCTTTCAGGGAAATCTTTACCTTTCTTTTGGGAGTGCTTATGAAATAAGACTAGAACTTTCTGGATTATAAAAACGATATGGGGATTGAGTTCTCACAAAATTTCTCACAGAAATTTTGTCTCTTTCAAACTTTTCAAGATTAGATGCCATTTGCTGAGCTGCTAGAAGTCACACTAAAATCACCAGTTCTTAAAGGAAAAGCAGCTAAGAACTGTTGCTGAACTTACAAATCTTTTTTCAAATATTTGAGGTTCACCTGTTATTTGTAGGTTTCTGAAGAAAATGTTCCAGCATACCTGTGAATTTCTATTTGTGCACCTTTATCAATCTGCATTTATTCTACATTCTAAAATCGTTTACAGTCTCTCAGTTCCTTAAAACCCTGAGGACAGAGTATTAAGCATATTCCCAATTATTTATGCATAAAAATATGAGGTTTGGCTATTGGATGCACTCACATAGCTAAATATTTTTGGCCTTCTCGCAAGATAAAGAGTGGAGATGAGACAGTTTGTGTACTCACATTCCATAGTCTACATTGGCCTATGGGGGAAGAGAAGAGTAGGGAGAGAAAAAGAACTCCTTCAACTTTTTAGGCTTCTTTCTCACAAACAGGATTTCACCAACTGGGGTATAATATTAGCGTTTTGCTACTTTCAGATTTTGCCAACGTGGAGCCCTAATTTATGGTCCCAAGTCATGTGTTTCCCCAACAGTGCTCTTTATATATATGTTTAGTTTGGTGTGGTGATGGGTGATATTAAGTGGGTACTCTTATTTTCACAACTATCCAACTAGATTATGTGGACTTTCTACTTTCTTACCGTAACTGATACACTCACTGTATTCCTTGTCTAATATTCCTGGAGACAGGAGTCACTATCCTTTGCATTCTCCTGAATGTTTAACAGGTTAAATTTGTAATATTCATTAACCATTGTTTTATTTTAGTTTAATACTGTTTCTGAACTTTTTATTTTTTCTTTTAAGTTGTGATTTCTGTAAATGTTTACAATGCCATTTAATTTTTAATTCAACCATTCATATATATTTTGTTCTACAACATTACTTTCAATACCCAAAATGTAATCTCACTTTTCCCACTTACTTCCAGTAATTCTGATTTTCATTCTATATCTCTCTCTGTCTTCCCATTCTTTATTGGTGCTAGTCATACCCCTACTAGATATTGTCTTTTCCTTTACCCATTTTATATGCCTATTACCTATTTACAAACTTGACTCTACTCTTCCTCCCTTCCTATCCCTGGTATCCATCCAAGAATGATTCTAGTTAGGTGTAAACTTTTCCTTGTTATTGTGTTGTGTACTATCAAGTTGGAACTGACCCATAGGCAGGTTTTCAGAGGCAGTTAATCTCACAGGAGGAGATTGCTCATCTTTCTTCCACTGAGCAGCTAATAGAATAAAACCTCAAGCCTTTTCCTCAGCTTCTTGCCGCTAAGCCATCCAAGCTCCTTTTAAAAAACTGTGGTCTTATTCAATATGTGTAATTTTTGTGAATGATTTATTTCATTTAGTACAATATCCTCTAGATTCAGCCAGTATCTGTTGAGAGAAGAGAAGAGGAGAAGAGAAGAGAAGAGAAGAGAAGAGAAGAGAAGAGAAGAGAAGAGAAGAGAAGAGAAGAGAAGAGAAGAGAAGAGGAGATTGAAGGGGAGGGGAGGGAATGGAAGTTTGAGTTCTATTTCTGATTACTAACTAACTAACTTGACTCAGACAAGTCATTTTATTTAGAGGTATTTCCATTTCTTCATTTTGGAAATGGTGGATTGAACCATTAGACACAATAGGTTTTAACAGTAAAAAAAAAGTGTCAGATAAAATTTTGATCAAAAATTGGCAGAGAAGGAGGAATAACATTTAGATTTGTGGAAGAAAGGATTGGAAAAATTTCATTTAGAAATGCTTACGAAACCTTGAGTTTGATATGGCTAGAATGTCTTAAAATGAGGAAAATATTTTGGAAAAGAGGGAGGCACAAGGTAGTAAAAAGGAAAGATCATTTAGTGAGGCATAAAAAGTTAAGAATGAAGTTTGGACATCACACAGTAGATAGGAGACAGCCATTTATAGAGCATGTGTGTACTAGCATGCACATGCACAAACACATGCAAGGGAGAAGAGACAGAATGCAAATAAAAGTTGAGTAGAAAGATTAGTCTTTTTTTCTTTTTTCTTAAATTTTATTAATTTTAATGAACATTTACAGAGATTTTGGATTTCCACTCATTCATTGTTGCACTATTTTTTCTCCCCCCCTCCCAATTCGTTCCTCTCTTTGAAAACCAAAAGATAAGCTTCTTCGTTGGTTTACAATCCCCCTGCCCCTGACCCCGAATGCACTCCACTATGCAACCTTAATTCCTGTGATAATCATAATACCCTATCATATATCACTTTTAAACTGTTATCTCCCTCATCTGTTTCAATTCAGTATACATAATATATCCAGTTTTTCTCAGTCTTACCCCAACCCTGATGTCAGTCGCATTTTACAACAGTGGCACTATGCAGTATTTGTCTTCTTGTGACTGAGATATTCTACTCAGCATAATGTCTTCCAGGGTCACCCATTTTGAATAATATTGCATGAGTTCCTTGTTTTTCAATGCAGCGTAGTATTCCATTGTGTGAATATACCACAGCTTCTCTATCCATTCATTTAGTTGATAGGCACTTGGGTTGTTTCCAACTCCTTGCTATTGTGAACAAAGCCGCGATAAACATGGGTGTGCATATATCTGATTGGATGGCAGTTATGGTCTCTTTAGGGTATATTTCCAGTAGTGGAATTGCTGGGTCAAATGGTATCTCTATTTGCAACTTTTTGAGAAAGCGTCACACCACTTTCCACAGTGGTTGCACCATTTTACACTTCCACCAACAATGAATAAGGGTTCCAGTCTCTCCACAGCCTCTCCAGCATTTGTTGCTTGCTGTTCTGTTAAATTTTGCTATTCTGACTGGGATGAGATGATATCTCATAGTTGTTTTTATTTGCTTCTCTCTTAGAGCTATGGATCTTGAACATTTCTTCATGTGCTTGTTGGCCATCTCTACGTCTTCTTTGATGAAGTGTCTGTTCATATCCTGTGCCCATTTATCAACTGGATTATTTACCTTTATCTTCTTGTGGTGCTCCAGTATTTTATAAATTCTAGACATAAGTCCCTTGTCTGACATGCCATTACCAAATACTTTTTCCCAGTCTGTGTCTTCCCTTTTTACCCTGTTGGAGAAGTTTTTGGATGTGCATAGGGATTTGATAAGATTAATCTTAACATAGCAGGTTAGAAGACAAAACCAGATAAACAGTTAGTGCAGCAATCTTTGTATATAGCCGTGGGGCTACACTCATAGATTAGAGTTGGAAATATTCTTAGATATGTACTATTTCAACCTTACCCTTAAACTAAAAATCCTTTCGCCTTATCCAGTCTCTGACAGTTTATTGCTTTACAAAAGCCGTGTGTTCTATTTATGGGTATTTTGTATCCTTGAACAGAGCTTTCTGATTCTGAATCTAAATTTGCGTCTTTATGGGTTTTTTTATTACCATTGTTCTTCTTTGAGGGTACATTGAATATGTCTAGTTTTGCTTCCACATCACATGCTGCCTAAATCTGCCCTCCTTTTTAGGAAAAAAGCCACTTTGAGTTCTTTCACTCATTCTTTCTATGGCA
Source organism: Elephantulus edwardii (assembly GCF_000299155.1). NCBI lineage: Eukaryota > Metazoa > Chordata > Mammalia > Macroscelidea > Macroscelididae > Elephantulus > Elephantulus edwardii. The sequence continues at coordinate 597,043 of NW_006399833.1, read as the reverse complement.
CAATTAAAAAAAACAACAACTTTATCATCTGGGCTATGTTCACCTAAAATCTTTCTAGACTGACAAAGTTCTTGTTAGAATATGAGTGCTCAGAAATTAACATAGCATTCCAAATGTGGTCTGACTAGTGTTGAGCTCTTTTTTTGAATTGGGCACTTGACATGTATTGCTCTATTCAAGCACAGTATTTGCTTTCTAAACAGTGACATCACATAATTGACTCATTTCAGCTTGCCATTGCCTAAATGCCACAACTATGCAATGGCTTGTTGACCTGATGAACTTCCTTTTTTATTGTTTTGACCTTTCAAATCTATTGAAATAATAATGAGTGGAAAATTCAGGGAGCTTTGCAGACTGAAATTCTACTTCCTTCTTAAAAAAAGTCTAGACTTGTTATTATTTTGGATGATGGAGTGTTGGAGTGTCACAACTCACTAATTCAGAGTTCTTAGAAGGTCCTATTTATTCAGCTAGAAGAAAAACTTGAATTACAGTCTAATTTTAAAAAATATGTCAATTTGAGATAAAAATAGTAATTGTTATAAGGTCTATGGTGATGTTATAAACTAAAGGACTTGCTTAACCAACTCTAATCAATAGATTGTAATTAGCAAACTCTTCATGAATTTCATTGTTAAGTATTTTGAGTCCCTATATTGGCAAATTTCAAGCAACTGATGCAGAAATCAAGGACAGAAGCCTTCAATATAGATTGCATCTAAACATCAAGAAAACAAAAATCTTCACCCTGAGGGAAAATGAAAGATTTGTTCTTGAAAACCATGTATTCAAATTTTGTAAATAAACTAGTAGAAAATAAAAGACAGTATCATGATAGAGGGAGATAAGATGAACCTTGTTAATTCGTTTACCTAGTTTGGATCCGTAATCAACACTCTTGGCACCAGCAGTCAGGAAATCAAAAGATGAGTGGCATTGGGAAAAGCTGCTGTCACATAACTCTCCAGAGTGCTACAGAGCAATGATGTCAGACTGGAGACTAAGGTGTGCTTAATGCCGGCAGTGGTATTCTCAATTGTTTGTTATGCATCAGAGAGCTAGACAATGACTAAGGATGACAGGAGAAGAATAGATGTCTTTGAACTGTGGTGCTGGAGAAGAATATTGAACATACTATGGACACCCAACAGAATAAACAAATCTGTCCTGGAGAGGGTGAAACCAGTTTGCTCCTTGGAGGCAAAGATTGTTAAACTCTGTCTCACATACTTCGGGTATGTTGTCAGCAGGGTCAGTCGCAAGAAAGATGCTGGATGAGATGAATTGACATAGTGACTATGGCAATGGCGTCAAGTTCATTGGACACATTGAGGTTAGCTCAGGATAGGGCAAAGTTCAAAGCCATTATTCATAGGGTTGCTAAGAGTCATAGTCAAGTCAACAGCACGTAACAACTCCAACATATTGGGCAAAGTTGAGTACTAATTTGTGGAGCTTTTTCTTTTCCCTTTCTCTGTACATCATGTTGTTGTTGTTGTTGATTCCCTTTGAGTTGAGCACAACTCATAGCGACCCTATGAACAAAGGGCCAGTAGCCCCTCAGCATCTATCAATATTTATCAAAGTTCATAGATTCAGAGGCATATTATTTAGGTAGTGGATACCACTCAGGCTTCCAAAACCTGTTATTTTTGTTTTGTGCCACTGAGTCACCTGCGATGTATAGCAACCCTATGTACAGCAGTTCTGAACCCTTCCCTCTCCTGAGCCAGTCTCACTAACTCCAAGACATCAACCACCATTGCCCCAGTTACTGTATCAATCCATCTCATCTGAAATGTCACTCTCCTGCGCTGTCCGTCCACCCTTTGGAGCATTATGTCCTTCTCCAAGAACCAATCTCTCCTGGTCACGTACCCAACGTAAGTGAGGCGGAGCTTCGAAACCCTAGCCTCCAAGGATAGACTTAGTTTCACCCTCTCCAAGACAGACCTATTTGTTTTCTTGGCAGTCCATGGTATGTTTAAGACTCTTCTCCAGCACCACAACTCGAAGGCATCGATTCTTCTTCTGTCATCCTTAGTCATTGTCCAACTCTGATGCATAAAAAGAAATTAAGAAAACCATGGCCTGGATTAGGTGCACCTTTGTACCTAGTCTGACGTCATTGCTTTTCAGGATTTCTGGAGAGTTTCATGATAGCAGATTTTCCCTAAGCAATTTATCTTTTGATTTCCTGACTGCTAGTCTTAAAAGTGTTGATTCTGGATACAAGCAAGTTGTAATTGCTAACAACCTCAATCTCTTCTCCATCTTTTATGGTGCTGCCAATTAGCCCAGTGGTGAGAATCTTTGTCTTCTTGATGCTGAGCTTCAATCCATATTGAAGACTATAGTCCTTGACCTTCTGCAGCAAGTGCTTCAGGTGTTCTTCAGTTTCAGCAAGTAAAGTTGTGTCATCTGCATATCGCAGTTTGTTAATGAGTCTTCCTCCAATCCTGATGTCCCACTCCTCCTCATAAAGCCCTGTTTCCTGAATGATCTGTTCTGCATACAGATTGAAAAGGTACAGAGACAGGATTCATTCCTGATGCATTCCTTTCCTAATTTTGAACCATGCTCTGTTCTGAGTTTCCATGCTCTGTTCCAAGTATAGGTTTCATATAAGCATGATCAACTGTTCTGAGATTCCCATTTTCCTCAAGGTTAGCAAAAATTATTGTGATCCTCACAGCCAAATGGCTTTGTATTGTCAATGAAACACAGATAGACATTATTCTGATACTTTTCTTTCTGCCAAATCCATCTTATATTGGCAGTAATGTTCCTAGTGCCATGACTTCTTCTTAACCCAGCCTGTATTTCTGGTAGTTCTATCAATGTACTGTTCAAGTCTTTTCTGGATAATCTTCAGCAGGATTTTGCTAGTGTGTGATATTAGTGATATTGTTAGATACTTTCCACACTCTGTAAGGTCACCTTTTATAGGAATGGGAATAAATATAGATCTCTTCCAATCAGTTGGCCAAGTAGTTGTCCTGCAGATTTCTTGGCACAACTTGGTGAGCACATGCAGGGCAGCATCTGTTTGCTGAAGTATGTCAATTAATATTTCATCAATTCCTGGGGCTTTATTATATGCAAGGTCCTTAAGAGAAGCCTGCCCTTCCACTTAATCACTATTGCCTCTTGATCATTTGTTGTTTCCTAAAATTCTTCTGTGTCAGCCAATTCTTTTTGGCACAATGACTCTATATACTCCATCCATCTGCTTTTAATGCTTCTTGAAGCATTCAATATTCTACCCATAGCATCCTTAAGCATTGACACTCATGGCTTGAATTTATTCTTTAGTTCTGTCATCTTAAGAAATGCTGAGTGAGTTCATCCCTTTCGATTTTAGAACTCTAGCTCCTTGCCAGAGATTGATCGAACATGCAACCAAAATGCATTGATAATAATGGGTGACTGGAATGCAAAAGTCTGGAACAAAGAGGAAGATTCTGTAGTTGGAAAACATGGACTCGGTGACAGAAAAGGAGCTGGAGAGAGAATGATCGAATTTTGCACAGTGACTTATTCATAGCAAATACATTTTTTAAGAGGCATAAACGCAGGTTATATACCTGGATTTCACCTGATGGTATGCATAGGAATCAGATCGATTACATATGTGGAAAGAACCGCTGGAG
>NW_006399833.1:557480-591132 GCF_000299155.1 Elephantulus edwardii | reverse complement strand
AACAACAACAACAGCTCCTTGCACATTTCATAATATTTTTCCTTGTCTTCCTCCTGACCAGCCCTTTGAAATCTTCTATTCAGCTCTTTAACTTCTTGATTTCTTCCCATTGCTTTGGCTTCTTGGGTCTCTAGTGCAATATTCAGTCTCTTCTGACATCCACTTTGGTCTTTTCTTCTTCTACTTCCTTCTTAGTACTGACTTCTTGCATTCTTCATGAATGACGTATATATTCCCACAGATCATCTGGTCTTTGTTCACTAGAGTTCAAGACCTCAAACCTATTCCTGAATTGGTTTTTAAACTCATGGGAGATAGACTCCATGTCAAATTTTGATTCCTGTGGACATAATTTAACCCTCTTTAGTATTAATTTGAACTTGCATATGAGCAGTTGATGGTCTGTTCCACAATTAGTACCTGACCTAGTTTTTACTGCTAATATTGAACGTCTCCCATAGTCCCTTCCACAGATGTAATCAGTCTGATTTCTTTATATCCCATCAGGTCAAATACATGTGTATAGCCTGTGTTTATGTTCCTTAAGAAGATATTTGCTATGAATAAATAATTGATTGTACAGAATTCTATCATTCTATTCCCAGCCTCATTTCTGTCACCAAGTCCATATTTTCCGACTACTGATCCTTCTTCCTGATTCCCAACTTTTGCATTCCAGTCACCCATTATTATTAAAACATCTTGGTTACATGTTCGATCAATTTCTGACTGCAACAGTTGATAGAAATCATCTATTTCCTCCTCTTTGGCTCTAGCTGTAGGTGCATAAATTTGAATGATAGTGGTATTTACAGGTCTTCCTCTTATATGTATGGATATTTTTCTGTCACTCACAATATTGTATTTCAATATGGATCTAGAAATGGCCTTTTTAACTATGAAAGCAAGCCTGTTTTTCTCACCTTTTCAAATCCAGCATAATAGATCATACAAGAGTGGGATTCAAAATGTCCCATGCCAATCCATCTCATTTCACTAATACCCAATATGTCAACATGCTACGTTGGCCTAGTGGAAAGGAAGTTATGCTACCAAGCCAAAGGTGAGTGATTTTCATCTGCTGCCCTAGGCCAGGTTCAAATTGTTTTCCTGTCAAACATTCTGGTAGGTGGTATAGCACGGGTCTGTGCGTTGCTGTACAGAGGAGGTAACTCGTGGTTGCTGTGATGCTGAAGACTGTGACAGTGATGTGCCAATCGTGGTAATGGGTACCCATGGTGGTCAGTGTTGGCTGCAGCTTCCAGACTAAATCAAGCCTGGAAGCAGGAGCGTCATCCACTTCCAAAATGGCTTGCCTCCGGAAACTCTATGTACGAATAGTGCTCAGGCTGTTCGTTCATAGGGTCGCTATGAGTCGTCTACGACTCGACGGGACACAACAACAGCAACAACAACAGCAACAACAACAAAGAGAGAGCTACGTTGGCCTAGTGGGAAGGAAGCTACCAAGCCGAAGGTGAGTGATTTTCATCTGCGGACCTCCGCCAGGTTCAAATTGTTTTCCTGTCAAACTGGGCTGTGCATTGCTGTACAGAGGTAACTCGTGGTTGCTGTGATGCTGAAGACTGTGACAGTGATGTGCCTATCGTGGTAATGTGCACCCATGGTGGACAGTGTTGGCTGGAGCTTCCCGACTAAATCAAGCCTGGAAGCAGGAGTGGCATCCACTTCCAAAATGGCTTGCCTCCAGAAACTCTATGTACGAACAGTGCTCAGGCCGTTCGTTCATAGGGTCGCTATGAGTCATCTACAACTGGACGGCACCAAACACCAAACAACAACATCAACAACATTTCTTTCTTTATAATGTCTAGTTTTCCTGCATTCATGTTTCTCACATTCCCTGTACCAATTGTTAATTTCGTCTTGCAACTGTTTCTCTTCCTTTCTGTTGAGAAATTTGAGAGTTCAACTTCAGTTGCCATATCTGTTAATCTACTCTAAGTATGCTCTGCTGTATATAGAGTTTTCAAAAGTGAGTTATATTTCAGAAGTGGATGCCCAATCCATCTTCCTAGTCTGTCTTAATTTGGATGTTCACTGTTAGAAAAATATCTGACAGACAAGTATTTTTAAATAAAAATAAAACTTGTGCCGTTAACTTAAAGACTTCCCTTCTTCAGTGTTTGGAATCCAGGAACTACTCCAAGAAGGACAGAAAGACAACCTTCCCCTGGGAAACGTGCTGAAGAGTCAGCTATGAGTCAGAATCAACTCTGCAGCAACAAGAGAGTTCTTTTACTTCAGTTACTAAATATGAGGCTCTCTTCACTTTACATACTCAATTTAGCTAAGTATCCAAATTAAGGCAGTCTAGGAAGAAGGATTGGCCATAACAACAACAACATACAAAATTCATATACAATGTGTTTCACACTTTCATTCATTCATATTATGTTTCTTACTATTATTCTCATATATTATGTCTTATAAAATTAGTCACCATTCATTGATCTATGCCCACCATTACCCTCCCTGCCTTTTCAGGTCCACATTGGATCTTTCCTGTTTTTTTCACCCCTTTCCTCAGCCCTGTAATTTCCCCCCCTTCCCACTCTAAGCACCCCTGATCCCTCCATTTTCCCCCTTGAACCTTCAACATTTTACTAGTTATCCTTCTATTTTTATAATAGTGGTCTTATGCAATATTTGTCCTTATGAGACTGAGTTAGTTCAGTCACACTCATTTAATCTTCCCCAAAATTTATGAAGTAGGCTCTATTGCTATAATTTTCTTCATTCCTATATTAAAGGTGAGGAAACTAAGACACTGAGCATCAATTTGAGCAACTTTCTCAAAGTGAAATAATAACCTGCAGAATCAGGAATTTGAACCCATGTGTTCTGGCTTGAGTTGATGCTCTCAACACCATAATTTTGTTATTTTGTACTATTGAGTTGGAACTTACTCATAGCTAACCCTCTAGTGGGTTGTCCATGTTTCTTTTCTAGAATAGCTGATTCTATTTGAAAAGCATGCCTTTGGGTTGGCAGCACAAATCCTTACCACTAAGCAACCAGAGCTCCTTTAGCACCATAACCAAAACCTAAACCCAAGGTTATCTAGTTAATTCTGACTCATAGTGAGCCTGCCCCTCCCCATGGATTTTCTGTGGCAATAAATCTTTATCGGAGAAGATTTCCAACCTTTCTCCCTCTGAGTAGCTGGTGAATTATAACCTCACACCTTACAGTTAGAAATTCAACACTTATGCCAATGAAGACCAATTGTAATGGTGAATTTTGTTTCCATCTTTCAGAATAATTTGTCCTTTCTCTTGTAAGTGGTGATAGATGCTGTGGAAGAGGTATGTAACACTAATTAAATAGTGTGCTGAATAATCTCAAATTGCTTCTGATTTATTTCATTTCTAAAAAAGTCGAGTTTGATATGGAAGTATTTGAAGTGTACGATTTTTTCACCATGTAGGCCCATATGTTCATCAGAGAGCCTTAATGTTAAACTATTTAAACACTGTATCCTTCGACTTAAGATCTAACAAAAGTGCATGCATAATAGAGAGATTGGAGCCAGATAATTTTCAATATTATATTATCTCCTACAAAAGAGGAACAAAAATTTCAAGTATTCAGTCTTAACTAGTCACTGTGGAATGATTTTTTGGTCTTATTTGACTCTAGTTTTATCAGCTTAATACCACAGCTTGGGAAATGGATAAAAGGAGTATAGAGATTTCTATGTGCAATTTCCAGGTTATTTCCCTTGGTCATTACTTAACTTTCTAGAAAACACTTGGTAGAAACCATCCAGTTTACTTAAAAATAAAACGCCAAAGGGCAGTATTGTTTTAAACTAGTAGTCCCACACTCTTGCATATTCTTCAAATACCATGTATGTGAGAGAGTTTTCTTCCCAGAATTTTCTTCCTTCACATATTTCCCATTTTCTAACTTGTAGAAATAATCCTTAGGATGCTGGTCATTTCCATGGTCTCTTGAGCTTCTTTATCAACATCTTTTCCATAACATAACTCTGCTTCTTGCTCTCATTGCACTCTACCTAGTTTTTAAGCCCTGATGATAGTCTTCAATCTTCAAGCAAAATGTCAACTCTATACTTTATGCTACCTTGGACTCAATACTTACCAAAGCCTTTTGAAATTATTTCTCTTTATTCTTTTCCCGGGAGTAGCAAAAAGCAGAAAAGATTTGCATTTAATTTTATTAAGGTTTAGAGAAAATGAAGCAAAAAATCTTCTTTTTTGGAGCCATCCAGCTATTCTTCAGAGTTTCCTTAGTTAGATAGAATCACATAGATTAGTGAGCCCACTAGATTTCATAATTTGCAAAGTTTAACCCATACACATATTGATCATATTTTCTTAATGTTTCTTGTACTTTTATCCTTTGCCTCAGCATTGTCAGAATGTTTTCCTTTCAGATACCCTCAATATTAAAAAATATGGATATTGTTTATGGAGGAAGTTAATAAATTGGTTATGACTGTACTGGAATTAGTTATAGCATTAAATTTCTAGATGCTAAAAAAACCCTTTTCAGTGAAAAATTAAGAAAACATTTTCCCACAGTTAAATCAACTAGAAGGATACATCATCATGTTCTAGATCAAATACATACCATCACCTTATGAATTATATATATATATAATTTCAGATTAAAAGAAAATCTTGAATTGCCATCTAGAAACAATTTTTTAGAGATAGTGTGCACATTGGTTCCTGAAAATGTTAGAAATGGTTTCTTGTCAAATTCTCCAGCACAAGTGTGAATGCTGTGTTTTTGAGTACTTAATAGTAGTGAAAGGACACATTGTGGCCAGCCAACTGAAATTGCTACCCATGTTTAATAATTGTAAATAAAGGAAGCAGAGAGTCTCATGTTATATTTTCAGAACTGGCATGCTCAATACAGAAATAACAGTTTTAAAATATCACTGAATAGTCTATTTTAATTAATCTAGACTTCTGTGAAAAAAAGAAAATAAAAAGTAAAATTGGTCACTTAAATGTATTGCTTATATCATGCAATTAGTACTTATACAAAGCATTAAAGAAGAGGACTCAATACAATTCTGTAACATTTGAAAAACAGTTCAAAATTGACAAATTTCATTTTAAAATACGTAGAGCTTTTCTCCTCTCAAGAAACAAGATAATCTTTGTCAGTTAAAAGTAAAAACCACCTATGAAACACATACACAGTTTGAACAAGATTAATTGTCCTACTGTGAAATGATCTGGCATCACTGCTAAACTTCTACATACTGTTGGTACATAGCGTGCTTTCTGAAATACTGTATATAGAAAAGCATCAGAGGTAAGAATACTTTGAACAAAACCCTATGGATCACAGGGACACAATAATGAAAGGATGTTGGAAGAAAGAGTCAATGCATATTGTCTATAGATCTCTTAAACATATGAGTTTCACAATTAAAAGGGTTGGCAATTTTTTTTCCATTTTTATACACTGTGTGCATTCTGTCCTTGTTTCTATTTGTCTCAAAACATGATTATAGAACCATATGCAAAATATTAGCGTCAACTTGTATTACCAATTGGCCCCCACAGACGTTTAGGTGAATTACATACTAAATTTGATTAATTGAGATCATAAAGAACATATCTATCCACAATAGATATTAGTATAGGGGCACATTTCTTAGGACAAATATGCAGTACCTTAGATTATGCACAAGGATATTCTGGTATGGCACAGTCATAGTCATTACAGGAGGGTATGTGAGAAGTTTAATCTATCACATATCTTATTTAAAGCACCAGGAATAGAGAAACTTCTGCAGGAAACTTGCACACATGACCAAGCAGATACCGTGTATGTACAAAAATGTTTCACAACTACATTTCAGATGAGAATCACTGTGATTGCTACTCCACTGCAAGTAAGTTGACTCATTTATCACTTCTTCTGTGAATATTGTATTTTTCTTTTATGTTGCTGGCACTTACAGTCAATATGTATTTAAATTCAAACTCCAGAGATGCTGGGGAAAACATTATGTAGATGCTCATTTTGTACAAAACTTGCAGCAGGTCAAGAGATCTTTTTGTTGGAAAAAATCCAAGTATGAAGTTGTTATTAAACAATAAAATTTGCACTTTAAATGTATTTTCAAAGTTGTAAAACTTTTGAAGTAAGTTAAAAAGCCATAAAAGTTGCTCAAAATAATCTTAAAAGAACTGCTTGTCTATTCATTTGCTGGAGAAATGTACATTGTTTACCTACCTACCAGTTAGCCTACAGCTGTGATTGCCTAACAAAACTAATAGCTGTTATGAGTTCTTAATTTAGTCTGCAAGAGTTGTCTGCTATGCTGAAGTTATAAATTCTTCAGTTACATTATTTCCCAGCTAACCTTTATGGATAATCTTCCAATTGGAGTTCCTCAATAGTTCTTTCTTGATAAATTCAGGTCCTTCACTTACTCTACAAAAGTATTCATTTCCAATTCAACTTTGTTGAACATTTTAAAATTCATTGAAAGTCTTTAAGTTTCCATTACTGAAAATATCATGTAAATATTTATATAGTCATAATTGTAGAGAAGATAATTCACCTAGTAAGCTTCCAGTTCATATACCATAAAATATATTCTAAAGCAACTGCATTCATAATTTTTTCCAGGAAGAAATCAATACTGTATACTGGAACTAGGTACCATAATACCAAAAAAGGTACTTCCTCCCCACTATTCTGGAAAAGTAAACAAAAATATTTTGAGTACAAAAGCAATTTCTGTGCCTTTTTCTTCAAATGCTTTTCTCAGCACCTCACTGATAGTAGGTCTACTTCATGCGTGGTTTGACAGACACTACATATGTTCTTGTAGCTGTTCAGAATAATTCTGATTTTTCACTACCAAATATCACTGGTGTAACTAAACTCTTTGGATGATAAAGGTAGCAAAGAACTGTTCCTATACAATTCTTGAGTATTTTTCAAGGTGTTAGTAATGGGTAGTTGCCCACTGAGTAGTGTGAGAGGAAGGTTACAATAAGTGTGATGGTTGCCTAAAGAAGGTACTGGCAAGGAAGATGCTGGCATCTCATGCTTATAGCTTCTGCAACAGTGCCTCATTTGCATTGAATCTGAATGGTGTAAATTGGGGAGATCAGCTAGAGATGACACCAGAGTGGCCGAGGTACTAGTCATGGCAATAGAGGGTATAGGATGCAATTCACCAAAAAGTCCTTGTTCTTCAGAGTCCAGAACGTCGCACTGAGATAGCATATCCTTTTTCTTGATTGGCATTTCATACACTAAATGCTTCCAAAACTTTGAATTTAATTTGCTGCTTTTGGGTCCCTTCCACTTGATCAGAGACAGAAGCTTGATACTGTGCTTTAGTGATTCTACTTCCTGGCAATTTACTTTCCCTGTTAATTCTGTACACTCAATCAAAATCACTTTAATTTCTCCATTGACTATCATGTTATGAAGTCTGCTTTCCAATGCAAAAATGCTCCATCCCCGTCTGAGAATATAGTTTGGAGTTAGCACGATGATAAGTCTTCTGCTTTGCTCAACACATCTTGTGATATCTTCCGTGTATGCTACAAATCACAGAAAAAGAGAAAGAGTAAAACAAAGACATTTTCAGTCTTTAAAGCATTAGTCTGACACTCTAGTATAGCAAAGATCCAGTCTTTCTTTAACTTACAAGGCATTTTATTTTCTTGAATTATATATTCAGAAAGCTAATTTCCTTTAAAAAATTTTCTTTTTTAAAAAATAATGGCTTATAATTCTTATCCCCTCCCCCAGGATTACTTATAGCATTTTATTGGTTAACATAAGCTCTGTCTTCTTTAGGACTGAGGTGTATTTCAGTTATTTCTCTTTGTTTCGTTATTTAATTCCAGGCAGGCTTCTAGGCCAAGGACTCTTACATAAACAAGCAATCAGTGGGTTGATGAAAAGAGAAATAGAGCATTTTAATAAGTACATGGCTACAAAAGTATTTATGAGTTTTGTTTGTCTCTACCCAACTATCCCCTCCCCCCAGTTTCAACGACTAGACAAGTACAAGGTCTATATATACTAACAGCTTAGAAGATAGTTGTAATGTCAAGATATTGGAAAAATCTTTTCTAGAATTATGGTCAGCTTATTTCCCAGAATATTCTCCCTGCATTTACAACCCAAGTCATCCATTTTACCCTTCAGACCAAGAGATAAGGATGTAGTGTGTGTGCTCATAAGTTTAATTTGAACCAGCTGCTTTTTGTTTAGAGGGTGTGCGCTTGAAGGGGAGTGGTGGTTGGATTTGGGGGATGGTGTGAAATGAACAGTGAAGGAGACAGAAGAGTGTGTGTCAAATGAGAAGATTTTGCTCCACTCTATGAAATCATTCTAAAAATGACATGAATACATTTCAGGATAGCAAAACACTCACACTAATTCTAGATTTGTTCCTTCCATGAAATATTCCCTTTGCAATCATGCTTCCCAGAGACTTCTCTGTGGACACATGTACGTGTTAGCAAATGGAGACTTGGACACAGGTGCTGCAACAGAGAGCTGTCTTTACCAAGCAGATCATAAGGGCTTGTCTAATGTACAGTGCCCTCTAGCAGCAGAGCTTACAGAAGCATAGCAACATTTGTCACTTCAAATGTGCCCCAGGTTACAGGCAGCTTTCAAGGAGTCACGTCCAGTACATAGTGTGGGGGCCAACAAATAGCTGAGTACAAGCCATTTAAAAAGAGCTTAAACTTATTTTACAGATGCATATTTTACAGATGATATCTCTTTTCCAGGCTTTTATTTCAACAATTGGCAGCATGAAGACTTTCACAAGTAAAAATGAGCAAACTTTCTCAACATCCTAGAGATATAAACAAGAAACCTTTTACAAAATACACATAGACATTTAACATAATACACAGGCCTATTTAACAGTGTGCTCTTAAGCTGTTTGGGTTTCAACTTAACACATTAAAGAATTTTCTCATGCAATAGTTATAATGGTTTTTACTTGAGGGGATAAGATAAATTCTAAATGGGGAGAGAACCTCTAAGGCATTTTAAGTGTTTTATTTCAGAGCCTAAAATAACTCAAAGAGAGGAAATCAGCACTGAAATCTGAAGACAAGCCAAAAATATAAAAACAAAACAAACCAGATTTTAAAAAACAAAACAAAACAATAAAACAAAGAAAACCAAAGCCACCACACCAGTAGTAATGAGAAGTTATTACTCTCTAGTTATCACTTAGAGAACTGGTAAAACAGAATGGAAAGAAAGGTACAGAGTTTCAATTATGTGGAAAAAATATTATCCCAATGTATCAACAACTCTGACTCTTAATTTTCTTCCTTTCTTTCTACTCCCAAAAAGAAAGAAGTTATGTGGGAAGCTTCATCATTAGAAGTTGGATCTGTAAAGATACAGTAAAATAAACTATCATGCATCTTTCCCATTATTCTTTTCACCTTTCCTCAACAAACAAACAAACAACCCAAATGAACAACAACAACAACAACAACAAAAAGCCAAACCAAACCACACAACCAAATAAACAAAAGCAGCAATAAAAATAAAAAGAAGCCAAAGCCCAGAATCCTGGCATTAATACAGGAATTCAAGAAAGTTCAGATTTATCAGACAAGTTATGAGTTAACTATTACATTTATAGGTTTCTTTAATAAATTACCAATGAGTACCCTGAGTACTGTTGATCCCTCATTAATTGCATTTATTAACTTAAAAAATTGGTTTGTACAAATATTTTCAGGAGCAATTTTTTTTTTCAGGAGCACTTCTAATACATAAAATTTATCTTTTGTACAATGTTACAGACAAGCGCTGGAGTAGGAACTTCAAGACTTATTGAAAACTCCTATTTGATTTTTTTTTAAATATTATTTTTTTGTGTGTGTGTGTACCATCAAATGAGATCTGACTGGTACAGGAGTAGATTGTCTCTTCTTCTCCAGCAGAGCATCTGAGATTGCCATGCAGCTTCTTACCACTAGGCCACCAGAGCTCCCTTCCTATTTGCTTTTTAATGTAATGCAATTTTGTCTTCACTCTAAAATAAAATAAATGTAACATCTACTGGCAAAAAATTTTTCACCAGAACACCTACACTTGTTGCACCTATAACTTTAAACCACTAAAAAAAGCTTTCCACATTCCTTCCCCCACCCCTCTATAGGCTAAATAAGAATTAAATACACTTGCTCTGATGTAGCTATACATTCTTGAATATACAATTAAGAATGGATTTCTTGCATATTCAAGAACTTCTTGTATCAATATGTGTTAAGTGTTTATATTTACTTAAGATAACACAACCTTGATTGCTAAAACTGAGGAGGACCTGAAGCGTTCACTGAAGAAGGTCAAGTCTTAAATAAGGATTGAAACTCATCATCAAGAAGACAAAGATTCTCATCACTGGGCCAATTGGCAGCACCATGATAGATGGAGAAGAGACTGAGATTGTTAACAATTACAGCTTGCTCAGCTCCATAATAAACATTCTTGGCCCCAGCAATCAGCAAATCAAAAGACGAATTGCATTGGGAAAATCTGTTATCAGAGACCTCTCCAGTGTACTGAGAAACAACAATGTCAGTCTAGAGACTTAGGTGCATCTGATCCAGGTCATGGTCCTTGCAATTACTTGGTATGCATCACAGAACTGGACAATGACTAAGGATGACAGAAGAAGAATTGATGTTCTTGAGTTGTGGTGTTGGAGAAGAATCTTGAACATACCATGGACCACCAGAAAACAAATAGGTCTGTCTTAGAAAGGATGAAATCAAGTTTCTTCTTGGAGGCTAGAATTTTGAGCTTCATCTCACATACTTTGGGCATGTGGTCAGGAGGGACTGGTCCTTGGAGAAGGACATCATGCTTATAAGGGTGGAGGGACAGCACCAGAGAGGAAAATCACAGATAAGATGAAATGATACAATAACTAGGGCAATGGGGGTAGGTGTATTGGAGTTAGTGAGACTGGCTCAGGACAGGGCTATTGTATATAGGGTTGCTATGAGTGGCAGGCTATTTGATGGCGCATAACAGCAACAACAGCAACAACAATGGAGTTTGTAAAAACAAAACAGTGTTGAAGGAAATACTGAGGGAAGGCCCTCCTTACATAGATGCCACAGAAAACAGGTTGGATCAAAGTAACCAGCACCAACATAAAAAAGAACTGAACAAAATTTTAGCAATAGAGCCTTGCCTCTCAATAATTACACTGAATGTGAATTATTTAAATGCACCAATGAAGAGAAAAAGAGCAGAAGATTGTATAAGAAAAACAAAATCTACACAACAAATCTCATCAATATGTTGTCTACAAAGGACATACCTGGAAAATGAAGATAAAAAAAATAAATAAAAGGGTGGGGAAAATGTACTAAACAAATGACAAAAAGATAAAAAGCAGGAGTAATGATATTAATATCTGATAAAATATATTTCAGTGTAAAAATCATCACAAAGGACAAGAAGGATTAAAGGGTAAATAGAACAAGAGAACATAACAATAATAAATATCTGTGCACCAAAAGATACAGCTGCTAAATATACAAAGCAAATATTAACAGAACCAGAAAAAAAAGACAACGTCTCATGTTAATACAGCACTCTCTAGAAAATATAGAACTACCAGAAAGAAATGAAACAAAGATGATGCAGAATTAAACTACACAATAAACCAACTCAATTTTACAGACTAATACACCTTGCCCCCAAAACACAATATATCTTCTTCTCCAACATGCATGTTACATTTTCCATAATAGACCACATTTTAGGTCACTACGTAAGCAGCAATATATTAAAATACACACAAATAATACAAACATATTCTCAGATCACAATGCTATGAAATTATAAATTAATAACAAGAGGATAAAGGAGAAAAAAGTCAAACATTTGGAAGCTGAACAACATCCTGTTTGAACATCAGTGTGTAACAGAAGAAATAAAAAAAATCACATAAAAAGTTTCTTGAAATAAATTACAATGAATAAACAACTGAATAAAACCTCTAGGAAACATCCAAAGAAGTCGTTAGAAGTCAATTTATAGGAATAAGCAAACACATCAAAAGAGAAGAAAAAATAATTAACCCAACATCTCTAACAGGTTGAAAAAGAAGAGAAAGAAATCCTGACACCCTTTAAAAAACTTGAAATTATACAAAATTAGGGCTCAAAGAAGTGAAATAGAACACAGGAAACAACAACAACATTGAAAGCATCAACAAGATTAGGAGTTCATTCTTCAAGAACAATAAAATCATCAAACCACTAGCAAAACTAACACAGGAAAAGAAAAATATAATCTGAATAAGAGATGAAAAGGACAATGTTCAACAGAACCAACTACAAGAAAAAGGTTAACAATGCAATATGATGAACAACTATACTCAAACAAATATGAAAACCTAGAGGAAATGGACAAATACTTAGAAACTCACAACCTACCTGAACTGACACTGACCAAAGTAACACACTTGATCAGACCCATTACAAAAGAAGAAATTGAATAGGTAATAAAGCAACTTCCAACAACAACAACAAAATAAAAAATTATGGACCAGACGTTTTACTGGTGAATTCTAACGAATATTAAGAGAAGAAGTGTCACCAATTTTGCATAAAGTATTTCAGAAAGTAGAAAAACATGGAATTCTCCTAAACTCATAGTAGGAAGTAAACATATCATTGCTACCAAGTCAGGTAAAGACACCACCAAAATAGAAAACTACAGGCCAATATCTCTCATGAACATAGATGCAAAATCCTCAATAAAACTAAGAATCCAAGAGTACATAAAAAAAGAATTCTCCATGATCAACTGGGATTCAGAACAGGTATGCATGGATGGTTCAACATAACAAAAATCATTAGCGTAATTCACCACATTAACAAAACAAAGAACAAGAACCACATGATCCTTCAATTGATGCAAAAAGACCTTTGACAAAAGCCTAAACCCTCTCTTAAATAAAATACTCAACACAATAGGAACAGAAGAGAATTTTCTCAATATAGTAAAAAGTATATTGACAAAAACAAGAGCCAACATCGGTTTCACTGGAGAATTAAAGGCATTCCCTTTGAGAACAGGAACTAGGTAAGGATGTCCATTATTACCTCTCCTATTCAATATTGGACGACATAGAGAAAGCTACGTTGGCCTAGTGGACAGAAAGTTATGCTACCAAGCCAAAGGTGGGTGATTCTAATCTGTGGCCTTCAGGCAGGGTTCAAATTGTTTTCCTGTCAAACATTCTTCTAAGTGGTATAGCACTGGTCTGTTCATTGCTGTAACTCTTGGTTGCTGTGATGCTGAGCACTGGGACACTGATGTGCCAAATGTGGTAATGGTTACCCATGCTGAACAGTGTTTGCTGGAGCTTCCCAACTAGAACAAGCCTGGAAGCAGGAGCAGCATCCACTTCCGAAATGACTTGCCTCCAGAAACTCTATGTACGAACAGCGATCTGGCCTTTCGTTCATAGGGTCGCTATGAGTCATCTACAACTCGACGGCACCTAACAACAACAACATTCAATATTGTAGAACAGGAATCCCAGAACATTTGATTGTATTCATGTGAAACCTATACTTGCACTAGGAGTCAGTTGTCAGAACAGAGCAAGGAAACAATGTATGGTTCAAAATCAGGAATGGGGTACACCAGGGATGTCTTCTGTCTCCATACCTTTTCAATCTATATGCAGGGCAGATCATCAGTGAGACTGGGCTTTATGAGGTGGAATGTGGCATCAGGATTGGATGAAGATTGATCAATAACCTGCATTATGCAGGTGACACAACCCTGCTTGCTGAAATTGAGGAGGACCTGAGACATTTGCTGCAGAAGGTCATGGACTATAGCCTTAAATATGGATTGAACCTCAACATCAAGAAAAAAGATTCTCACCACTGGGGTGACTGGCAGCATCATGATGGATGGTGAATAGATTGAGATTGTTAACAGCTTTAAAGCTCAACAATTAATACTCTTGGTATCAGGCAGCCAGGAAATCAAGAGACAAATTGCATTGGGAAAGTCAGCTGTCAGTGAAATCTCCAGAGTACTGAAGAGCAACAACGTCTGTCTGAAAACTAACGTGTGCACCTGATCCAGGCCATAGTCTTCACAATTGTTTGCTATGTGTCAGAGAGCTGGACAATGACTAGGGATGATAGAAAGAGAATTGATGCCTTTGAATTGTAGTGCTGAAAAAAGAGTGTTGAATATACTATTGACACCAGGGGAACAAACAGGTTTTTCCTAGAGAGGGTGAAGCCAGCCTGCTCCTTGGAGGCAAAGATTCTGAAGTTTCACTTGATATATTTTGAGCATGTTTCAAGGAGGGACCAGTCTTCGCAGAGAGACATCGTGCTTGGAAGTGTGGAGGGATGGAGAAAAAGAGGGAGACTGTAGATGAGATAGATTGATATAGTGCCTGGGGTAAGTGTGTCAGAGACAGTAAAGTTGTCACAGGATAAAGCAGGTTTCAGGGCTATTGTACTTAGAATCACTATGATTTTAAGCGACTCGACAACACATAACAACAAAACAACAACAACATTCAATATTGTATTCAAAGTCTTAATGAAAGCAATAAGAAAAGAAAACAAGAGGTATCCAAATTGGCAAAGAGGAAGTAAAATTATTTATATGTAGATTATATGATAATATACTTTAAAACCCTAAAGACTCAGAAAGAAAACTACTGGACATATATGACTAATTCAGCAAAATGGCAGAATACAAGAAATATAAACATACAAAAATCAATTGGATTTCTCTACAGTGAACAAGAGAATACAGACTGGAGCTAAGAGAAACAATACTCATCACACTATGTAAACACAAAATAAAATATTTGGGAGTAAATATAACCAGAAACACAAAAGACATATTTAAAGAGACCTAAAGAAATATTAGAATATACTATGCTCTTGGATAGGAAGACTCAATATTGTGAAAATGACAATTCTATAAAAGGCCATCTACAAGTTCAATTCAATCACAAAACAAATACCAAATCTATACTTCAATGAGATGGAAAAGGCAAATTCCAGTTTCATCTGGAATGGGAAGAGATCCTGAAAATAAAGCACTCCTGAAAAAGAGAAATAAGGTAGGAGGCATCAGGCTCCCTAATATCAAAAGCTACTGCACAGCCTTGGTGGTCAAGGTAGTGTGGTACTGGTACAGTGACAATATATAATTCAATGAAATAGAATTGAGAACTCAGAACTCAGCTCATCTACCTATGATCAACTGATTTTTGACAAGGAGATGAAATCAGTTTAGTTAAATAAAAACCTCTTTAACAAATGGTGTTGATAAAATTGTATAATGATATGCAGAGAACTCAAAAAAGACCCACACCTCACACCATACACAAAAATCAACATAAAGTGGGCCAAAGATTTAGGAATAAAATCAAGGACTATAAATTCGACCAGATAAAAGCTTAGAATAACTGTAGAAGCCATAATTCATAATATGAATAGTCTTCCAATTATCTTGAAAAACCTACAACCAGGAGAG
This sequence comes from Elephantulus edwardii, assembly GCF_000299155.1. Taxonomy (NCBI): domain Eukaryota; kingdom Metazoa; phylum Chordata; class Mammalia; order Macroscelidea; family Macroscelididae; genus Elephantulus; species Elephantulus edwardii. The sequence goes on along the minus strand of NW_006399833.1, from coordinate 575,565 downwards.
AATAAAATAGATGAATGGGACCTTCTAAGGATCAAATCCCTATGCACATCAAAAAACTACTTCAATAGGGTAAAAAGGAAAGCCATAGACTAGGGAAAAATGTTTGGTAATGACATATCTGATAAGGGACTCAAATTCAAAATATGTAGAATAATCAAATACCTCAACATGAAAAAGTTTAACAAGCCAATCACAAAATGGGTATGGGATATGAATAGACACTTCACCAAAGAAGACATTCAGATGGCAAAGAAACACATGAAGAAATGTTCAAAATCTCTAGCTGTCAGAGAGATGCAAATAAAAATAACTATGAGATATCATCTCATCCTGGTAACAATAGCAAAGTTCAACAGAGCCACAAACAACAAATGCTGGCTAGGTTGGAGGGGTGTAAAGGGTGCAACCAGTATGAATAGAAATATGGCACTTTCTCGAAAAGTTGGAAATAAAAACACCATTTGTTCCCAGTAATTCCACTACTGGGAATATACCCTAAAAACCCCCAGAGATGCCAACCAAAGATGTATTTGTACACCCATGTATATTTCTGCCTTATATATCTTAATACCAAAGAGATGGAAGCACCCAAGTGCCCATAAACAAATGAATGGCTAGAAAAACTATTTTATATTCACACAGTGGAATCCCAAGCAGCACTAAAAAACAAGGAAATGATAAAGTATTAAATAACATGGGTGACCCTGGAGGACATTATGCTAAGTGAAATACTTCAGTCACAAAAGGAAAAAGCTGTATAATACCACTGTTCTAAAATAAGACTGGTATAGGAGTTGGAGAAATACTAAGAAAAGAGGGTATAAATACTGACCACTTCATTGGAACAGATGAAGGGATAACTGTTTAAAAGGAGTATATGACTAGGCATTATTTATATGACAACAGTCCAGAATAAAGGTGCATAGCAAAGTGGACTGAAGGAGGGGTGGGGGAGTGGGAGGAAATTATGCAACAAAGAGTGATTTTTTAAAAACAAGCATTTAATAAACTTTTATTTATGGTCACAAAATATTTTTCTTTCCAATGTAAACGAGCAAACACCACTCTTAGCTTAACAATAATAAAAAACAAGCAGGCTAAGCCTGGTCTATACTTTAAGACTGCTATCCTTTGGGCTGGAGAATTACTTCCTCTTGCAGGTAAATTTGGGCCACGTGTTCTAACATGCCTAATCTGATTGAGTGTAGAACTTCTTGTATTAAACTAGTATTTTAGAATCTGTTAGCATAAATTAAATCCATCACTGTTGAATCAAAGACCTCCTCTACAGCCTATACTAATTCTACCACATTAAGAGAAAGATCATGATAGCAAGCTTGAGACATCACACTAAAAAGAAAGGTCTCGGGATATACTCTTGAAAATCACAGAGGAGAATCTCATGGCTTACAGCAGAAGTTAAGTTATTTTTGATGCATCATCATTGAAAACTAGTTCCTGGAGAAAAACATTTGTGGAAGACATGATTTTGAAAGATAAAGCAATCAGATTCACAAAAACAAAATATGTTTGTGTGAACACACTCACCTGACACTTTGCCTCAAAGATAACCAAAGGGACATGCACAAAGCTTACCAATAGTTCAAAAAGACAAGTAGTTCTCTACTCACCCAACAACTTAGCACACACACTGAGTGTTTAGGTTTGACTTTACATTAAATTGTATTTGATTCAAAATATCTAGCATAGTATTTTATTTTACTAAAGGTTTATTAATTCTTAGCCAGAAATAATGCTTTAGAGCATTGGATGATTTTAGGAATTTGAGTGACTGACAGAAAAATCTGCTACCAAGGACCTCTTTAAAGTGGTAAAGAGCAAAAACATGATTCTTAAAGACCAAAGTGTGTTGACCATGTCATGGTATTTTCAACCACTTCATATGCCTGCGGAAGCTGAACAATGAATAAGGGAGATAAAGTAATTAATGCCTCTGAATTACAGTATCGGTGAAGAATATTGAATATGCCACAGATTACCAAAATAAATCAATCTGTCCTGGTAGAAATGCAGTCACAGTGATTTTCAGAAGGAAGGATAAACAGTACGCCAATGAAAAAGAGGAAGACCTTCAGGAAGATGGACTTCAATGGGTTTAAGTAGAGCAGAGATTGTAAGGGTGGTGCAGGACTTAATTCTGTTATATACAGGACAGCTATGCTTTGGACCCAATTGGACAGCACCTACCTCACAAAAACAAAAACAAAAACAAAAACCCCATATTTCAAGGAATCACAATCAACAGCTGAAAAGGCAAAAACTACTTGTTTCACATACATAGAAATAACTTTAGAAGTTTATCTGCTGGCCGCTAATAGTAACTAAAGACAAATAAGACTAATGCAAAGTAAAGAGGAAGTCTAGCAAACCACAAGGCCCTCCATCTCACCATAGATAAACAGGTCTGAATGCATTGCTTTACTTGAGGAAATGCTCTTCCTCCAAATACTGTGCCAACGTCTGTATGTAGCAAAATGTCAAGAGTTAATCCTAGTAACAAAACCACTACATTTTTCATATTACATTCAGAGTAACTGTTTGTTCTTTCTTCTTTTACTTCTTGAATGTGTAGGTGTTTCTGTTTCTTGTGTTTCTTCTTTTGCACTGACAGCAGGTTTGAACATTATTTCATTATCTTCATCATTATCATTCAATGTAGCCACTTCAGATTTTCGCCTCTCCAAAAATGATGGTGCACAGACGGGTGTGGAGTCCTGGCTATCTGTACAGTTCTGATCATTGTTGGTGACACTTCTTTCCTTTTTGGGTAAAATCAATGGAGGAAAATTATAATTGATTCCTTTATTGGCTAATTTCTTTCTCAGAAAATTTTCTTTGTGTTTAAATCGCTTTTCCATCTGTAGCTTTTCTGTACGTGTTCGGTTCTTATTATATCGTTTCACTGCAGGATTTGATGGCTTTGAAAACGGAACATCCAAGTCTTTGAAAAGTTCTTCATGTACCTTCTCAGGTGGCATTAAACCACACTTGAAGAATCTTTCACTAAAAATGTTCATTGTTTCAGCAACGGTCTTGGCAACATCATCAGACTCAAACTCCACAAAGGCATAACCTTTTCCAGTCTTTTTACTTCTGGACAATTTAAGTCTCATAACAGTGCCAAATTGGGAGAATATGACTTGAGTTGGGGTTCAAAAAGGCCTCGAGGAATGTGACCAACATAGACAACTCCAGGAGTAAGTTTTTCTTTCTGTCGCGTGCTCGCGGACCTGTGCCACCTGCTTCTGAAATTTGGCCTGCTCCTGCGGGTTCAGTGAGAAGAGGGGCTTCACAGGGCCAGCAAATGCCACCATGACCAAACACTCAAAGCAAAGGAAGTTACACGCGGAGGCTCCGGAAACGAAAACCATCAGTCCCTGAATTTTTTTTTAAAGTTAATTGAGGAGTGAGCCCTCTGGCACTCTCAGCCCCACACAGAGCTAGAGGAGGTGGGAAGAACCTTTTCGGATCTGCAAAACACCAGCAGCTTTCTTGGCCAGATGTGTCCTAACTCACTTGTAACATGTACAGGTGAAAATTGCTATTATACTCTCAACAAGCCCCCTGGAACCCTCCCTGGAATTCTCAGCCCCACATAGAACCAGGAAAGGTGGTAAGGGCCTTTTCAGACTTGTGTAGCAGTGGATCCTAGGGTTTGTGGCCCTCGGGCCACAGGGGAGAGTATCATCAACATTAAGGATCTTGCCAATACATTGTTTTTGCCTGTGACATCATCCTCCTTTGTTAGCAGTGCACATTAGCGAGAAGACTCTGGCAATCAGCAGTTACAGGCACACAGTCCTAGAATAGAAGATCAGAGACAAAGTCCTTCCTCCTGAAATGTGAGAGTGGTGAAGAGTGTTGCAGCTGGCCCCTAGTCCCAGAGGATCATGACACAGGACTTGAGAAGTATAGGATGGAGAATTGTCTTCTCACTCCCTACTAGTGTATTGAGCTCCCCAAGTGACTGAAGTCTTCCCTTAAGTCCAAGGATAAGAGAGAAATTCAGGCAAGGTGAGCTGCCCGTCCACACGCTGGAGCAGTGAGCTCTTAAGCGAAGATCATCAGAACAAGGACCCTTTAGGGCCCCTGACACGATAAATTTTACCACAGCCATAACACAGAAGTAGCAGGCTACCTCACACGTGACACAAAACCAAAGCAAGATGTCACCCACAAAAGGTTATAACAGCATAGAATTAAGAGATTTCCTGAAGCAAGAATGCCCGATGGAACTTTCTGACACAGAATGCAAAGGAAAAAGGATTGAAAATTTTCAATGGGTGAAAGACAAACTTGAAGAATTGTTGGATTCTACAAACAGAAGTCAAGGGGAACTTATAAAATTAATCATAGACTATGCATATAAAACAAATGAGGTATTATTAGAAACTCTGGAAAAACGAGAAGCTGCAATCCAGAATATGAGGAGCAGTGTCTCAGATCCTGTCAACATGTTGGAAGAATATATGAACAGTGTTTAAGTGATGAAACATAAAAATAGCGAAATAGAAGATACAGTTCTCAGCACTGATCTGCTGCAACAAAAAGCAGAACCAAAAATGAAGGAAAAAGAAGAAAGCCAAAAGTAGAAAACCTAAGAATAATGTGGGACACCATCAAGAGGAACAGTATGCACATAATTGGAATTCCAGAAGTGGAAGAAGCAAAAAGAGGCACTGAGAGAGATCTGGAAGAATTAATAGTAGAAAACTTAACTGGCATAATGAAGAATGAGAGGAGATATGTCTCTCTCTGTGTGTGTGTGTGTGTGTGTGTACACACATATATGTAGCTGAGTGAACCACATATATAATGGACTCCATATGAAAAATACCAAGGAATATAATAGTCTAATTTGCCAGGACCAAAAATAATGAGAGAATTCTGAAAGTATGTAGAGAAAAATTAAGAGTAACCTGAAAGTGAGAGTAATTAAATTGTCAATTTTTAAAAAATTTCTTATTAATATCAATGAAAATTTACAGAGACTTTGGATTTCCACTCATTCATTGTTGCACTTTTCTCCCCTCCCAACCCTCCCCCCCAGTACCCTCCCTACCCCACCCCAGTGCCCTCCGGGAAAAGTAAAAGAAAAATTCTTTCATTGTTTTACCATCCCTCCCCCCAGGTCCGCTCCACTATTTTCTCCCTCATCTGTTTCAATGCAGTACGCATTATTAAACACATCTTTCTCAGTCTCCCCCAACCCCGATGCCAGTCCTGTTTTACAACAGTGGCACCATGCAGTATTTGTCCTTTTGTGACTGAGATACTTAATTCAGCATGATGTCCTTCAGGGTCACCCATTTGGATAACATTGCATGAGTTCCTTGTTTTTCAATGCAGTGTAGTGTTCCATTGTGTGAATATACCACAGCTTCTCTATCCATTCGTTTGTTGATAGGCACTTGGTTGTTTCCAACTCCTTGCTATTGTGAACAAAGCCACGATAAACATGGATGTGCATATGTCTGCTTGAGTGTCAGTTATGATCTCTTTGGGGTATATTCCCAGTAGTGGAATGGCTGAGTCAAATTGTATCTCTACATGCAACTTTTTGAGAAAGCGCCATATAAACTTCCACAGTGCTTACACCATTTTACACTCCCACCAACAGTGAATAAGAGTTCCAGTCTTTCCACAACCTTACCAGCATTTGTTGCTTGCTGTTCTGTTAAATTTTGCTAGTTACGCTGGCATGAGATGATATCGCATAGTTGTCTTGATTTGCATCTCTCTTAGAGCTAGGATTTTGAACATTTCTTCATATGCTTGTTAGCCATCTGAATGTCTTCTTGGTGAAGTATGTTCATATCCTGTGCCCATTTTTCAATTGGATTATTTAACTTTATCTTGTTATGGTGCTCAAGTATTTTATAAATTCTGGATGTTTGTCTCTTTTCTGATATGTCATTACCAAATATTTTTTCCCAGTCTGTGGCTTCCCTTTTTACCCTGTTGGAGAAGTTTTGGGATGTGCATAGGGATTTGAGTCTTAGAGGGTCCCATTCATCTATTTTATCTTCTCCTGGTTGTAGGTTTTTCAGGATACTTGGAAGACTGTTTAATTGTGGATTAGGTCTTCTAGTGTTCTTCCAAACTTTTATTTAATGAAGATTATCGTCCTTAGTTTTAGTCTTAGGTCCATGATCCACCTTGAGTTGGTTTTTGTATATAGAGTGAGGTGTGGATCTTGCCTGAGTCTTTTACAGATACTTTTCCAATTTTTGCCTACAACATTTGTTAAAAAGGCTGTCATTTCCCAACTTAACATCTCATCTCTTTGTCAAAAGTCAGTTGACCATAGGTAGATGGGCTCATTTCCAGTTCTCAATTCTATTCCATTGAGCTGTGTGTCTGTCATTGTACCAGTACCATGCTGTCTTAACCATCACAGCAGTGTAGTAGGATTTGAAATCAGGGAGTGAGATGCCTCCTACCTTTTTTCTATTTTTAAGGAGTGCTTTGTTTATTCGGGGCATCTTTCCATTCCAAATGAAACTGGAGATTAATTTTTCCATCTCATTGAAGAATGGGATTTGTATTTGTATTGGGTTTGCATTAAACGTGTAAATTGCCTTTGGTAGTATTGCCATTTTCACAATATTGAGTATTCCTGTCCATGAGCAAGGAATATTCTTCACTTCTCCAGGTCTCTTTCTTTCTTGTAGTAATGTTTTACAATTCCTTTGAATAGATTCTTTGTGCTTCTGGTTATATTTACGCCCAAATATTTAATCTTGTGATTCTCTGTCGTAAAGGGTTTTGTTTTTCTTAGCACTGGCTCTGTATTCTCTTTGTCACTGTAGAGACATCCAACTGATTTTTGTATGTTGATCTTGTATCTTGCTATTTTGTTGAGTTGGTCAACTATGTCCAAGAGTTATCTTGCTGAGTCTTTAGGGTTTTCTAAATATACTATCAAAACATCTGCATGGAGAGATAATTTTATCCCTCTTTGCCAATTTGGATACCTTTTATTCCCTTCTCTTGTCTTATTGCTATCTCTAAGACTTCAAATTCAAGTGGGCATCTTTGCCTATTTCCTGTTCTTAAAGGGAATACCTTTAGCCTCTCTCCATTAAGAGCAATATTGGCTCTTGGGTTTGCATAAGTACTTTTTACTATGTTGAAGAAAGTCCTCTCTAATCCTATTTGTTTGCGTGTTTTAGTGGTTCTTGTTCTTTGCTTTGTTAATGTTTTCCTTATGTTGAACCATCCTTGCATACCTGTTATGAATCCCACATAGTCATGGTGAGTTATTTCTTTGATGTATCATTGGATTCTATTGGCCAGTATTTTATTCAGAATTTTTGCATTTTTGTTCAAGAGAGATATTGGCCTATAGTTTTCTATTTTGGTGGTGTCCTTTCCTGACTTTGGTATCAAGGATATGTTTGATTCATAGAGTGAGTCTGGGAGAATTCCATCTTTTTCTATTTTCTGAAATAGTTTATGTAGAATTGGTGACAGTTCTTCTCTGAATGTTTGATAAAATTCACGTGTAAAACCATCTGGTCCAGGGCTTTTTTTGGTTGGAAGTTGTTTTATTACCTTTTCAATTTCTTCTTTTGTAATGTGTCTGCTCAGATGTTCAATTTCAGTTTATTTAAGTTTAGGTAGGTTGTGCATTTCTAAGTATTTGTCCATTTCCTGTCGGTTTTCATATTTGATAGAGTATAGTTTTTCATAATACTCTTCTGTTACCTTTTTATTTTAGTTGGTTCTGTTGTGATGTTGCCTAATTAATCTCTTATCTGGATTATTTATCTTCCCCTTCTTTTCTTTTTGTGAGTTTTGCTATTGGTTTCTCAATTTTATTGACCTTTTCAAAGTACCAACTCCTAGTTTTGTTGATAGTTTCAATTGTTTTTCTGTTTTCTATTTCATTTATTTCTGCTCTAATTTTTATCATTTCAGTTTGTTTAGAGGGTGTAGGGTTTTCTTGCTTTTCTTTTTCAATTTGCTGGAGATGTTGAGTTAGAGAGTTAGTGGTCAGTTTTTCCTGCCTTTTGATGTGTTTGTTTATTGCTATAAATTGACCTCTGATTACTGCTTTGGCTGTTTCCCAGAGGTTTTGGTAAGTGGTGTCTTCATTGTAATTTGTTTCAAGAAACGTTTTAATTTCATTTTTTAATTTCTTCTAGTACCCCTTCATGTTCAAGTAAGGTCTTGTTCAGCTTCCAAATATATGGCTTTTTACTCCTTTATCTTCTTATTATTAATTTCTAATTTTGTAGCATTATGGTCTGAAAAGATGCTTTGTATCATTTCTATGTTTTTTAATTTATTGATGCTTGTCTTGTGACCTAGAATATGATCTATTCTGGAGAATGATCCATGTATATTGGATAAGAAGGTATACTGTGCTTTTGGGGGTTGCATTAGTCTATAAATATCTATGAGGTCAACTTGGTTTATTTTGTGGTTTAATTCTTCAGTATCTCTGTTGAGTTTTTTTCTGGTAGTTCTATCTTTTCTTGTGAGGGGTGTACTGTAGTCTTCAAGAACTATAATCGTGTTGTCTATTTCTTTTTTCAGTTTTCTCAACATTTCTTCTATGTATTTTTTCAAGTCTTTCATTTGGTGCACAGACATTTATTATTATTATGTCCTTTTGTTCTATTGACCCTTTCAGCATTATGTAGTGACCTTCCTTGTCCTTTGTGATGGTTTATTTTATCAGAGATTAATGTCACTAGTCCTGCTTTTTTCTGGTTGCCATTTACTTGGTATATTTTCCCCTACCCTTTTATTTTTAGTCTTTCTTTATCTTCATTTTTCAGGTGTGTCTCTTGTAAAGAATATATTGATGGATTTTGTTTGTTGTTTTTAATCCAATCTGCTACTCTTTTTCTCTTTAGCAGTGTATTTAAACTATTTACTTTCAGTTTAATTATTGAAAAGCAATGTTTTATTCCTGTCACTGTGTTGAGTGATACTGTGTCACCCTTTTGGCATGACATCTTGCTTCGTGCTAGTGTATTTTGTGGATAGCTTGCTCTCCTTGAGACATTGATATGTTCTTGATCTGAAGACAATGATCTAGTTATCAGTTGGACAGCTACCTCACTTGTGTGTTTCTCTGAACTTCTGACTTCAGGGAAATGTCAGTTCAGAGCCTGTGAGAACAACCTTATGTTGTTAAGACAGGTCAAGGTGCTCTTGATTAAAGGAAAGTTGATCCACCGGATGTTTAGGCACCAGTGTGGAGACAAATGCGGTGAGGCAGGCACTACATTGCGGTGATAGCATTGGCAGGTCAAATATTTTGGATACTTCATCCAGACCTCAGCTGTCTGGGTGTGCTCACGAATTTGGGTTCCTATGCAAATCCCAGCTGTCTGTCTCCAACCCAGTTGTTTTCACTCGGTTGTACCTGCCCAGTGGCTCTTACGCAGGTGCCCTCACACAGCAGACCTTGCCCAAGCAGGGTCCTTGGTCCAACGAGACCCAAAAAGTCAAAGTCAAATATCCACTGACCCACTCCCCTCTGGCTGGTCTGCAGAGTCCACAAAACTTCAGATAGATTACCACTGGCTGCTCGTTCCTGGGCAGTTGGTGTGGCCCAACAGAGCTTGGCCAATTTCTCACCAGTGGGCTCATCCTTGGGTGCTCTCCCAGGTAATCGACAGTGCCCCAGAAAATCCGGTCAGGATTCTACTGGTCTTTATCCTTCCAGAATAGTCCCACAGTAGCTCGGATGGTGGCTTCGGGTGATGGCTGGATCCACGGCGTGGCTTTGTGTTCCTATATGTCCAAAGGGAACTGCTGCAGCACAAGTTCTAGTTCGCAGTCCTATTGTTCACGGCTCTCCACATTGGTTGGTCTCTGTACGACGTAAAGGACTCTCTAGTGACCCCTGGGCACCACTGCGGTGACAGCGCTGTGATGGGGCTAAGGCCCGTGGTTGTGGTGCTGCCACGTGGGGGAGGGGGAGGAGGCACTGGGCTGTGGTGAGTGGGGACGTGGGAGCATGGGGCTGGAGGGGGAAGCATGGGGTTGGGGAACTACCACTGGGAGGCAGGGGAAGGGGCTTGGGCACGGCTGGGGGTTTATTCAGTGGCAGGCTGCATAACAGGGTCACAGGGCATTGGCCTGTCTCTCCTCTGGGGTCACACAGTGGCCACAGGCAGTTGCTCCTCCAGGGTCATGTGGCGGTTACTCCCTGAGTTAATGGGCCCCGTGTGGTCAAACTAGACAACAGTTATCCCCTCAAATAAGTGTGGGAGCAGCACAGGAAACACTGTCACAGTCACACCTTCCTGCAGTACTAAATGCTAATTTATCAGCAAAAACCATAGAAACAAGAGGATAGTAAAATGATATATATCAAACAGTCAAGAACAAAGCTTTCAACCAAGAATACTGTATCCATCAAAATTAACCATCCACTATGACAGAGAGATCAAGATATTCTCAGAAAAGCAGAAATTAAGAGAGTTTGTGAAAACAAGACTAGCGTTGCAAGAAATACTGAGGGAAGTCCTTCTTACAGAGATGCCATTGAAAGCAAGATGGCCCAAAGTAACCAGCAACAATACAAAGAAAGAACTCAACAAAATAATAGAAATAAAATCTTGACTCTCAATAATTACATTGAATGAGAATGGTTTAAATGCACCAGAAAATAAAAAGAGTAGCAGGTTGGATAAAAACACAAACCCCATCAATATGCTGTCTACAAGAGACACATCTAAAAAGTGAATATAAAGAAAGACTAAAATTGAAATGACAGAAAATAGATATCAAATAAATGGCAACCAGAAAAGAGCTGGAGTAGTAATATTAATTTCTGGTAAAATATATTTCAGTGTAAAAACCATCATAAAGGACAAGGAAAGTCAATAGAACAAGAGGACATAAGCATAATAAATACTTATGCACCAAAGGATAGAGCTGCAAAAGAAACAAAACAAATGTTAACATAAGTGAAAAAAGAAATAGACAACACCATTGTAACAATACAGCACTCTCAAGAAAAGATAGAACTACCAGAAAGAAACTCAACAAAGATGCTGAAGAATTATACCACACAATGAATTAAGTTGATCTCATAGATATATACAAACTAATGCACCCCCCAAAAACTTGAGCGTACACTCTTCTCCAATGTGCATGGCATATTTTCCAGAATGGATCATATTTTAGGTCACAAAACAAGCATCAATAAATTTTTAAAAACACATAGAAATAGTACAAAGCATTTTCTCAGACCACAAAACTACAAATTTAGAAATCAACAACAAGAGGATAAAGGAGAAACAACCATATATGTGGAAGCTGAACAACAAACTACTTGAACTTGAGAGGGTAATAGAAGAAATGTAAATGTTTCTTGAAACAAGTGATAATGAAAACACAACTTACCAAATCCTCTGGGAAACAGCCAAAGCAGTAATCACAGGTCAATTTATTGCAATAAGTGAACACATCAAAGGGAAGGAAAAAACCTGATAATTGACTTTCTAACCCAACATCTCCAACAAGTTGAAAAAGAACAATAAGAAAACCCATCAATCTCTAAAAGAAATGAAATTACAAAAATTGTTGTTATGTGCTGTCAAGTCTCGTAAACTCATAGCAACCCTACGTACAATAGCTCTGAAGCCTGTTCTATCCTGAGCCTGTCTCACTGACTCCAACACACTTAGCCCACTGCCCTAGTTACTGTATCAATCTGGAATCTTGTTCTCCTGCTGTCCTCCCTCCACTCTTGTAAACATAATGTCCTTATCCAAGAATTGATCACTCCTGACCACTTGCCCAAAGTATGTGAGATGGAGCTTCAATATCATAGTCTCCAAAGAGAATCCTGGTTTCATCCTCTCTAAGATAGAACTATTTGTTGTCTTTGCGGTCCATGGTGTGTTCAAGACTCTTTTCCAGCACCACAACTCAAAGGCATCAATCGAAGATTAAAACAGATATAAATGAAACAGAAAACAGAAAAACAAATTAAACCATCAACAATACCAGGTGTTGGTTCTACCTAAAGGTCAATAAAATCAACAAACTTCAAAACTAACAAAGGAAAAGAAAGAAAAGACACAAACAATCTGAATAACAGATGAATCATAACAGAAACAAACGAAATGAAAAGGTTAACAATGAATTATTATTATTATTAAAAACTATCCTCAAACAAATATGAAAACCAAGAGGAAATGGATAATTACTTGTAAATTCACAGTCTACCCAAACTAACAGACTGAAGCAGAACACCTGAAGAGACCCATTACAGAAGAAGAGATTGAACAGGTGATAGAGCAAATTTGGAGGGGGGGTGTGCGGAGCTCTGGAACAGATGGCTTTACCAGCAAATTTTATCAAATGTTTGGAAAAGAACTGTCACCAATTTTCCATGAAGTATTTCACAGAGCAGAAAGATGGAATTTTCCCAGATGCATTCTATGAAGCAAACATATCTTTTATACCAAAGTTAGGTAAAAAACACCACAACAATAGAAACCAATATTTCCCATGAATATAGATGGGAAAATCCTCAGTAAAATCCTGGACAATAGAATTCAATGGTGTATAAAAAAAATCACTGTGACCAAGTGGGATTCATAACAGGTATGCAATGTAATTTCAATATAAGAAAAACAATGTAATTCATCGCATTATCAAAGTAAAGAACAATAACCACATGATCCTAAACAAACAACGAAACAAAACATACCACATGATCTTATCAATTAATGCAGAAAATGTATTTGAGAAAACCAGCACCCTTTCCAGATTAAAACATACTGCAAAATTATATCGAGGGGAATATCCTCAACATAGTGAAAAGTATCTATGCTCAATGGTGAAAGATTAAAGTCATTTTCTTTGAGAACAGGAGGTAGGCAAGGATGTCCATCATCGCCTCTCCTATTTATTATTGTATTGGAAGTAAGTCTTAGTGAGAGCTATAAGAAAATATAAGGCAATAATAGGTATCCAAATTGGCAAAGAAGAGGTAAAACAAACTCTATATGTAGATTATATAGTAATATACTTAGAAAACCCTAAAGATTCAGTGAGACAAATATTGGACCTAATTGATTAATTCACCAAAATAGAGGGATACAAGAGCAGTATATAAAATTCCATTGCATTTCTCTACAGAGACAAAGAGAATACAGAAAAGGGGCTAAGGGGGGGTGAAATACCCATCACTATAGCTAATTGAGGAGAAATGTGGGGTCAAGATTGGTGGATGATTTATCAACAATCTGAGTTATGCAGATGACACAACCCTGCTTGCTGAAACTGAGGAGGACCTGAAGCACCTGCTGCAGAGGGTCAAGGACTGCAGCCTTCAGTATGGATTGAGGCTCAATGTCAAGAAGACAAAGATTCTCACTACTGGACCAATTGGCAGCATCAGGATGGATGGTGAAGAGATTGAGATTGTTCACAGCTTTAGTTTGCTTGGCTCCACAATCAACACTCTTGGCACCAGTAGCCAGGAAATGAAAAGATGTATTGTGATGGGTAAGTCTGCTGTTAGGGACCTTTCAAAGTTCTGAAGAGCAATGTTGTCTCTCTGGAGACTAAGGTGCGTCTGATACAGGCCATAGTCTTCACAATCACTTGTTATGCATCAGAGAGTTGGACAATGACCAAAGAAGATAAAAGGAGAATTGATGCCTTTGAGCTGTGGTGCTGGAGAACAATATTGAGAGTACCATGGACTGCTAGGAAAATAAACAGATTCATCCTGGAAAGGGTTAAACCGGGTGGCTCCTTGGAGACAAGGTTTCCGAGGCTCTTGTCTAACATACTTTGGACATGTTTTGAGGAGAGACAGGTCCTTGGAGAAGGACATCATGATTGGGTGGGCGGAGGGACAGCCCAGGAGGGGAAGGCCCTCTATGAGGTGGATTGATTCAGTGACTGGGATAATCGGGATGGGAGTGTCAGAGACAGTGCAATTGGCACAGGCAGAGCAGAGTTTAGGGCTGTTGTACATAGGGTCACTATGAGTCGCAAGCGACTCAATGGCACATAACAACAGCAACAACATAGATAATTACAAGATTAAAAGAGGTTGTTGTTTCCATATCTGTTGTTAGGAGCCATTGAATTGATTATGACTCCTAGCTGCCCTATGAATAAAAGATCTGAACACTACCATGTATGCATATGGATATTATCCTATCACTCACAACATTGGATTTCAGTACAGAACTTGAAATTGACTTTTTTTTTACTATGAATGCAACACCATTCTTCCTCTATTTTTAATTCCCTGCATAGTATGCCATATGATTAATCTGATTCAAAGTGGCCAAAGCTACTACATCACATTCCAGTAATGCCTAGTATGTTGATATTCATGCATTCCATTACATTTTAAATACTTTCCAGTTTTTCAACATTCAGTATGTACATTCAATATTCCAATTGTTAAACAATGTTTGTTATTGATTTCCCTCATTTGAAAGCATCAAAAGAAGATGGAGGGAATACACAGTCACTGTAACAGAAAATATTGATTGACACAGAAAAATTTTAAGAAGTGCCATGCGAACAGGTGCCAATTATAATGGAAGAAGAAGTAGAAACAGCATTTTACGCATTGGCAAAAAATAAGGCCCCAGGAATCAATGGGAAACCAATTGACTTGTTTAAATTAACTGATGCAGACTTGGATGCACTTACCAGTCTATGACAGGAAATTTGGAGGATGGCAGTCTGGCTAAAGGATTTGAAGAGGTCCATATTTGTTCCCATTCCCAAGAAAGGTGATCTAACTGAATGGGGAAATTATCAAACAATATCATTGATAGCACACGCAAGTAAATACTGCTGAAGGTCATTTAAAAATGACTGGAACAGTACACAGATAAGGAGCTGCCAGAAGTTCAAGCATAATTTAGAAGAGGCTGTGGCACCAGGGATTCCAAGCAAAAGGTAGTTACAAAAACAGAGGAGAAAGAAAAAAAATCGAAATGGATATCATAAAATTCTCTAAAGATTGCACTAGAGTGTCAAGAAGCCAAATCTAAATCAATGGGAAACCAATTGACTTGTTTCAATTAACTGATGCACCACATTTATAAAGCAGATCTGACACGAGGGTTTGACAGGAGAATAGTACATGAGTGGATTTTTAAGTGAAAAAGCTTAACAAACTATTTCAAAGGGTTTCTCGGAAGGACAAAGCAAAGAATTATAACGGAATGTGCAGAGTGCTGGAATTGGAGAATAAAAAGAGAAGAAATGTTTCTGCACTTTTCAAGGTTAAAGAACTAAAAAAAAAATTAAGTCTCATTTTGAAGTATTGAAAGATATGGGCCAGATTAAATACTTGGGAGCAAATCTAAGCAGAGACAAAAAAGACCTATACAAATATAATTACAAAACATTATTACAAAGAAACAAAAAGACCCCTGGAGAAATGGAAGAATATACCATGCTCATGGATAGGAAGATTCAGTACTGTGAAAATGACAATTTTATTAGAGGCAATTTACAAATTTAATATAACCTCAAAGCATAGCAATTTCATTCTTCAATTAGATGGAAAATACAATTTCCAATTTTATTTGGAATGCAAAGAAACTTCAAAAACATAAAGCCCTCCTAAAAAAGAAAAACAAGGTAGGTGGCATCACACAATCCTACTACACAGCCATGGTGGTCAAGACATCATGGTACTGGTACAGTGACAGACACATAACTCAATGGGATAGAATTGACAATCCATAAATCAGCTCATCCGTCTACGCACAATTGATTTTAGACAAGAAGATGAAATCAGTTAAATGGTGAAACTACAGCCTTTTAAACAAATGATATTGGCAAAATTTGAAAACCATCAGTAGAAAATTCAAGCAAGACCCACACCTCACATCGTCTGACAAAAACCAACTCAAAATGGATCAAGGAGCTAGGGGTAAGTAAAACCATAAACTTTAAGCTTCATTAGAAAAAAAAGTTCAGAAGCCCTACATAAATATACAGTCTTCCACGGGTAGTGAAAAACCTACAATCAGGAGAGAATAAAGAGATGAATGGGACCTTCCTTCTATGAATCAAATTCATATGCACATAAAAAACGTTCTCCAATGGTGTAAAAAGGAAAGCCACAGACTGGGAAAAATACTTGGCAATGACATATCTGATAAGGAGCTCATATCTAAAATTTATAGATGACTCCAGCACCTCAACAAGAAAAAGGTAAACAAACCAATCACAAAATGGGTACAGGATATGAATAGACATTTTACCAAAGAAGGCATTCAGATGTCAAACAAACACATGAAGAAATGTTCAAAATCCCTGGCTTTCAGAAAAATGCAAATTAAAACAACTATGAATCTGGTCTGAAAACCAATGTATATGAATTTTTCAAATAAAATGTTATAATTTTGTAAACAAACAAAAAAACAAAAAAACAATAACTATGAGATATCATCTCACTCCAGTCACCATAGCAAAATTCAACAAAGCAGAAAACAATTAATTCTGATGAAGTTGTGGAGAGATTATATATATATCCCTTATTTACTGATGGCGGAAGTGTAAAATGGTGCAACCATTATGGAAGGTAGTTTGACATTTTCTCAAAAAGTTAGAAATAGAATACCACTATTGGGAATATAAAGAAACCATAACTGCCATCCAAACATATATGACACTCATGTTTATTACTGCATTATTTACAATAGCAACTAGATGAAAGCAACCTAAATGCCCATTAACAAATGATTGGATAGAAAACTATGGTACAGTCAGTCACACAATGGAATACTATGCAACACTGAAAAACAATGAATTAATAAAACATTACACAATGTGGGTGACTCTGAAAGACATTATGCTGAGTGAAATAACTCAGTCACAAAAGGGCAAATACTGCATAGCACCACATTTATAAAGCAGATCTGACACGAGGGTTTGACAGGAGAATAGTACATGAGTGGATAGATAGTGAACATTGCACTGCACTGGAACAGATGAAGGAAATAACTGCTTAAAAGGAATATATTATTAGGCATTGTATGTACAACAATAGCCCAGAATCAGACGTATGTTGCAAAGAGGACTGGGGGGAGGAGGGAAAAGGAGGTATTATGCAAAAATCAATGAAGATTTTTTTTTAAAGTGAACTGGGGGAGGGGTAAGAAAGGGTAAAAATGTGTAACAATGAATGAATGAAAATCTAAATTTTCAAAAAACTTTAAAATCACAATTAAAATACAAAATTTTATTTAAAAAAGTGAAGTGAGGGCATAGGGAGGAAAATGTGCAAATGTGCAACAATGACTGAATGAAAATCCAACTTTTCTCTAAGCTTTCACCAAAATCACAATTAAAAAAATAAAAGGAGAAAAAAGAAAAGCCACTCAACCCCCCCCAAAAAAAACCCCAAAATAAAAACATACTGATGATTGTGAGGATAACACAGGACCAGACACTACTGTGTTATGTACATATTATTATTAAGAGTCAGAACTCACTTGACAGCCCCTAACAACAATGACAATATCTACTTGAAAGAGTTTTTCTTAAAAAAAAACAAAACAAGTTTTTCTTTTACTTTTCAAGGAGAGGAGTGAATTTTGGGGGAGTGAGTGGGCAGGGAGAAAAGTGCAACAATGAATGATTGGAAACCCTAAGTCTCTGTAAACTTTCATTAAAATTAATTTAAAAAAGAAAGATAATATAGATTTCATAGTCTTAAAAGAAAATATACAGAGACACACGAATTATTTTGATTGGGGTCTCATCTGCTTTCATTTTGCCATTCTCTTTTTAGAGTGAGGAATAGTATTTTTTTTCCCCATAAATAAAGCCCTCCTCTTTTAGTTTTAAGCCAAATGCAGAATTTAGGATGCTTGGGGATTCTTAGGGACTCATTGTTGTTGTTATGTGAGTCGCTTGCAACTCATAGCGACCCTATGTACAACAGCAATAAATCCTGCTCTATCTTGTGCCAATCGCACTGCCTCTGACACACCCATCTCAATTACCCCAGTCACTGAATCAATCCACCTCATAGAGGGTCTTCCCCTCCTGTGCTGTCCCTCCACCCTCTGAAGCATGATGTCCCTCTGCAAGG
>NW_006399833.1:554089-555512 GCF_000299155.1 Elephantulus edwardii | reverse complement strand
AAAAATCCTCTCCAGGATGAATCTGTTTGTTTTCTTGGCAGTCCATGGTACATTCAATACTCTTCTCCAGCACCACAGCTCATAGGTGTCAATTCTCCTTCTGTCCTCCCTAGTCATTGTCCAGCTCTCTGATGCATAACAAGTGATTGCAATGACCATGGCCTGTATCAGGCACACCTTCGTCTCCAGAGAGACGCCGTTGCTCTTGAGTACTTTAGAGAGGTCGGTCCAGTGGTGAGAACCGCTGTCTTTTTTATATTGAGCCTCAATCCATATTGAAGGCTGCAGTCCTTGACCCTCTGCGGCAAGAGCTTCAGGTCCTTCTCAAACAGATTTTATTTTTGCCCCCAGAATGAATGCCTGTTAGGATAAATCCCCCTCAGCTTAGCTGCACAGGGTCTGGTGTTGAAGGGAACCTTGGAGAGAGGGAGTGGGACCTATCTTCTAGCTCTGTTTATCCTGGCAAAGCCTAGTGGAGAATTGAGGCAACCATCCCATCCAGATAATTCCGACTAAAAATCTGCTGTGGAAGAAAAAGTCCGAATTATCCCGTTTTGCCCAAATATACATTAATTATATGCACTGTAGTCAGTTGGTCAGTACATCAAAGTTTTCCCTGGGTAGATACAGACTAAGTGCCCCAAAGAAAACATGAACTATTTGCTTGGGCCCCAACTGTCATGTTCCATTTCACTTGGTGAAAAACCAAGTGGAAGTTTTCAGATGTGAAGCCCATTTTTCACTTCTTGGGATGGTGATCAGTGGCTGGGCAGCAACCTTAATGTTTCAAAGCAGCTGCGAAGGTGCCTTTCAAAGCTGTCTGGCTCTAAGGAAAAGAAGAGTCTGTCCCCTAACTTTCTTACTGTGGCTCTCTCTGTGTTTTTCTTTCATTTGCCAGCCCAGGTCTCACTACCTCTCTCTCTCTCTCCCTTTCTTTTTTCTCTCTTTTACCCTCTTCCTTTTATCTCCTTTGCATTCTTTGCAACTCAGTTCCCTCTCACCCCATCCTCTTTTTCTTTTTTTTTTAATTCTTTTTATCACTATATTAATAAAAGTTTACAAAACCCTTGGATTACCATTCATCCATTGTTGCACATTTTCTTCCCGATCCTCCACTCCCCCAGTTCACTTTTCCCTTTGAAAAGATTCTTTCATTGTTGAACAATTTTCTTCCCTTGCCCCAGTCCATTTTCCATTCACCTTTCTATTCACTGTTGTTATGCAAATAATACCTTTTAAACAATTTTAAATAATTCCTTTTAAACAGTTCTTTCCGTGATCTGTTTCAATATAGTAATAATTATTCTCACTTTTAGTTTCCCCCAAACATCCATGTCAGTCCTGTTTTATACCACTGGCATTAAGCTGTATTTGTCCTTTTGTGACAGTTATTTCACTCAGCATAATGTCCTCCAGGGTCACC
>NW_006399833.1:534932-552705 GCF_000299155.1 Elephantulus edwardii | reverse complement strand
TGTTCTGTTAAATTTTGCTATTTTGACTGGGGTGAGATGATATCTCATAGTTGTTTTAATTTGCATCTCTCTTAGGGCTAGGGATTTTGAGCACTTCTTCATGTGCTTGTTAGCCATCTCTATGAGTGCCTTTTTTTTCAGTGCTGCATAAATTCTCATCAGCTCTTTATTGAACTCTACCTAATCATTCTTTCTTTTTAAATTCTTTGCTTCTTCTCTTTTTCTTCAAGGAAAACACATAGTAATACCTCTATCAGGAATGAAAATAGGAAAAGGCTAAAGAAGAAGAGTTCACTGGTTTTTTTTATTTGTTTGTTTTAATTTTCTGGTCTTTGTTGTTGTTTTTATTGTGTGCTGTCATTTGTTTTGAGAGCAACCCGTTAAGTGACAGAAGCAATAAATGACATGGGAGATTTCCCATCCTTTTCCTGCAGAGCAGGTGGTGCATTCAAACAGCATGCCTTTGAGTTGGCAACACAACTCCTTATTACTAGGCCACCAGCTAAATTTGGGGAGCTCTGGTGCCCTCATCTGTAGGGAGTTGGCTACTCTTTTCTAGCATTTTTAATCTGCCAGGGGCTCTGCAATAGGAAGATAGGCAATCACCTTCCTTGAGATGTATAGTCTTGGAAAACCTTATGAAGGATCAGCTATGAGTTAGTTCTGAATTGACAGTATTGAGCTTTGTCTTTATGTAAGGAATTGTTTCTGGATTCAATGAAGTCCTGGTTTTCACCCTCAAATAATTTTGCCTTCATTCTAAGGTGTTCATGTCTGCCAAAAAATGGGGCCAGAGTTATAAAGGTCCATATCTTAGTTTTGTATGGCCCATGAGCTAAGGTGGATTTTTAAATAAGTTTTAAAAAAATTTGTTAAAAAAATAAAAGAAGATAATGCAACAAAGACCACATGTGACTCACAAAGACTAAAATATTTATCAACTGGATCTTTACAGAAATGATTTACTGACCTCTGAATTAAAAAGAAATCAGGGTGTTTGGATTTGGAAAAATTCCAATTAAAGTAAGTATAAAAAGGTATCAAGTTAAGACATTGCTGGTCCACAGTATAATGTTGTCTCTGAGAGGCAGTGACGTTTGCCTTAGTGTAGGGTTATGGTTTTTCTGGGAGATTTTAGAAACTTTTAATGACTCAAAAACAACAAAAAGCAGCAAACAATAAAAATCGTATTATCACAAAGAGTAAAAAAAATGTTTTTGTTTTTGCTTTTTGTGGGACTTTTCCGTTTTTGTCTCCAAATCTATAACACATATGAACACTCAAATTTGCCCTTATTTGTTCAGGCAAATTTAACAACTTAGCAGTAGAAATCTTTTCTTTTTAATACAACTCAGTTTTATTTCAGAAATCTTTTAAAAGATTCCACACAAAACTGTAGAATGTTTCTTAAACAAAGTGATTCTAAGTCAATTCTTCACAAATTTGAGTTTGACATAATTTACAATGACAAAAAAAATGGCCAGAAAGAACTGTCTGATAGTCTTGTTTTTCTAGACCAGGCTCTGAAGCCATATCAGATTATTAGACATGAGACAAAGCCAAGTACATTAACTTACATATAATTTTCACAATCAGTTAAAGAAAAACCCACTTAGATTTGTTTTTTATAAAAATAAAAAAGTGAAAATCAATGCTGTCAACTCATAGTGACCCTATAGAGTAGAATCTACCCATTGGATGTCGAAGACTGTATGTCTTTAAGAACACCAACTGCTCTTTCTCCTGTGGAGAGTATTGACTGTGGAGCCAAGTAAACTATCTCAATCTCTTCACCATCCATACTGATGCTGCCATTTGGTCCTTTTGTGTAGTAGTGACTTACAATGAGATATTTTCTAATGTGGTCTCACTAAAATACCACTCATGGAAATTATTGTATTAAATACCGTGTGTGTGTGTGTGTGTGTGTGTGTGTGTGTGTGTGTGTGTATTTGTATAAAGGTGAATTGTTGTTGTTTGTTGCTGTTCAGTGCCATCTAGTTGTAGGCAACTCATAGCGACCCTATGAACAAAAGTCCTCATCACTTGCATGCATAGCTTTCATCCTTTCTCCAGGTTCATAGGGTTTCTGGAGGCAAGATATTTACAGAAGTGGATGCCACTCCTGCTTCTAAGATTGTTTTAACCAGGGAGCGCCACCAAACACTGTCCACCATGGGTAAATTATCGCATTTGACACATTAGTGTCACAGAGTTCAGCTTCACAGCGACCACAAGTTACCTCTGTATGGCAAGTGGACACAACAGGGCTATATGACCTAGAAGAATGTTTGACCAAAACGAATATGATACAAATAAAAATTCCCCACCTTCTTTTAAATAATGATATTAAATATTAAACTGTCAAAAGTGTTACACAGGTTTATAATTTTACTATCTTGGCATATGTTGCTAAACCTTTTTGTGTTTTGATTTTTGCCTCTGGTAGATGTAAGATTCTGTGTTACTTGCCACATCAGTGGAGCCTGCACAGTTTTTATTTAATTAGCTTAGGGGACAGGGAAAGGGGAAATGGCTTAAATTTTGTGTGACATTGCTTGCCCTACAAAAGCATTTCCCCTTTAAATCCTTGGCTTTTGAATTCACAAATAATTAGCGAAGCTAAATTTCTTAGGCATGAATTTTGTTCTTTATTAACTAGTATGTTGTTGTGTGACACAAAGTTGGAATTAACTCATGGGTGACCCTCCAGCAGGTTTTCAGAAGCAGAAAGTCACACAGGAGGAGATTGTTCATCCTTCTCCAGTGGAACAGTTTGGTGAATTCTAACTATGTACCTTTGGAATTGCAGTACAACTAATTAATTCGGAAACAACTCGATGGCACATAACAACAACAACAACAACTATGTCAAACAAGTCATCATGGACTTGTGACTTCATGGGTGTAGAACTAAATCTGACTTTGAAAGCTGCGTTTCTGGTGATGAATCTTTTACACTTTCTGTTAAATTATACCTGTGGTGTTTCAGTTGTATGTGGGAAGACACTACTGTGGAATATTGCTACATCTATTTTGATTTTATACTACTCCCTCAGGAAAATCTGTACTCTTTTATATTTTTATTTTCTCCTCTCTTCATTTTTTCACTGAGGGTGCTTCTTGTTAGTTGCAGTAGAGTCAACTACAGCTCATGACAACCCTATGAACAACAGATATGAGCCCTGCCCTATCCTATTCCATCCTCATTATCTCTGATATACTTGTTGTTATGTGCCGTTGAGTCGACCCTAAACCCTGCCCTATCTTGTGCCAATTTCATTGTCTCTAACCAATTTACTCCCATTACCCCAGTCACTGAACCAATTCATCACATCAAGGGTCTTCCTCTCCTGTACTGTCTCTCCACCCTCCCAAGCATGATGTCCCTTTCCAAAGACTGGTACCTCGTTGGAACATGCCCAAAGTATGTCAGATGAAGCTTCAGAATCCTTGCCTCCAAGGAACAGCCTGGCTTCACCCTCTCCAGAACAAACCTCTTTGTTCTTTTAGCAGTCCATGGTATATTCAATACTTTTCTCCAACACCACAGCTCAAAGGCATCAATTCTCCTGCTATCATCCCTAGTCATTGTCCAACTCTGATGCATAATAAGGGATTTCAAAGACTATGGCCTGTATCAGGCACAGCGTAGTCTCCAGAATGACATCGTTGCTCTTTAGTACTTTATACAGGCCTCTAACCGCAGACTTTCCCATTACAATACATCTTTTAATTTCCTGGCTGCTGGCTGCCAAGAGTGTTGATTGTGGAGCCAAGAAAACTAAAGCTGTGAACAATCTCAGTCTCTTCACTGTCCATCCTGATACTACAAATTGGCCCAGTGGTGAGAATCTTGTTAAGGATCTTTCTTTTGATGACTCTCCACCTTTCCTAGCATTTCCAAGGATTGACTCCTCCAAACAGCATATCCAACATATGTGAGACAGAGTTTGTCCATCTTTGCCTGTAATAGGGAACACCCTTGTTGCACTTTCTCCAAGACATTAAATACTGACAGTTAAGAGAAGGTAGGGAGTAGCTAAGAAAATCTTAAAAGTCTCCTTTCTCTTATCTCTTTCTTTCACATCGCATTCTTGAAACCTGTGTTGTTGCTGCTGTGTACCATCAAGTTAGAGCTTACTCATAGAGTACCCTCCAGCAGGTTTTAGAATACAGTAAATCATGGAAGAATATAGCCCATCTTTCTTCAGCTATGTGGCTGATGGATTGAAACCACATACTTTTGCATCAGCAGCACAATTCTTCCCTGCTAAGCCACGAGAGCTCTCTTTCAAAACCAGAGATATAACTAATTCCAATCAATGTAATCTCACTGAATATGGGACAATGCTATTAATTATAACATCTCTTCTGTGGTTCCTTTAGTATACATATGTCAAACTCTTCCTTTTACTCTGGTTATAAGTATCTGTGATGCATTGTTTTTTAAATTGTTGTTGTTATTGTTGTTGTGTACCATAGAGTTGGAACCGACCCATAGCTGTGGGTTTTCAGAGGCAGTAAATCACACGGGAGGAGAATGTACATCCTTCTAATTGTGTGATTTCTGGATTGCTGTGCAGCTTCCTGTGAATACTATATCTCCTTATTGAAATTATACCCAAGTATTTTACTTTTGCCAAAAGTTTTCATGAGAAATATCAATCCAATAACCTCAGTCCAATTCTGGGCATATTGGAGTTCAATTCACTTTCTTTGACTCTGTCATTAAGGTGATGGCTTATAGATGTAATTTTGTTCCATGTAAAGAAAAAATTGCACAAAATATGCTAAATACCCATGACAGTTCAGGTAATCCCTGCTTCATACATATTAGGCCTTCGATACTAGATTGCCTGGGGGGAATTATTACTCCTTAAAGACAATTTATTTGAGTAGTAAGTGAGGTCTGGTAGTCTAGGGCAAGAAGCTGCCCTGCAATCTCAAAGGCACACAGTTCGAGGCCACCAGTTGTTCCTTGTGAGAAGGATGGGCAATCTCCTCCCATCTGATTAACTACCTCTGAAAACCCACTGGAGGGTCAGCTATGGGTTGATTCTGACTTGATGATACACAACAGCAACACCAACAATAATACTATTCAATCTGTCCAGCTATCAGGGGAACTATTGACAATGAATACTTGAAGATTCATGTACACTCACTTTAGGAGTTACTAGGGATCATCTGACACCAGATGTATTTTCCAGTCATTTGTCATTTAATTATCAGCACAATCACATGGCTAGTGCTACGCACTAAGCACTGAAAATTAAATGGATGAGGAAAATACTGCAAATAAAAAATTGTAATAAAACATCATATTATTTCCCTCAAATTACTGAAGATGTCATAAGATTCTTGAGCAAGCGAAACCCTCAATATTTATTGGACATGAAAAAAATGGTTATAATTTTGACAGACATGACTTTGTAATCATATGCATGCTAATTTTTTAGTTCTCTATCATCTTTCTCTAGTGAAGCTATGAGTGAATAACTAACACAGAGATGCATACAGTATTTCCATGAGTAGAAGGGGATCTTGCAGTGGCTGTAGAACAACAAGAATTAAAATAAAAATGTGTATTCATTGTGAAGAATGTAATTAACAGTACTAAACAATTTTTTGTGGAAATTTAAATTGCTATGTAAACTTCCACTGAAAACCCAATAAAGTATTATTGTCCCTTATATATAGTAAAGATAAGAATTGAGTGAGGGGAACATTTTGAATGGGTTTGTGTGTGTGTTTCTCCTCAAAGTCCATTCAGACAAGGATGATTTTTTAAAAGTTACAGTCAGACTGGCTCAATTTATAATTGTTAATATATTTTCATACACTCTTGTAAGCATCCTGTTAGCTTGTTTTCTCTGAAAGTGAATAAAGTATACAGGATTGGGCTATTTCTACTTTTACTATTAGAATGGCTCTTAGCCCAATTCAATAACATTTTATATTTTTTTTATGTTTTCTAATCTCTGCAGTAACACAAGAAGATAATATAGGTCCAAGAGTCTAAATGGTACTCATTCAAAAATGTCCCCAGTCTCAGGCTCTCAAGTGCACAGCTGGGTTCTGTTGGTCACATGTCAGTTTCAGAACACATCTGTTCATTCCTCGAGGATCCACTAGGCCCCATGAACACAATGTTCTCTGTGTGGAGTACTTTACACCACAAAGCCCAGCAGCTGCAAGAGTCAGAAAATCTCTACTTCTCAAATTTTGTGCCTCTAGGCAATTTGAGTAGGGTGTTTTATATCTGGCTTTCTTTGTGTTGCCTGTCACTTCTGACATTCAGACGCCTGTTTGGCAACAAAATTGCTTTTGCTATTCTCAGGGACAGATGTTTCTAGCCTGGGAAGAGGTAGATCACACTTTTACTGGAAAGTAAGAATTTTTGCCACATTCAAGTACCAAAACTGAAAAAATACAAGGTAGATCCTATCCACAAGTTCAAGAATGGAAAAGTAGGTCACTACCAGGAAAATAATGTCCATATCTGAAGCATCTAGTTTTAGTATTTAGATAAATGTATCCCTTCTCTGCACGATCATAATGGTCAAAAGACAAACTTTCCTTGGTAAGGCATTTGCAAGGAGCTCAGACACCTTCAGGTCACCTTGGAAAGTGTCATCTTTGCTATATCAAAGTTTTCTGAAACTCTTATGAGAGAGAGAAAACCATTCCTGCTATTCTGAGGACTGTGTACATTGAAAACCGTTTTATTTTATGATGTTGAGTTGGAGTATTATGAGAGTGATGCAAAGGAAACATATATATCAAAAAGACACTAGATACAAATGGGGTTTTCCCCATAGACTTTGCTAATTTGATTAATAAAAAATTATTGTCTTAGATTAAGAATGATATTATGAGGTTTGCTTTCACCACCCTCAAAAATTTCATTTTTAGAAGGAGTAGTCTTGAGTCAACAAATTTTAAATGAGACGTGAAGGACAAACATAGCTTATAATATTGGAACTAGTTCCCCCTCAGGAATGTCTCTATATTTATATAACATAACCTATTAAATCTGTACCAATGGCTGCAAATACAGATCACAGAAGCTTCTTTAATAACACACATACACCAAGTCCAAAATGTTCTACTCTGTCATTCATGTGTAAATCAAGTATATTATTCATATACTTCATCAACTTCCTGAATGCATGCTAAAAATGCCAAGGAAAAACTCGTTAATCGTGACATGTTGACTGCTCAGCTAGCTCTGAAATGTTGATGGAAAAGAAAAATTATCAAAGAGCCTTTTTTCAAGAAACTCAGCAGGTTATGTTTGCAAATTGAAATTCAGAGAACATGAATTTCCTCACTTAGCAAGGAAGGATTAAAATCAAAGACCCTCCAGTGGTTGTGTCTAAAAACTGAATTGTTGTCTCAATGGTTTATTGTGTAAAATGAATTTTCCTGTATACCATTTAGCACTCAGGGTTCAAGTCCTTGCTCAGTTCAATGGCTATACAATCTAATAAAACAAATAAATAAGTAAATAAAATTCTCTCATGTTGATTATAACATATCTGCCCAACCAGATCACATATAAAGAGTTATTATATTTTATTTTTAATGCTTGAATTCTTTTAACTGCCTGAGTAAACAAAGTGGCTATTGATTATAATTTTTTTATCCAAGGAATTACTATCTTCAAATGGAAACTTTGTCATTTAGGAGCACAAAATGAGGCTTATCAGCCTCACACCATGGTCAAGGAGAACTTTCCTATTACCTGTGATATACCAAAAACTAATCAGCTTTGAACAATTCAGCTAAACAACCAGTTGACTCACAGAAGTGAAAAATATTCTATTACCCATTTGACAAATAATTCTGAAGGTCTAAGAAGACACAACTTTGGGATGAATCTCTCTTGCTCTCATTCTCAACCATACACAATCTGATTCTGTAACACAACAAGCAAGAGTCATCGATCTTCTAAGTCTCTGGCATAGCGTTGTTGTTGTTGTTGTTGATTGACTTCAAGTGGAGCACGATTCATAGCAATCCTATGAACAAAAGGCCTGAAGCCTTTCTAAAACTATTGACATTAATCAAAGTTCATAGAGTTACCGGAGGCACGTTGTTTAGGAAGTGGATGCCAGTCCTGCTTCCAAATGGCATGGTGGATCACCGGTATGTCATGTGATCTCCATTTCTCTTTTTAATATGTTTCATGGTGAAACAGTATTTTCACATTATGAAGAAAGATAATCAATGTTTAAGTGCTCAGACACAAAAATGAATTTTTTTTCACTCACTTGATGGAGTTTATAAAGACTCCTTATAGTGCCACTGTTTTGGAATGCAAGAAAGCAGAAAGGTCAGCACCACATAGACTCCTGTTAAGGATAATTTGACATATACTAAAATTCCAATTAAGTAATTATTTTATTTTCATTTCATTTAGGATATTTTCATCTAAATAAATATTTTTTT
The DNA here is from genome assembly GCF_000299155.1 of Elephantulus edwardii. NCBI lineage: Eukaryota > Metazoa > Chordata > Mammalia > Macroscelidea > Macroscelididae > Elephantulus > Elephantulus edwardii. The sequence goes on along the minus strand of NW_006399833.1, from coordinate 544,248 downwards.
GAAAAATACATATTTTTATACTAGTTTATTTACAAAATTTTAATACATTGTTTTCTAGTACAGATTCTTCCAATTTTCCTCACCTCCCTCACCTTGATGACTTTCTGCATATAATAAGATACTTGATTAAAATTTAAAAATCCAAAATATACAGAGCTTTAATGAATTTCTCAAACAAAAGAGGAAAGACTTATTAACACGATTATTATTTAAATATATGTTCCTACATCTAGAACTAAAGAGGAAGAAATTGAGAATTTTTGCCAAATCTTGCAGTCCGAAGTTGACCATACATGCAATCAAGATACACAGATTATAATTGGTGACTGGAAGGCAAAAGTGGGAAACAGTGAAGAAGGAACAGTAGTTGGAATATATACTCTTGGTGATAGAAATGAGACAGGAAATAGAATGATTATTAAAATTACCTGTTTTTTTAAAAAGACATAAGCAACAACTTTACACATGGATCTCACTTGATAGTCTGCATAGGAATCAGATTGACTATATCTAAGGAATCAATCATTGGAGAAACTCAATATTGGCAGTAAAAACTAGACCAGGGGCAGACTGTGGGTCAGACCATCAAGTTCAAATTGAGGATGAAGAAAGTAAAATAAGACACCAAGAACCCAGACGATCTTGATTCTATTCCATCTGAATTTCAAGATCATCTTAGGCATATCTTTGAGGCATTGAACATCAGTGATCAAAGATTGGATTCGTTGTGAGATGGTATCAAATAGATCATTCACGCACAGAATAAAAGGTCATTACAAAGACAGAGGAAAAAGAAGAAACCAAAATGGATGTGAGAAGAGACTCTGAAAATTGCCCTAGAGCATTGGGAAGCCAAAACAAAAGTACAACATGCCAAAGTAAAAGAATTGAACAGAAGATTTCAAAGGGCAATTTGAGAAGAAAGAGCTAAGTATTATACAGGAATTTACAGAGAGCTGGAATTGGAGAATAAAAAGGAAAGCACTCGCTCTGCACTTCTCAAGGTGAGAGAACTAAAAAACAAATTTAAGCCTCAAGTTGCAATGATGAAAGATAACTATTGGAGGTATACTGAATGACCCAGAAAGTATCAAATGGAGGGAATACACAGAATCACTGCACCAAAAAGAGCTAATTGACACTGAAGAATTTCAGGAAGTACCATATGACATACTTGGAAGCAGGAGTGGCATCCACTTCTTAACCAACATGCCTCTGGAAACTCTATGAACTTTGATAAGAGACGATAGTTATAGAACGGCTTCAGGCCTTTTGTTCATAGGGTCGTTATGAGCTGTGCTCAACTCGACGGCAATCAACCACCACCACCACCATATGAACCAATATTAATAAAGGAGGACTTGGAAGTTGCATTGAAGGCACTGGCAAAAAAATAAGTCTCCAGGAATTGATATAATATCAACTAACTTATTTCAATTAACTGATGCAGTCTTGGATGTGCCAACTTATGCCAGAAAATTTGGAAGACCAAATTTACACTGGCCAAAGGATTGGAAAAGGTCCATATTTTGTTCCTGTTCCAAGAAATGTGAAACAACAGAATGTGGAAACTATCAAACAATATCATTAATATCACATACAAGCAAAATACTGCTGAGGATCATTCAAAAATGGCTGGAATAGTACATAGTTAGGGAACTGCCAAAAGATCAAGCAGGATTTAGAAGATGCTATGACACCAGGGACATCATTGCTGATGTCAGATGGATCCTGGCTGAAAGTAGAGAATACTAGAGAATGTCTATTTGTATTTTATTGACTACGTAAAGACATTTGACCGTGTGGATCGTAACAAATTGTGGCTGGCCATGAGAAGAATGGAAATCCCAGAGTACGAAATTATGTTCATGCAGAGCCTATACCTGGACCAGGAGATTGTTGTATGAACACAGCAGGAGAACACTCCATGGTTTAGAGTTAAGAAAGGAGTGTGTATTGTATTCTCTCTCCATACTATTTAATCTGTATGCTGAGCAAATTAAAGAAGATGGACTCTACAAAGAGGAATTTGGTATAAGGATCGGAGGCTCATTATTAACCTGCATTATGCAGATGACACAACCTTGGTTGCTGAAACTAAGGAGGACTTGAGACACTTATTGCAGAGGATTAAGGAATTAAGCCTTCAATTTGGATTGTATCCCAATGTCAAGAAAACAAAGAGTCTTACCACTGAACAAGATAGGAAGCATCTTGATGGGTGAAGAGATTGAAACTGTCAACAACTCTATCTGACTTGGATCCACGATGAAGACCCTTGCTACCAGCAGTCAAAAAATAAGGAGACGTATTGCATTGGGAAAGTCTGTAGTTAGGGACCTCTCCTAATTATTGAGAAATAATTATATAATTTTGAAGACTAAGGTGCATTTGATTCAGGCCATGGTCTTCCTGATCACTTGCTATGCATCTTAGAGCAGGACAATGAATAGGGATGACAGAAGAAGAATTGATGCCTTTGGGTTCTGGTGTTGGAGAAGAGCACTAAATCTCACTGACTGCCAAAAGAGCAAACAAATATGTCTTGGAAAGGGTGCAGCCAGGGTGTTCTTTGGAGGCCAAGATGATGAGGTTTCACTTCATGTGCTTCAGGGATGTTGCTACGAGGGGCTATTTCTTACAGAGGGACATGATGCTTGGAAGCATGGATGGTTGATGAAGAATAGAAAGATCCTCAAACAGGTGGATTTACAGTGACTGCTACAATGGGCTCTAGAGTATCAGGAAGTGTGAAGACGGCACAGGGTAGGATGTGGTTCAGATACACTGTTCATAGGGTTGCTATGAGTCATACTTAACCTGGCAGCACCTAACAACAACAGCAATGAATTAGCAAAAAATAAAAGAAGATAAGTGGTTTTAATTTTTTATCAATGGTTGTTCAAACCCTTGTAGGTAATCTTTCTAATATTAAAAAAAATAAAAACAATATACTTACAAGTTTGTTTTAAGAACTTTAACTTTCTCTATGAACTAACCATGACTTTTCATTTCAATAATTACCTCCTTTGCAATCTTCACATTCAGTGTGTTTTCAGAGGCAGTTAATTGTATGGGAGAAGATTGCCTATCTTTCTCGCAAAGAGCAACTGGTGGATTCAAACCACATACTTTTGCAATGGAAGTGCAATTCCTTACTACTAAGCCACCAGAGCTCCTTAAAGTAGGGCGGTAGTGATATACAGTATATGTTGAAGGCACAGTAACTCAAACTAGTCTGATTTTAGTGAAGGGTATATGTAGAGGAAATAATGGGAGAAAAGGCAAAAGATAATCTGGCTGCCACCAGACTACTAGTGTTCAGTTAAGGGTTATGCATTTTATCCTATAGAAAATGATAAACTATGTAAGGCTGTTGAACTGGGAAGTGATGTAATCAAAGAGGTGTACATGATATTAGTGAAGTTTTGTAAGAGGAAAGGTGGGAAAAACAGAGAGATGATAAGAATTGTACAAATAGGGTGATTATGGCCTATCTCAGGATACTAAAAGTGGGAATGGAAAATTTATTTGGGGAAGAGATATAAAAGGATAAAAAATAACTCTTGAGATACCAAGATGTTTCTCAGAAGTTAACCCAAGATAAAGTGATATTTTAAATCTTGAAAATGAAAACCACTTCAGAAGAAAAAAGTGGTGAATCACAGGATGAATCTTGGGAAATATTTACCTCTATGAGGCAGAAAAGTAAAGGTCCAGTAAGTATGGTCTTCTTTGCTCCTTTCTGTCACATGTAAGTGTGCATATTTACATACACTCAAAGAGAAACTTACAGAAACACGCATGCAGTCTGAGAAAATAGATGGATGACCAAAATTCATGTGTTTCCATTTTTCTATGGTCTGTTTAGTGACCATAGTAGACAGTTTATAATCTGAGTGAATATTATTAAGGGGATAACATGATCTAGCTGAATGAGAGCCAGAGTTAAGCAAATGTATTTTCACATTTCAGCTGTATCATTTACCAGCTGTCTATTCCAGAATTGTACAAGGCTTTGTTTCTTCAACTGTAAGATGATGATTATAATACTGGCCCTCTTGACATGTGAAAGTATGTATGTGAAAGCATTTGTACTGTCATTTAGTGAGAAATGTCTTATTTTGTTTTTCTCACATATGTCTAAATTGTTATGTTCTGATTTGTTGTCACCAGTTCAATCTCTCTCTATCTCTCCCTTTCCCCCCCTCTCCCTCCCTCTTCCTCTCTCCCTCTCCCTCCCCCCTCCCTCTCCCTCTCTCAATGACATTAACATTGACATCTAGTCAAATTTATTCTAGCACTTGCATTTTCTTTCAATAACATTTTAAGCTCTTTGAGGGAAAGGATAAAATATTAGCTTTTAGGATTTAACTTAATCCTGTACAGCACTCTTTAACTGGAAATGGAATTGATTCTGAAAACTTAAATGTAACTCCTAATGCGCAGTATAACTGAAAAGATCATAGAAGTCCAAAGTTTTCAGCTCTTCTTGATAATTTGAATACACAGTGAAAGTGTTATATATAATCATCATATTTTAAGTATATTTTCCTCTATAAATCTGAGAATAAATAACAAAAATACAATGAGTAACAAGGTTTAAAGGTACAGCTCAGAGTTAATAATGAAAATGATTATAGGTAGAACCGAAAATCAAAGGTTTCAATTGACCTGTATAGATTATGTCTTAAAAGGATCAGCGTTTTCTCAGAATGCTAAGTGAAAAGTTCAATTTTTAACGTAAAATACAAGTGCCTTTTAAAAAAATTTATATACCAGAATATCAAAACACAAGCATTTGGATAAAAATGTGACTTTAATAAAATCTGTGAAAAACAAATATCTGGTTACTTGGCTCTGATGTTTGAAGTCTCCATTTAACTTGTTAAAAGAAACCAAACATTTTAAACACAAACTTGAAAGTACTTACTTCCACTTGGAATCAGGTCCCTTTCTGGAATGAAGAGTTTATATCCATAGTGTTTTTCCAGGACATCTGGCAGTATTTCAAGAGCAAAATGCTCTTCTTCAGGATTGTCACAATCTAAAGTATCTTGGTCCACTTTTGTGTAAGAGAGATAGGCATCATATTCCTTGTTGTCTTAAATGTAAAGAAAAATATTAATTTTCTAAGTATTTTCAGGTTCTCTTTTAGTATTAAAAGTCTATAGCCTAAAAGAAGTCTATAGGCTAAAAGAAGCACTATACTTAGAGATTATTTTTAATAATTGAGAGGGGGACAAGCCACATGCATTTTGTTTTAGGAAAACTGTTCCATTTCAACATAACTTAGTCATTTGATGTTGAATTTAATCTCTTATTCAATGGGCCACCTACAACCAAGAAAGAATAAGAAAGAGAAATATTATTTGTGATTTGCAGTGACTACACAAATCTAGGATTTTACATAATGCATGAGTGATTACTTCAGTCTGTTTGAGTGCCAGGCTAAATAAGTCAAAGTCATGGATTTGAACCCATTCTGTGCCAGTTGGCTTAGCTTTTTTGGTTGGTCACAGATTATACGTTATTTGCACAAATATGTGCAAAAGATCCAAGAGAGGCTTGGCCCTGGAGTGTAGAAGATCAAAATAATCCAGCCTTGTTCCTGAAGAATCTATTCACAGTACAATATTGTGCTTCCAGTTGGTGAGTGTTGTCATCTTCATATACAAAAAGCAGTTCATTACCAAATATTAGCGACAACAGCTGGTTTTTATAAAAAATGTACTTCCTATTATTCTTGTTCAGTCCCTGGCCAATTAATTTGACACAAGCTTCCAAAAGGAACACTTTCTCCCCCCCAAATAGATATCCTTCCAGCATTGCTAAATTAGGGTTTTACTCTTACACATTCCGTCTGAAGTTAACTGTGCTTTACAAGTGAATATATTGTTTTCTCATTTGCTGTACTGGCATAGAGTCAGCCTCTCCAAAATGAAAATGTGTGTGTGTGTGTGTGTGTGTGTGTGTGTGTGTGTGTGTGCACGCGCGCATGTGCACATTTATGTCTATTTTATTGGTGAAAAGTGTTACTGGACATGGTTATTCAAAGTACTAGTCCCCATAAGTTTTAGAAGGACCATGTTGCAACAGCAACAATATTTTAAAAACACCCTATATGGGAAAAATAGAAGTTAATACATTGAAAATATAAAATAATCATATGGAAATATTAGCACTGTATGAGCTAAATTTTCTCTAAATAAATTTTGAAAGACTAGTAAACATTTAAAGATTTGTTTTACCCTGTTGGAAAAGTTTTTGAAAGTACAAAGGATTTCATTCTTAGAAGAGCCCATTCATCTATTCTATTCTCTCCTGATTGTAGGTTTTTCAGAATGTTTGTTTGGGAGACTGTTCATGTTGTGGGCTTCTAAAATTCTTCCAAGCTTTTCTCTGAAGGAAAGTCACAGATTGGGAAAAATATTTGGTAATGACATGTCCAATAGGGGATTTACATCTAGAATTTATAGAATATTCCAGCACCTCAACAAGATAAACAACCCAATCACAAAATCAACACACGCTATGAACAGACACTTCACCAAAAGAGACATTCAGATGGCGAACAAATACATGAAGAAAGATTCAAAATCCAAAACAACTATGAGATATCTTCTCACCCCAGTAATAACAGAAAAGTTCAACAGAGAATCAAAGAACAAATGCTGGAGATGTTGTGGAGAAATTGGAACTCTTACTTACTGTTGGTGGGAGTGTAAAATGGTACAACCACTCTGGAAGATAGTATGGTGCTTTCTCAAAAAGTTGGAAATAGAAATACTATTTGACCCAGTAATTGCACTACTGGAAATATGCCTTAAAGAAACCAGAACCGCCACCCAAACAGATATATGCACACCCATGTTTATTGCTGTGATGTTCACAATAGTGAAGAGATGGAAGCAACCCAAGTGCCTATCAACAAATGAATGGATAGAGGAGCTGTGGTATATTCACACAATGGAATACTAAACAGCACTTAAAAACAAGGAATTCATGAAATATTGTACAAAATGGGTGATCCCGGAAGACGTTATCCTGAGTGAAATATCTCAGTTACAAAAGGACAAATACTGCATAATGTCACTGCGGTGAAACAGTATTGACATGGGGGTTGGGGGAAACTAAGAAAAGAGGGGATAAATTATGTACACTGCATTGAAACAGATGAGGGTAAGAACTAAAAGAAAAATATGATTAGGTATTCTTTGCATGATAACAGTCCAGAATAAGAAGTGCCTAGAAAAGTGGACTGGGCTTGGGGGGGGAGGGCAGGAAAGAAGGAGGAAATTGTGTAACAAGGAAACAATCTTTTCTAAAGAGAAAAGGAAACTGGTGTAGGGATAGGGAGGAAAATGTACAATAATGAACAAATAGAAATCCAAGTTTTCTGTACACTTTTATTAAAATATCAATAAAAAGATATATTTGTTTTTAAAGTAAACATTAACATGTTACACCGAAACGTGGGTTATTAAAGCACAGCTAAAACCTAACAGATTGATAATTTGTAGGATGAAACAGCCACTCCATTAATCTATGTCTACTTGATAAATAATAAATTACAGACAATACAGAGATGTAAATGCTCTGTAGGAGGAATAGATGGAAACTCTCTCAAACCCTGGCTATCTAAAGATATGTGAGAAAGAATTATATGGTTCATAGTTTGTTACACATTTTTCTGCTAACCAATATGCCAGTGGTTCAATTCTATAAGGTGCTCCTTGGGAAAAATAAGGGCACTCTCCTACTCTAAAGATTTACAGTCTTAGAAACTTAATTGAGGGCTACTATGAGTCAGAGCCCACTCAAAGATTCAACACCTCAGAATGAAAGGAACTCTGATTATTTACTTCAAGATAGTGCCTAAAGCTAGGAGGAAAGGATAATACTCTTTAGCTAGTTCTCTGACTGGAAAAAGGTGTCCATAAACCTTGATTAGGCTACTTGGTTGCTTAGAAGCAGACATATGTGAAAACTGCCCTGGATAGTTCAGATTATTTTGCTTGCAATTGGGGCACATTCTGCTGTTAAGCATAAAACTCCACTTGGACGTGAGAATGTTCATAAGCAATACTAATATAAGAACCTCCTGGTAATCCTAGCACCTCTGCCCCTATTCCAATCAAGAGCCGGATGCACCTGCAGGCTCTTGACAGTCTCCTACTATAATCACACACCTGGGACCCAGGGTTGCTGATGATACACAGCTGGAAAATTCAAATAGGCCAACAGGCAAACCATTCGATTCCTATGAGCAGAGTATATTTTCTGGTTTTGGTAGGTACTGTTGCTGCCTGAAATTGGACCCTTTTTTACTCTGACTTTTGCTATTTTTATTATCTTACAAACATCCCTAAATTAAATTAATTCATTCGACTTTTGAACTTCTACTATGAGCTATACGGTAAAGGTTACCAAACTCCTTTACCTAATGACCAGACTGCCTAGATGTCTGTCCTACTGCTTATTCTGACTACAGCTATTTGCCCTCCAATTGTGCCTAAGCTTACATATGCCCACTTACTTGTTTCTATAAACATCATAATACCACAAACCTGCAAAGAAGACTTTCCTTTGAAAAAGAATTGGTCTATTTGCATATGTTAAATCAAGTTATTACCAAAAATTCCAAACATGGATATTTTTTTAATATTTGTTAACATCCAACACATCTGAATTATAAATTTGACCTAGAATTCTAAAAGTTTATCATTCTTTAAAAACTGTTAATTCCTGATTTTAGTTATGTTGCTTTAAGATGAACTAAATTGAATGCCTGTGAGGGTGTGTCTGCTTTGAGACCTTACCTGTTCCTTCCTCTGTAACAAGAGCGTGCAATTCCAGGTATCGCATGGCTCCCCCCAACCCAGCTCGTGACCCCCCGCCAGCTCTGAACTTTGGGACTGGCCAAGGTGCGGCGCACAGACGCAGTGGACGGTGGGAGTGGACATGAATTGGGACCCACTCCTGCAGCTCTGACCCACGACCCCCATCTTCAGGTATCGCATCGCTCCCCCTGACCCAGCTTGCGAGCCCCCCTCCAGCTCTGAACTTTGGGGCCCTCAGGCTTTCAGCCCTCGGGCTAGGACTTAAAGAAAAGGGGGAAAACCAACAAAAACAAAAATGAAACAAAAAAACCACACAAAAGAACAAAAAACATGGACCAAATTTATAGCATTTTTCAACTTCACTTGAAAAATTTGTCCAATATTGAAGATTTAGTTTCTTTAGACTACAAACTGCTCTTTGGCCCTACCACATTGGTCCCATCAACCTAAGCAAAAGGAAGGTACTGGACATC
>NW_006399833.1:523928-530254 GCF_000299155.1 Elephantulus edwardii | reverse complement strand
TTTTCAAGGGGAGGAGCAAATGCGGGGAGGGGGGAGGGGGTTGTGCGGGGAGAAGGGTGTAACAATGAATGGAATTCCAAAATCTCTGTAGATGTTCATTGAAATGAAAAATAAACAAACTAAATTAAATTTTTTTAAAAGATGAACTTAATTTGATAGGATCACTTTTATAGTTAAAAAGGCCATTTCTAGATCCAACTTGAAATACAATGTTGCGAGTTACAGGATAATATCCATATGCATACAAGGAGTACCTGTTAATACCACTATCATGCAAATTTATGCACCAACAACCAGAGCCAAAGAGGAAGAAATAGATTATTTCAACCAACTTTTGCAGTCAGAAATCGATCAAACATGCAACCAAGATGCATTAATAATAATGGATGACTGGAATGCAAAAGTTGGGAACCAGGAAGAAGGATCAGTAGAAAACATGAACTTGGTGAGGGAAATGAGGCTGGGATAGAATGATTGACTTCTGCACAATCAATGATTTATTTATTGCAAATACCTTTTATAAGAAACATAAACACAGGCTATTCACATTCATTTCACCTGATAGTATGCACAAAAATCAGATTGATTACATCTGTGAAGGAATCATTGGAGAAGTCCAATATCAGTAGTCAAAACTGGGCCAGGTGTTGACTGTGAAACAGATCATCAACTACTCATATGTAAGTTCAAATTAAAGCTAAAGAAGGTCAAATTAAACCCACAGGAATTAAAATTTGATCTTTAATCTATCCTACCTGAATTTAAAAACCAACTCAGGAAATTGAAGCCTTGAACACTAGTTAATGAAGACCAGATGAGCTGTGGAAGGATACCAAGAATATCATCCATGAAGAATGCAAAAGGTCATTACAAGGAGAAATGAAGAAGAAAAGACAAAAATGGATGTCAGAAGAGACTCTGAATGTTGCACTAGAACGCCAAGAAGCCAAAACAAAGAGAAGAAAACAAGACGTTAAGGAGCCTATATTATGCTCCCCCCCCAATAGCGTCGCAAAAAGTGATGGAGGGGAGATAAAAGAAAGGGAAAATACCCTGTGTGAAAAACAATGTGTACAAACTTTTCAAGTAAAGCAGTATAAAATAAAAATTTTATATATTGTTGATGTTGATTGCTTCGAGTTGAGCACAACTCATAGCAACCCTATGAACAAAAGGCTTGAAGCCCCTCTACAACTATAGACGTGTATCAAAGTTCATAGGGTTTCCAGAGGGGACGTGGATGCCACTCCTGTTTAAGGATGTTAATAGAAGATTTCAAAGGGCAGCTTGGGAAGACAAAGCAAAGTATTATAAAGAAATGTGCAAGGAGCTGGAGTCAGAAAATAAAAATGGCTGAACTCGCTTGGCATTTCTTAAGCTAAAAGAACTAAAGAACAAATTCAAACCACGAGTCACAATATTTAAGGATGCTATAGGCAAAATGTTGAACTATCCAGTAAGCATTAAAAGAAGATGGAAGATACAGAGTCACTGTACCAAAAAGAATTAGTTGACACAGAAGAATTTCATGAAACAATATATGATCAAGAGGCAGTGGTAATTAAGGAGTAAGTTCAGGCTGATCTGAAGGAATTGGGGGGAAAAAAGGCCCCAGGAATTGAGGGAATACCAATCAACATCTTTCAACAAATAGATGCTCCCCTAGGCGTGCTTATGAGATCGTGCCAAGAAATCTGGAGGTCATCTACCTGGCCAACTGACTGGGAGAGATCTATATTTATTCCCATTCTATTAAAATGTGACCCAACAGAGTGTGAGAATAATTGAACAATATCACTAATATTACACACTAGCAAAACCCTGCTGAAGATTATTCAGAAATGAGTGGAACAGTACATTGACAGAGAACTACAGGAAATACAAGCTAGATTTAGAAAAGTTAATTGGAGTAGGTACATAGTGTTTTTGAAGGCCTCTAATTTTGGAAGTGGGTAGCTAATCCTTCTTCCTAGTCTCTCTCAGTGAGAGGCCTTTGAAAACCCTATATACAATAGAGTACACTTAGACTAGCAGACAAGGCAATTGAGACTGAGATCTTAGAAATGGAAACACAAAGAAGGAAGAACAGCTGTAAGCAGACACTAGTGATTGGAACGTGGAATGTGAGAAGCATGAATGTAGGAAAATTGGACATTGTTAAGAAAAAAAAGGAACGCATAAATACTAACATACTAGGTATTAGGGAAATGAGATGGATAGGAATAGGACATTTCGAATCAGATGATCGTATGATCTACTATGCTGGTGATTAAAAGATGAGAAAAAAATGGGGTTTGTTTCATAATTTTTAAAAGTCATTTCTAGATCCAACATGAAATACAACGTGGTGAGTGACAGAATAATATCCATACGCATACAAGGAAGTCCAGTGAATATTACTATCATTCAAATATATGCACCAACAACAACTAGAGCCAAAGAGCAGGAAATGGAAGATTTCTACCAAATTTTGCAATCAGAAATTGATCAAACATGCTATCAAGGTGCGTTTATAATAATGGGTGACTGGAATGCAAAAGTTGGGAACAGGTAAGAAGGATCGGTAGCTGGAAAACATGGACTCGGTGAGAGAAATGAAGCTGGAGATAGAATGATCAAGTTCTGCACATTCAATGATTTATTCATTGCAAATACCTTTTATAAAAAACACAAATTCAGGCTATATACATGGATTTCACCTGATGGTATGCATAGGAATCAGATCAATTACATTTGTGGAAAGACTTGCGGGAGAAGCTCAATATCTGTTGTGAAAACCAGACCAGGTGCTGATTGTGAGACAGACCACCAACTACTCATACGCAAGTTCAAGCTGAAGTTGAGGAAAATTAAAACAAATCTGCAAGAACCAAAATTTGACCTTAAGTCTGTCCCACTCGAATTTCAAAACCATCTCTGGAACAGGTTTGAGGCTTTGAGCACCAATGAACGTAGACCAAATGAGATCTGGGAAGACATCAAGAAAATCGTCCATGAAGAATGCAAAAGATCATTACAAAGGCTCAAGAAGAAGAAAAGACCAAGATGGATGTCAGATGAGACTCTGAATATTGCATTAGATTACTGAGAAGCCAAAGCTAAAGGAAGAAATCAAGATCAAAGAGCTAACAGCAGCTCAGGACGACAAAGCAAGTTACTAATGAAATGTGCAGAGAGCTTGAGTCAGAAAAGCAAAAGGGCCAAACTCACTCAGCGTTTCTTAAGCTGAAGGAGTTGAAAAACAAATTCAAGCCATGAGTGGCAATACTTAAGGAAACTTTAGATAGAATGTTAATTGATCCAAGAAGCATTAAAAAAAGATGGAAGGAGTACGAAGAAGGAATTGGCTGACACAGAAGAATTTACTGAAATAACATATGTGCAAGAGCCTGTGGTGATGGAGGAAGTTTAAGTTGCTCTGAAAGAACTGGCAAAAAAACAAGGCGCTAGAAGTTGATGATATAATAATTGACAAATTTCAACAAACAGACCCTGCCCTGGATGTGCTCACTAATTGTACCAAGAAATCTGGACTGACTGGAAAAGATCGATATTTGTTCCCATTCCAACAGAGTGCGGAAATTATCGAACAATATCATTAATATCACATGCAAGCAAGATTCTGCGGAAAATTATCCCAAAAAGATTGGAGCAATATGTCAACAGAGAACTGCCAGATGTGCAGGCTGGATTTAGAAGAGGTTGTGGTACTATGGATATTATAGCTAATGTTAGATGGAGCTTGGCAGAAAGCAGAGAGTACCAGAGGAATGTCTATCTGTGCTTCATTGACTTTGTAAAGACTTTTGACTGTGTGGATCACAACAAGCTATGGCTGACTCTGAGAATAATGGGAATCCCAGAACATTTGATTATGCTTATGTGAAACCTATACTTGGACCAAGAGGCAGTCGTCAGAACAGAGTAAGGAGACACTACATGGTTCAAAACCAAGAAGGGGGTCCGTCAGGGGTATATTCGGTCACCATACCTTTTCAATTTTTATGCAGAACAGATCATCCGAGATGCTGGGCTGTATGAGGAGAAATGTGGCAATAGGATTCGTGGAAGATTCTTCAACAACCTGCGTTATGCACATGACACAACCCTGCTTGCTGAAACTGAGGAGGACCTGAAGCACTTGCTGCAGAAGGTCAAGGACTGCAGCCTTCAATACGGATTGAAGCTCAACATCAAGAAAACAAAGATTCTCACCACTGGGCCAATTGGCAGCATCAGGATGGATGGTGAAGAGATTCAGATAGTTAACAGCTTTAGTTTGCTTGGCTCCACAGTCTTGGTACCAACAGCCAGGAAATCAAGAGATGAATTGCATTGGGGAAAGTACTGAAAGAGTACTGATGAGCAACATCAGCCTGGAGAGTAAGGTGTGCCTGATCCGGGCTATAGTCTTCACTATTACGTGCTATGCATTGGAGTTCTGGACAGTGACTAGGGATGATAGAAAGAGAATTGATGTCTTTGAGCTGTGGTAATGGAGAAGAGTGTGCAATATATCATGGACTGCTAGGAGAACAAACAGGTTTGTCCTGGAGAGGGTGAAGCCGGACTGCTCTTTGGAGTCAAGGATTCTGAAGCTTAGTCTGACATATTTTGGGCACATTGCAAGGAGGGACTGGTCCTTGGAGAGGGACATGGTATTTGGGGGAGTGGAGGGACAGCGCAGGATCCTCAATCAACTCTGTGATTGGGGTCGTGGCAGTGAGTGTGTCAGAGATGGTGAGGTTGGCACAGGATAAAGCAGGGTTTAGGGCTTTTGTACATAGTGTTGCTATGAGTCGCAAGTGACTCGACATCACATAACAACAACAACAACAATGGTAGTAGAGACATTAATTCCAATGTCAGATGGATCTTGGCAGAAAGCAAAGAAAGAGTACCAGAGGAATGTCTATCTGTGTTTCATTGACTACGCAAAGGCATTTGACTATGTGAATGACAACAAATTGTGTCTAACCTTGAGGGAAATGGGAATCTCAGAATATTTAATTGTGCTTATTCGAAAAGTGTATTTGGATCAGGAAGCAGTCCTCAGAGCAGGGAAACACTGCATGGTTCAAAATTAGGAAAGGACATCAGGGATGCGTTCTGTCTCCATATCTTTTCAATCTATATGCAGAAGAGATCATTCGGTAAGCTGGGCTTTATGAGGAGGAATGTGGCAACAGACTTGGAGGAAGACTCATCAACAACCTGCATTTTGCAGATGACACAGCCTTGCTTGCTGAAACTGAGGACCGGAAGCACTTGCTACAGAAGGCCAAGGACTGTAGCCTATATTATACATTGAAGCTCAACGTCAAGGAAACAAAGATCTCACCACAGGGCCAATTGGCAGCACCACAATAGATGGAGAAGAAATTGAGGTTGATAACAATTTCAACTTGCTCAACTCCACAATCAACACTTTTGACACTAGGATCCAGGCAATCAAAACATGAATTGTACTGGAAATTTCTGCCATCAGAGACCTCTCCAGAGTACTGAGAAGCAACTATGTCAATCTAGAGACTAAGGTGTGCCTGATCTAGGCCGTAGTCTTTGCAATTACTTGCTATGAGTCTGAGAGCTAGACAATGACTAAGGGTGACAGAAGAAGAAATAATGCCTTTAAGTTGTGGTTTTGGAGAAGAGTCTTGAACATACCACGGACTGCCAAGAAAACAAATAGGTCTGCATAGGAGAGGGTGAAACCAAATTTCTCCTTGGAGGCTAGTGTTTTTAAGCTCTGTATTTTTGGCACATGGCCAGGAGGGACTGGTCCTTGGAGAAGGACATCATGCTTAGAAGGGTGGAGGGACAGCACAGGAGAGAAAGACCCCAATGAGATGGATTGATGCATTAACTGGAACAATATGGGTAGTTGTGTTGAAGTCAGGAAAACTGGCTCAGGGATAGGGCAGGTTTCAATGTTGTTGCACATAGGGTTACTATGACTTGCAGGTGACTCAATGGAACATAACAACAACAACAACAATGTTGGAGAGCTCATCATGACTGATCAGAGCAGGAAGAGAGCTCTCAAAGTCCCTATGTCTGATGTCCCAAAGCTCTAGGATGCCAGCTAGTGAACCAATAATAATGTAGCTGCCATATTTTTTTTAAAGAGGTGTGCTTTAGTCTCATGGAGACAGCAAAAAAATAAAACAAAACAAGACAAAAACAAGAAATAAGACAAAGCCTCATGAAGAGGTACAGCTGTTTCTCACAAAGAGGAGCAAGATGGCTAGAGCAAAAGCAACAACATGATGTAAATAAGGTTAAAAGTGAGGACATTATGCTGAGTGAGGTATCTCAGTCACAAA
>NW_006399833.1:499158-523523 GCF_000299155.1 Elephantulus edwardii | reverse complement strand
TAAACAACCTAAATTAAAAAAAAAGTGAGGCCTGAAAATTGTTTTAAAATAGAATGGCAATTCTGCAGCACCAGTTACATAGACAAGGCTAATGAGCTATTCTCTGATCTAAATCATGCTAACTAAGCTCATCTGAAGAACCATAAAATAGAACATGAAGTAGACAGAGAACTATAAGGAAGAGGGCTGGCATAGTGGTAACCATAAGTATTTTGTTCTTGTTGAAGAGAGGAGTCATGAGGATGAGAAAAGAGCCAAACTATCTGTGGAAGAATTTTCCTGTTGTCACACCTGTCCTTCTCTACTTATAAATCTAATTTTAATCCTGTTCACCATGAGGAAGCCATTCCTGATTATGACCTAGTTTGCCTGGGGTTTTGCTAAAGATAGTGTTAAACCCTTAGCTTCTAAACTGAAAAAAAAAAAGAATAAATAAATAAAAAAATGATGTCTCTTGCTGATTATTTTGTTCCCAGCACTGATCCGATGGCAATGATCATCATCATCATTGTCTATCATATTGCCTGAGATTCATATTTGCTTAATAACTGTGTAACTTCTGTGAGTGTGTTTGTAGCATTGATACAGATCAATGAATATAAATTTATCTTGCACAGTGCCTGTTACATGTTGTTGTTGTTGTTATTATGAGGGTCCATTGAGTTGAGTACGGCTAATGGTGACCCTGTACCTGAACCCTGCCCTGTTCTGTTCCATCCTCAACATTTCTGACACACTCAAACTCGTTGCTGAAGTCACTACGACAATCCATTTCATTGGAGAACTTCCCCTCCTGTGCCAACCCTCCATCTTTCCAAGCATGATGTCCCTTTCCAAGGAATAACCTTGCCTAGATACATTTCCAAAGTATGAGAGATGAAGCTTTACTCTCTTTGTCTCCAAGTAGCCATCTTGCTATATACTTTTTCCAGCACATAGTGGACAATAAATATTTATTGACTAAATTGAAAAGTTTAACAAAGCAATCATTGTTCATTGAGTTGAAATGAAATAAATAATAGCAAAGAAATCTAAGCTTGTTGGGCAGCTTTAATTTTACAAACAACAAGGCACGTAAAAATGTTCAGGAAATGCACATACAGTTCAGGGAGAAACAAAAAATAAAGTACACAAATAAAATTAAGTTAAATCTATGAGAAGCTAAAATATTTAAGTCAAGAAATGAAAAATTATTTTTTTCTTAAATTAGTCAACTAGATCTTTGTAGAATGTGTTAAGATTTAATCTCATCATATACCTGCTGTGTTTTCAGTATGCCATACAGCTAAAACTGAACTTGCCTTCTATAATGGCCACTATTTCATGTTGTTGTTGTTGTTGTGTACCATCGAGTCAGAACCAACTCATAGCTGAAACTGCAGCGGGCTTTCAGAGGCAGTAAATTGCATGGGAGCAGACTAACCATCTTTCTTCATGGAGTAACTGGTGAATTCAAACTGTGCCCATGTAAGAAAATAAAATATTTTTAACTACCCATCCTAATATAGGGTTTTCAGAGGCCTGCTGTTTCAGAAGTGGATGGCCAATCCTTCTTCCTAGTCTGTCTTAATTGGAATGCTCAGATTTAGAGAAGTATCTGAGAGAAAAGCATTTTACAGAAAAAGTGAAAGATATATCTCCTATTGTGGAGTTAACCACTAGTATCAGTGTTGTCCCTGCCTTTGGCACAAGTTGGCAGCATCAGGATGGATGGTGAAGAGACTGAGATTGTTCACAGCTTTAGTTTGCTTGGCTCCACAGACAACCCTCTTGGCACCAGCAGCCAGGAAATTAAAAGACATATTGTGATGGGAAAGTCTGCTGTTAGGGGCCTTTCCAATGTTCTGAAGAGCAATGGTGTCTCTCTGGAGACTAAGGTGCATCTGATAGAGGCCATGGTCTTTGCAATCACTTGTTATGCATCAGAGAGTTGGACAATGGCTAGGGAGGATAGAAGGAGAATTGATGCCTTTGAGCTGTGGTGCTGGAGAAGAGTATTGAGGGTACCATGGGCTGCTAGGAAAATAAACAGATTCATCCTGAAGAGGGTTAAACCAGGCAGCTCCTTGGAGGCAAGGATTCTGGGGCTTCATCTAACATACTTTGGACATATTTTAAGGAGGGACAGGTCCTTAGGACATCATGCTTGGTAGGGTGGAGGGACAGCATAGGAGAGGTAGGCCCTCTATAAGGTGGATTGATTCAGTGACTAGGGTAATCGGGATGGGTGTGTCAGAGAGTGCTATTGGCACAGGACAGAGCAGAGTTGAGGGCTGTTGTACATAGGGTCGCTATGAGTTGCAAGTGACTTGATGGCACATAACGAAAACAACCCATCCTAATTAAAATTGTTGAAGTTCCATCCATTATATTTTCCCTCTATACAATGAGTCTGTAACTTGTTCATCAAATTCTCTGATTAAATGCTCCAGATACTGGATAACGTTGACTACATAACCAGATACGCCAAATTGGAGCTACGGGTTTAAAATGGAGTATTTACCTAAGTATTTTTTTGCATAAGGAGTGAAACGTATCATGATTTCTTATTGGTATTAATGGTGTGCGTGCCAATATCTTTTCTAGAAAGAAATCATACTGTTCTTGAATGTACAAAGAGACAAGACACAGTTATATGCCATCAAGTTGCCTTGCCTCCAAAGAGAAACTTGGTTTCACCCTCTCTGAGACAGACCTATATGTTCTCCTGTTGATTCATGTTATGCTCAATAATTTTCTGTAGCACCACTTATCAAAGGTGTCATTTATTCTCTATCATCTTTGGTCATTTAACTCCTCTCTGATGCACAGCAAGTAATTTTGAAGATCATGGCCTGGATCAGGCACACCTTAGTCTCTATACTGACGCCTTTGCTCTTCAGCACTCTGGAGAGGTCCTTTACAGCAGATGTTCCTAATCCAATTCATCTTTTGATTTCCTGGCTGCTGGTGCCAAGATTGTTGAATGTGGACCCAGACAAGCCAAAATTGTTGACAGCCTCAATCTCTTCTCCATCTATATAGTATTGCCAATTGGCCCAGTAGTGAGATCTTTGTTTTCTTGATGTTGAGCCTCAATTCATATTGAAGACTGCAGTCCTTGACCTTCTGCAAAAGATGCTTCAGGTCCTCTTTAGTTTCAGCATGCAAAGTTGTTTCATCACCACAACACAATTCATATAACACTGTATAATGCTTTACTGATATTTCATTTCACTCTTAAGGTTTCCAGAAGTCATAAACAACAAACACATGACCCTTAGAAGGTTCACTCTGACTTTCTATCCTTTGAGACCACTTTTCAGAAAGTACCTACAATCATCTAAGATATACAGGTCTAATTGGAAACAACCTCCGCAAGTGCCCATCAACAAACAAATGGATAGAGAAGCTGTGGTATAGTCACACAATGGAATATTATTGCAGCATTGAAAAACAAAGAACTCATGAGACATTACACAAAATGCGTGACTATGGAGGACATTATGCTGAGTGAAATATATCAGTCAGAAAAAGACAAATACTATAAAATGACACAAGACTGACAGGGGGTTGGGAAGGTAACTAAGAAAAGAGGGATAAATAATGCACATGGCATTGAAACAGACAAGGAATATATGATTAGGTATTATTGAAATGACAGAGTCCAGAATAAGAGCTCATAGTAAAGTGGTCTGGATGGGAGGAAACTGTATAACAATAAAAAAACCTTTTTTCCCAGAGAAAAAAGCAAACTGGGTGAGGGAGAGGAGGCAGGGAGGAAAATGTGCAACAATGAGAAAGGAAACCCAATTGCTTTACAAACTTACAAAAATTATCAATTACAAAAGGAACTACACAAAAGGGAGTATCTTCATAATTTTCATCTGTTTCTTGTGAGATTGAAAATTTTCTTGACGGTAAGAATGGCTAAAAATTATCAATGGTGATTAATTTTATAAAACACAATGTATATGAATGATTGTATGAAATATAATATGAATTAAAAACTTTGATAAATGCCTATAGTTGTAGAGGGGCCTTTTTGTTCTATAAGCTGTGCTTGATTCAAAGGCAAACAACAACAACAAGCACAATGTACATGAATGAAACACAAGGTGCATGAATTTTGTATGCAAACTAATAGAAAATAAAGTAGAAAAAATAATTGTACCTAAATTTGTCTTTTCTGTAGGAAAAATATATATAATTGATCTGTTTCTTACTATGGAAAAGAGCTTTAACAGCAATTGTTTATATCTTGGACAAACTAATGATATTTTCTTGTTAAACACTTAATTTGGAAATAATTTCAAACATATAGGAATATCACCAAAAATATTTCCAAGGACAGTCATTGATCCCTTACCAAGACTCATATTTATAATAATTTATTTCCTTTGCTTTTTCTTGAAAGATACAATTTGTTCCCCGAAGTATTTGATGGTTAGTTAATATATCATAACACTGAAACCCAAATATTTTAATGTGTATTTGCTAAAAATAGGGATATTCTCTTAAATAATCATTGAACCATGGCTCTTTTTATTGGGCTTGAATAATAGGAGATATCCTACCATTGGTAGTTTCATCACCTCCAAAATGCTGTCGATAGAAGAGCATCAATTCAATGTTGTAGCACTTGTAAATAACTACTAGAAGTATAAGGAGGAGAAAAATTGCTCCCAGGCCTCCTGCAAGTTCAATCTTGTAGATTAAATCTGTAACAAATACAATAAATGGAAAACAGTAATTAAATCAGAAACACTTGAGATTTCATATTTCTAGTCTTCATCTTGTTTTGTCACCCAACCTCTATAGATGATTCTTGTTTAGTCTTGTAGAATAATTTGCAGAAAACAAATTTTTGTAAACTTTATTCATTTTTGAAGACTGAAGTGATAAACACATCTGAAAAGGAATTGTTGTTCTGTTGTTAGGTGCCATTGAGTTGAATACAACCCATAGCGACTCTATGAACAACAAATCCAAACCCTGCCTATCCTGTGCCATCTTCCCACTTTCTGACACACTCGAGCCCATTGTAGCAGTCACTGAGTCAATCCAACTTGAAAAGGAATAGCCACTGCCAGTTTGGCTTGTGTACATCTAGATTGTATCATCTATACTCTTGCTTTAAGTGTATTTTAAGAAACTATTAAAACAGTCTTATTCTGGGCCCAAAGCCAGTATTTTGTTTATTTCTATTAGCTTATTTTATTGATTTAGCAAAATTATTATTTAGTACATCTCAGGCCACCGGTCCTATTTTTCTACAAGCGTCATAAAATTACTCCCAGAACAAAATAAAGTCTAATGAGTTAATGGGATTGATTTAACGGTTTCATTTATCCTCTGTTGAATATACTCCAGTACAAGGTATGCAGAGGAAATTAGCTTGTCCATTTCTCCTACTTATTTGAATAAATGACTACAATATCTATGTAATATGCCCAAAGAGAATGAGAAATTGTGGCTAGTCACTTGGCATATTCAGCTAACACTTGGCTACCTGATAGAAGCTCCTGTGGAGTCCCATAAAACTGTGAATTGGACCAATGAAATCAACACACAATAGAAGGAGATATAATGTGTCCCAGGTTCAGGGCACAGTGACTTGACTGTAGCCTAATTAGTGACCTAAGAAATAAAAAATTTCATCATCAAAGAAGAGGACAGTATCATAAAATATCAAGAAATTGGAAGTCAAAGGAGGTTCTAGAATACGAGTTTAGGAACATCTGAAGGGAAAATATTGAATGTGGGAAGACACCAGATCAGAGACATAGTTTCCATTGTCAAATATTTCCTTGGTCTCAATATAGTATTATTTCAATTGACTACAAGATTACTAAACCTTCTTTTTACCTAATTTCATAATTACAGAGAGACAATATCTCATATTCTCTCCTCTCTAAAACAATTTCCACTTACCATGTAAGCAGAAAGTAGAAAAGGGAATGGTATTCTAGCTTGTACCTCAGTTACCTGTCATTTTGGTTAATATCTGCAAGTCTTCTCGGATAGATCACTTCAGGGGCAATGCCAAAACCAAATTTCTGCTCACAATGGGCTGTCACTCATGAAGGTCTTTTGATAGCCAGATAACCAACCTTTTTCTCAAGCTATCCCTTACTTCTATAAAAGTTTATAGCTTAAGAAAAAAAAAACTAGTAAGGCTCAATATAGTAATTAAGATCTAAGATCTACTTAGCACTTTGCAATTTTTGGTGAATATTGTTTCTGTTATGTGCTGTTAATTTGAGTAAAAACCATAGTAACCACATGAACAACACATCTGAACCCTGTCCTATCCTGAGCCATCCTCACACTTCCTGACAAACTAGAACCTATTGCAGTATTCACTGTGTCAATTCACCTGGTTGAAGGGTTTCCTCTTCTTTACCAATCCTCTGCCTTTCCAAGCTTGGTGTCCCTCTCCAAGGAATACCCTTTCCTAGCAACGTGCCAAAGTTTGTGAGGCAAAGCCTCATCATTCTTGCCTCCAAAGAGCACTCGGGCTGCACCGTCTCCAAGACATATCTGTTTGTTCTCTTGGCCGTTCAGTGATCTTCTCTAACATCACAGCTCAAAGGCTTCAATTGTGCTTCTGTCCTTCTTATTATTCAGATCGCAGATGCACAACAATTGGTCAGAAAGATCATGACCTGAATCACAACCACCTTAAGCTTATATGATTGCTCCTTAGTAATTTGTAGAAGTCCCTTACTACTGACTTTCCCAGGCAATATATCTCCTGAATTCCTGACTGTTTCTTCCATCGGTGTTGATTGTGGTCCAAGTAAGATGAAGTTGTTGACAATTTCAATCTTTTCTCTATAATGTTATTGCCTAGAGATGCAGTGGTAAGAATTTTTGTTTTCTTGATGTTGAGATGCAATCCATATTGAAGGTTATATTCTTTGACCTTCTGCAACAAGTGCTTCAAGTTCCCCTCACTTTCAGCAAGCAAGGTTGTGTCGTTTGCATAATATAGGTTATTGATGAGTCTTCCTCTGATCTTGATGCCACATTTGTCTTCATAGAGTCCAGCTTCTTGAACAACTTCCTTAGCATACAGATTGGGTAGGTATGGAGATGCACTCCCTTCTTAATTTTAAAACATGTAATATTGACGCCTTTGAGCTGAGGTGCTGGAGAAGAGTATTGAATGTTCCATAGACTACCAAGAAAACAAACAGATCCATCCTAGAGAGGGTTAAACCAGGCTGCTCCTTGGAGGCAAGGATTCTGGGGCTTCGTCTGACATACTTTGGGCATGTTGTAAGGAGAGACAGGTCCTTGGAGAGGGACATCATGCTTGGTAGGGTAGAGGGACAGGGCAGGAGGGGAAGACCCTCTATGAGGTGGATTGATTCAGTGACTGGGGTCCTCGGGATGGGTGTGTCAGAGGCAATGAGATTGGCATGGGATAGAGCAGGATTTAGGGCTATTGTACATAGGGTCGCTATGAGTCACAAACGACTCGACGGCACATAAAAACAACTACAACAACAATATTCCATTGCTCTGTTTACACAATAGCTTCTTGGTCTAGGTACAGATTTCTCATTAGCACATGATTAGCTCTGGGGTGCCCATTCTTCTCAATATTGGCCATAACTTGCTATTATCCACACATTCCAACACCTTTCATAGTCAATAAAGCATAAATAGACATTATTCTGGCATACTTTACTTTCAGCCAGGATCCATCTGACATCAGTAATGATATCCATGGTGCCATGGTCTTTTCTAAATCCTGCTTGAACTTCTGGTAGTCCCCTATCGATGTACTATTCTAGCCATTTGTGAATGATCGTCAGTAATACTTTGCTTGCATGTGATATTAAGGATATGGTTTGATAGTTTATACATTCTGTTGGATTACTTTTCTTGGAAATAGGAACAACTATTGGCCTCTTCCAATCTGTTGGTCAGACAGATGTTCTCCAAATTAGCTAGCACAGACAAGTGAGAGCATCCAGGGCTGTGTCTGTTGATTGAAACAAGTCAATTGGTATCACATATATTCCTGGAGTTTTATTTTTTGGCAATGCCTTCAGTGCAACTTCTACTTCCTCCTGAATTACCATTGGCTCTTACTCAGATGGTACCTCATCTAAGTGTTTCAGTGTCAGTTCTTTTTGGTACAATGACTGTGTATTCCTTTCATCTTCTTTTGAGGCATCCTAGGTCATTCAATACATTGCCAATAGCATGCTTCAATATTGTGACTCGAGGCTTCAGTTTGTTTTTCTTATCTTGAGAAATGCAGAGTGAGTGCTTCCCTTTTTATTCTCCAATCCTAGCTCTCTGCACATTTTATTATCTTGCTTGGCTTTGTCTTCTTGTTCTGCCTTTTGACATTTTCTGTTCAGCTATTTTACTTCAGCATGTTTTTCCTTTGTTTTGGCTTCCCAATACTCTAGTGCAATTTTCAGAATCTTTTCTGACATCCATATCTTCTTTCTCCTCTGTCTTTATGTTTTGTATATTTGAGTTTTTTTAAATTCTCCTATGTCTTTTAATGATATTTTTCTGTCTTTATAAATCATATCTCTGATGTCACCGCACAACTCATTTTGTCTTTGATTATTGTTGCTCATTCAATGCTTCAAATTCTTAAGATGATTTTGAAATTGAGGTAGAATAGATTGAAAATCATATTTTGGTTCTCAAGGACTTGTTTTAATTTTCTTTGGCCTCAGTTTGATCTTGCACATGATTAATTCATGGTCTGACCCACAATCAGCACCTGACCTAGTTTTAACTGCTGATACTGAACTTCTCCAATGATTCCTTACACAGATGTAGTCAGTCTGAGTTAATCAGGTGAGGTCTATGTGTAAAGGTATTTGCAATTAATATATCACTGAAAATACCCAATTCATTCGTTCTATTTGTGGCTTCATTTTTGTCATCACGTCCATACTTTCTGACTACCATTCCATCTTTATTGTTTCCAATTTTTGCATACCAGTCGCCATTTATCACTAATGTGTCTTGCAGACTGCAAGATTTGGTAAAAATTTTCAATTTTCTCCTCTTTGGCTTTAGCTAGAGGAGTGTTTGAGTAATAGTCATATTAATAAGTCTTCCTCGAATGTGTATGGATAATATCCTATCACTCACAACATTGTACTTGAGGATAGAACTAGAAATTAACTTTTTTTACTATCAATACAACACCATTCTTCTTTTGAGGGGGTGGGGAATGCAACAATTTTATTTTTAAAAAGTGCAATGAAATTTCTTTAGAGCTTAAGAGAGGGGAACTTAGATACCACCCCTCAA
Organism: Elephantulus edwardii; assembly: GCF_000299155.1. NCBI lineage: Eukaryota > Metazoa > Chordata > Mammalia > Macroscelidea > Macroscelididae > Elephantulus > Elephantulus edwardii. Next base: position 514,247 of record NW_006399833.1, on the reverse strand, counting down.
GTGCAGGACCAAGTGCAGAGTGAACTCTTTTTGGATGTTGTAGTCAGACAGGATGTGTCCTTCCAGGGACTTTAGTCAACGTCTTACCAGTCTTTCAAGTCAGGTTCTTCATGAAGATCTGCATTCCCACTTTCAGATGAAGGACCACGTGCAGGGCTGGCTCTTTAAGGATGTTGTAGTCAGACACGGTGCACCATCTTCCAGCTGTTTCCCAGCATAAATCATCCTCTGCTGGTCAGTGGAGATGCCATCCTTGTCTTGGATTTTTGCCTTGACATTCTCAACGGTGTCACTTGGCTCAGCCTCAAGGATGACGGTTTTGTCAGTCAAAGTCTGCATAAAGATCTGCATTGTCAAGTGGTGAAGGAAGCAGTGTGCACAAAAGAAACAGCAATAGAACTCCAGCCTCAACAGATCATCCAGTCTTCTTTTTCTCATTCCCCACATAGTATAGCATGTGATTATCTGATTCAAAGAAGCTATCATGTCTCACTAATGCCTAGAAAGTCAATGTTTATGTGTTCCATTTAATTTTTCACAATTTCTAGTTTTCCAACATTCATGCTTCTTACATTCCATGTTCCAATTATTAAAGGTTGTTCCCCAGTATTTTTCCTTGTTCTAACTGACTTCCAATATAAGCTCTACACCTAAGACCATAACTATCCATGTTCCTCTACTGTTCATAGAGTTTTCAGAGACCTATTATTTAAGAAGTTGATGGCAAAAATCCTGCTTCCTAGTCTGTCTTAATCTAGGAGCTCTACCTATCCAACATGGGTAACCTTTGTGACATTTGACACATAGCTTTCAGAACCACAGCAACTCCCAGTTATCTCAATACAACAAACTGACAGACAAGTGCTGTACTAATTAAAACAATGTATTCCCTAAATACAACAAACTGACAATTTAATGTTGTACCTGTAATAGCGTCCAAGCTTCACACTAGGCTCAAGGGCCCTAGACTCAAAGGCCCAACCAACTTTAATCACAAAACCAACCTACTTGACCCTAATTGCTTTAAACAAGAAACACTCAGCCCCCAACCAACTGTTAACTTATCATATTTAAATGATAAAAATAAAAATATGTATTATAAATGTTATATGAATCATCTACAGCTCAACAGCACTTAACAACAATAACAACAACCACACAGAGAGAGCTCTCTTGACCTAGTGGATAGAAAATTATGCTACCAAGCCAAAGGTGGTGATTTTATTCTATGGCCCTCAGGTCTGGTTTTAATTGGTTTTGGTCAAACCTTATTGTAAGTGGTCTGTCCACTGGTCTGTCCATTTGCTGTATGGATGTAATTAGTGCTTCTTGTGATGCTAAACACTGTGACACTGATGTGTCAAATGCGATAATAGTTACCCATGGTGGAAAGTTTTTGGTGGAGATTCCCTATTCAAACAAGCTTGGAAGCAGTAGTAGCATCAACTTCTATACACACATACACACACACACACACACACACACACACACACACACATATAAATATACAGTGTTGTTGTTGTTATGTGCCGTCGAGTCACTTTCAACTCATAGCGACCTAAACAACAGCCCTAAACGCTGCTGTGTCCTGTGCCAATAGCAGTCTCCAATACACCCATCCTGATTACCCCAGTCACTGAATCAATCCACCTCATAGAGGGCCTTCCTCTCCTGTGCTGTCCCTCCACCCTACCAAGCATGATGTCAGTCTTGAAGGACTGGTCCTTCCTTACAACATGTCCAAAGTATGTTAGACGAAGCCTCAGAATTTTTGCCTCCAAGATGCTGCCCGATTTAACCCACTCCAGGATGAATCTATTTGTTTTCCTAGCAGTCAATGGTACCCTCCACACTCTTCTCCAGCACCACAGCTCAAAGGCATCAATTCTCCTTCTATCCTCCCTAATTATTGTCCAAATCTCTGATGCATAACAAGTGATTGCAAAGACCATGGCCTGTATCTGATGCACCTTAGTCTCCAGAGTGACACCATTGCTCTTCAGAACTTTGAAAGGTCCCTAACAGCAGACTTTCCCATTGCAATACATCTTTTCATTTCCTGGCTACTGATGCCAAGAGTGTTGATTGTGGATCCAAGCAAACTAAAGCTGTGAATAATCTCAATCTCTTCAACACCCATCCTGATGTTGCCAATTGGTCCATTGGTGAGAATCTTTGTCTTCTTGACATTGAGCCTCAATCCATATTGAAGGCTGCAGTCCTTGACCCTCTGCAGCAAGCGCTTCAGGTCCTCCTCAGTTTCAGGCAAGCAGGGTTGTGTCATCTGCATAACGCAGATTGTTGATAGATCTTCCACCAATCCTGACCCCACATTTCTCCTCATAGAGCCCAGCCTCCCGGACAATATGTTCTGCATACAGGTTGAAAAGGTATGGAGACAGGACACATCCCTGGTGTACCCCCTCCCCAATTTTGAACCATGCATTGTTCCTTATTCTGTTCTGACGACTGCTTCTTTGTCCAAGTAAAGGTTTCACATTAGCACGATCAAGTGTTCTGGGATTTCCAACAAATACAAATTTCAATCAGTCTATCTGTTCTCCAAATAGTACTGTATGGCTAGAATTGTTAGTTCACATTTATAGATGAAGAATCTGACTCAGCTGCTTATGTCGCTTAACCAAGATCATACCTCTAAAGTCTCCTAATTTTTTTTACACCACAACTTTATATAGCCTTTAGTCTGGGAAATAACAACAGAAAATTCTGTCCCTTTCCCCCTCATGAACTGTTGCTGATTCTTCTTAAGAACATTTGACTTCTAATGAATTTTGTCTCCTTCCTTTTTAGATCCAAGGGAATAAAAATAAACCAGAAGTTTCCAGTCTGAAAAAAACAAATTCTCGACACTCCTTTGGAGGTTACTAGAGAATTGTGTAACTGTAGTAAGGGATGAAGCATATGAAATGTGTAAAGGTTTACGCAGAGAGAGATAATTTGGCCTTGGAAAGGAGAGGATGATAGCCAAAGAAAGGGTGGATAATTAGGAGAGTCTTGAAGTGAAAATGCAAGAAACACAAAACATTGTCACACACTGAATAAGGAGAGGGGAAAGGGTGGAAAGAAGAAGGGAGGGATCTGTTGTGGAGGACAAAATGTCTCAATTATGAACACTGTGAGGAGACATATAATGAGTAGGGATAGGAAACTGGAATTTGCCTTTATCCTGCCTTATATGAGAAGTGGACATTTCAAAAATTAAATCATAGAGTTTCAGATAAGAAGAAAACAATATCCCACCACACATTAGCTCTGCCTGCTGCCTTCCACAGAGTAGTTCCCCAGGCTGAAGCCTGCCTCTATGTGGGTGGTTATAAAGCAGGCTTGGTTTTAAGACCTCTGTGAGGTGGCAATATCACAGTCTGCTTGTTTTTTCACCATCTTACATCAATTATACTTTGTTAACGTTGTTGTTATTAGCTGAACAATAACTAATGATGATAGAAGGAGAGTTGATGTCTTTGAGCTGTGGTGCTGGAGAAGAGTATTGAATATACCATGAACTGCTAGGAGAACAAACAAGTTCATCCTGGAGAAGGTCAAGTGAGGTTGCTCTTTGGAGGCAAAAATTCTGAAGCTCTGTCTGACATACTTTGGACGTGCTGCAAGGTCAGACCAGTTCCTTGGAGAGGGATGTCATGCTTGGGAGGATGGAGGGACAGCACAGGAGAGGAAGACCCTCTATTATATTGATTGATTCAGTTACTGGGATAATGGGGACAGGCATGTTGGAGACAATAAGATTGGCAAGAAATAGGGCAAGGTTTAGGGTTGGTAAATAGGGTCGCTATGAGTCGCAGGCGACTCGACAGTACATAACAATAGCAATCACATTGTTATTATGTACCATTGAGTCGACTATGACTAATAGCAACTCTATGAACAATAGCTTTGAATTCTGCCCTATCTTGAGCTAATCTCAACTATCTCTGATATACTTGCCCTCATTGCCACAGTCAATGTGTCAATCCATCTCATCTGGGGTCTTCCTCTCCTGCACTGTCCCTCTACCCTTCCAAGCATGATGTCCTTCTTCAAGGACTGGTCCCTCCTGGTAACATGCCCAAAGTAGCCAATGGTGAATTGGCTGAGGAATACATTTTTTTCTTTCTCTGAAGTCTTACTTCCCTTTCATCTTAGGGAAATGACTGACTTGATTAAATATGTTGTTTCTTAGGGGTTCTTCCCCCACTGTTTTAAGATGTTCATTTTATGCTGTAAACTTTTTTTGTCTCTCTCTTTCTGGTCAGAACAGCTTTCAACTGTTTTCAAAGTCATCAAGTGGGATTTTTTTCCTTCTTTGCAATAAATATTTTATTTACAGAGTAGAGTTACTATTTGGTAGGTGCAAAAAAAAAAAAAAACTTCAGCAGCAGGAACAATTTGTGCTCCCAAGTATAAGATACTTTTTTAAAGTAGTGAATTTATGTAAGAGAGCTGTAAAAGTTTGGGAGTTGGTTTTGCAAAAATATCTTTGAAAGATATTACCTGGTGATGGCTGATTACGTTAAAAACTTTCATCCTAGGCTCTGTGACTCAAGTATTCTTTGACTCAGCCCAGGCAATCATATCAAAAAGGAAATGTGTATCTCTACTTAGAGTGCAGAATTGCTATTTCCCAAATGATACCTGGATTTCCTCCTGACTTCTGTTTTCAACTGCCATTTTCCATCACAGTAGGAACTATACTTCTAGGGATTCTTCCTGACTGAGAAGCTGAAAATAATTTTATCTGGACTGAGTCCTATATATGCTTCATAAAGAACATTATAGCCACAACAACAAATATTTATGGGGTTTTGCCTTTTTCTCAGCGCCTAAAGTACAAGCATGGGATTTTTTAAACTTTCTTTGTTTGACCCAACTGTTTCTACACTGTAAACACAGAGATTAGCTAATGAAGAATGGACCAAAATAGCAGGAGAAACCATGGAACTGAAGGTAAGACATGCTGCAATTCTACTGTGATAATGAGCTTGTTTCCCTGACATAAATTGGGAGGCAGGTGAGGAGACCCCATTTTACAGCTTCCTATAGATACTTGATAGAATGAAGAAATTAATTCATAGAGCTATGCTTTGTGGAAGAGGGAGTGTATTCTGAAAGGAGAAATAATTATGAAAATATCTACTTAAAATCTTCTCTGTAAAAAATATTCCTTAGCATAAATTCAAATTATTAGTCCACCAAAGAAAAGTATAGGATGGACCTCATCTTAAGATGTTAGCTGTACTTACTGACAAAAAACTCATCATCTCATCTCATCTCCATCTCATCTCATCTCAGTTGAACTGACCCTCCAATGGGTTTTCAAAGGTTGTAAATCTCTTGGAGGAGACTGTGCATCCTCCTCCCTTGGAGTGCTGATGGATTAGAACACCTAGAGAGGCATTTGTGCCTTTGGGTTAGTAAATGCAACTCCTCATGAACTATGACAGAGATTCATACTTTCCATAGTGTTGTTGTGTAGCATTGAGTCAGAACTGGCCCACAGCTGACCCTCAAGTGAGTTTTCAGAGGCAGTCATCAATAGTATGAGAAGAGATTACTCATATTTCTTTCTCAAAGCATCTGGTGGATTCAAACCACATATGTTTGCATTGGTAGCACAAGATGCCCTTAAATGTAAACTCATTATTTTAAAATAGGATTATGTACAATAGCATAAGAAACTGCACCAGAAAGATAAAAAGCATTATCTTCAAAATAATGACATTTCCCTACTTCTTCTAGAGCTACTTTATAAGGTCAAGCATTGTTGTTGTTGAGTACTGTAGAGTTGGAACTGTGGGTTTTCAGAGGTAGTTAATCGCTCAGGAGGAGATTGCTCATCTTTCACCCATGGAGCAGCTGGTGGATTTGGACCACATTTCTTTGGGATTGCAGTGCAGCTTCTTGTCACTAGGTCACCAGAGCTCCCTAGGGCTGGCTGGAAAATAAAAATTACATCCTTGCCAGAAAGAACAACTAACAGAGGCACATGTATGGAAAATAACATCTATGACAAGTACTGAAATTGTCCTCCTGCAGGAGAATAGCAAGGGTAATGAACACCCAGTGCCAAGCTCTAAATCATGTCTTCCTTCATTTTAAGATGAACAGGGCTCTTATGATGAGGTTGGTGAAAAGTCAACAAAATTGCTTTTCTCACCTCTTGTCCAGCTGCCTTAGTCAGGTGCCGTTCATGTTTATGATGCCTCAGAATGGTGTATCACTTCAGACCCCATGGATGTGTGCTTGGGGAATAAGTGCCCCACTTTTTAAAAAAAAAAAAATTGGTTTGCTTATGGCATTTGTATACATTGCCCACCTCTTTTTTATTCTCAATACACCTCTGTGTCCTCTGTGCTTGAGGATGTTGAGCAACATCAGGTTGATAGAAACTATTCAATGGTGCTCTCTCAAGTGGCATCCAGGGCACAAGTCATACCTGCCATACCTTAGGTACACCTCTGACAACTAATGACTTTGTTGTCTTCTTTATAACCCAGACAACAGGACATTTCTTTTGCTAAGTTATATAACATTTTCCAGATGCATACTTTCAGACAGTAGCTAGTCTTCTGCAATAATCAGGTGACAAGATGCAATGAAAACCAATCTCTGAAATTACTCTAGCTGCTGAGATTGGTGTTCCTATATGAACATTATCTTCTTTACCTGTAAATATAGAATTGTTGTTTTCACATTAATACATAATTTCTGTTCCATCTAAGAACATAGAGATTAATCTCAAGAAATAGAAAATGATATAGAAAATAATATAACCATTAAAATTCCTCTTAATATGAGATCTTATAATAAAATAGTACTTATAATATTAACAACACAGTTATAATAACAACACAAGTGTTATAGTAATACTGGTAAGAATATTAAATAGTACTATTCATTAGTACTACTCATTATTTATATTTTTTTACTTGTTGTTATGTGCCATCGAGTCGTTTGCGACTCATAGCGACCCTATGCACAATAGCCCTAAACCCTGCTCTATCCTGCGCCAACCGCACTGCCTCCGACACACCCATCCCGATAATCCCAGTCTCTGAATCAATCCATCTCATAGAGGGTCTTCCCCTCCTGCGCCGTCCCTCCAGCCTCCCAAGCATGATGTCCCTCTCCAAGGACCCATCCCTCCTGGCAACATGTCCAAAGTATGTCAAACGAAGCCCCAGAATCCTTGCCTCCAAGGAGTTGCTTGGTTTAATCCTCTCCAGGATGAATCTGTTTGTTTTCCTGGCAGTCCATGGTACATTAAATACACTTCTCCAGCACCACAGCTCAAATGTATCAACTCTCCTTCTGTCCTCCCTAGTCATTGTCCAACTCTCTGATGCATAACAAACGATTGCAAAGACCATGGACTGTATCAGGTGCACCTTAGTCTCCAGAGAGACACCGTTGCTCTTGAGTACTTTAGAGAGGTCCCTAACAGCTGACTTTCCCATCACGATACGCTTTTTGATTTCCTGACTGCTGGTGCCAAGAGTGTTGACTGTGGAGCCGAGCAAACTGAAGATGTGAACAATCTCAATCTCTTCGCCATCCATCCTGATGCTACCGATTGGTCCAGTGGTTAGAATCTTTGTCTTCTTGACATTGAGCCTCAGTCCATACTGAAGGATGCAGTCTTTGACCCTCCGCAGCAAGTGCATGAGGTCCTCCTCAGTTTCAGCAAGCAGGGCTGTGTCATCTGCATAACGCAGATTGTTAATAGATCTTCCACCAATCCTGATGCCACAATTCTCCTCATAGAGCCTAGCCTCTCAGATAATCTGCTCTGCATACATGTTGAAAAGGTATGGAGACTGGATGCATCTCTGGCGTACACCCTTCCCAATTTTGAACCATGCAGTGTTACCCTGCTCTGTTCTGACTACTGCCTCTTGGTCCGAGTGTAGGTTTCGCATTAGCACAATTAAATGTTCTGAGATTCCAATTCTTCTCAGAGTCAGCCACAGTTTGTTATGATTCACACAGTCTAGAGGATAAAAAATTATTTTGCTTCTATTCAGTAATAAAATCCTTAGCATTTCACTTAAGTAGTATATAATATATAAAGTAAAATACAGAGAGAAATATTATATGTTAATGTTTAACAAAGGCAGATGATTTGAAGCCACAAACTGTTCCTTCCAGAAAAAAATGGACTATCTTTACTTGTGCAATGTCTCTGAAAACACAGAGTGTCAACTCTGAGCTGGTTCCAAATTGACAACATATAACAAGTACATAACAGTATTTGTTTATCAACCATTATGGAACATTTATTATCAGGGTACATTTTATCTCACTTGATTTATGATCTGACAATACTGCATTTCATTTATCTCTTCTTAATGACATTAAAGTACATAGGCATTTTACACTAATATTCATATGAAGAGTGGCGTTTCTTCTCAAGAAGACTAATATGTTAATAGAAGTTTATACTAAACAATAAAATAAGTCCAGGGAACATGTATATCTTTACTTTAACATCTACTTGATAACTCAACAGCTATAGTGGAAAAATAAATACCTTTTTTACGCAGTAGAACGCTGGCATGTTTTCGTCCATTTCGGTTTTCCACATGGCAAGTATAGTTTGCCAGATCAGCTTCCACCACTGAGTCAAAGATAAGAGCTAACTCAACTTCTTTTTCTCCAAGATGCTCTTTTAGAAGCCTGAAATAAAGACCATGTACTGAGCTGAATTAGTTGGCTTTGAAGGTATAATAAAATTTACACTTAGTTCACATGGATGACCACTGGTCCAACAAAAACCTGGATAGGTGTCAAGTTTAGGCTATTCAACAAGAAAACACACACAAAAAGAGCTCTTTACATGATGGTCAGATGAGAAAGAATTGAAGAATCACTTCTTGTTGTGTGCCATAGAGTCAGAATCAACTCTTAGGCAACCCTCAAGTAGGTTTTCAGAGATAGTAAATTGAATAAGATCAGATTATCCACCTTTCTCCTGAGGAGCAGCTGGTAGACTTGAACTACATACATGCCTTTGGTTTAACAGTGCAGTTCCTTACCACTAAGCCATCAGAGATCCCACTTAGAAGAATGAAATGTTAATTAGTTATTAGACTTTGCATAAGCAGTTACACAATTGACTAGTAGCCTAAAGATTGTTGGTTTCAACCTAACCAGAAGCCTCACATAAAATCTGCCTCTGAAAGGTCACAGCCTTGACAACCCTATGAAGTAGTTCTACCCTGTAAACATGGAATCAACATGAGTCAGAAGCAACTCAGAAGGCAACTAACAAGACTAAGTTTCGATAAAACAACAACAACAATATGATTTGTGTGGTAAAAACATTAAGTTATGTGTTATTAGCAAATCTTCTCAAATGTAATACTCTCTGTGGCAATATGGAAAATATATGTAGGTATATATGTTTTAGGTTTCTGTTAGAGACTAAGGTTTTGATTGTAATAAAGGGAATTGGATAAAGAGAGGGTTTTGAAAATGGTTGTCTTATGAGAACTGGTTGTTGTTATGTGCCATTGAGTCAACAATGATTTATAGTGACCCTATGAACAGTAGATCTCAGTTTTGCCCTATCCTGTGCTGTTCTCAACATCTCTGATAAATTTAAGCCCATTGTTTCAGTCATTGTTTCAATCCATCTTATTGACGATTTTCCTCTCTTCCCTCCACCTTTCCAAGCATGATGTCCTTTTCCAAGAACTGGCATCTCCTAACAACATGCCCAAAGTATGTTAACATGGATTTTCTATGGCCAAATATTGATGAGGAGAGAGTCTCCTACTTTCTCCCTGCCTTATTTTCCCACCCAGTTATATGTGTTTCAGTTCTAATCCCAACAATGCCAGGGCACTTTCACCCTCCCAAACCTAGCTCTTTTTTTACTCAACATTACTTCAAGTTTTGTCTTTTTCCTCCCTTTCCACTTCAAAGAGGATTTGCCCAGTGTGCCATTTTATCAGCTCTGGTGGCCGAGTGGTAAGAAGCTGTGTTGTAATGCCAATAGAACATTGTTCAAATCCACAAGCTGGTCCACATGAAAATAATGAACAATTTCCTCCTGTACTGCTTCTGAAAATCTGCTGGAGAGTAAGCTAGGGGTCGGTTCCAGCTCGACGGTACACAACAACATATAACCAGGCTTTTGATCTTCAAGTGAACCTTTGAAGGCCGTGAATGGCCAGGAACAAATGCTTTCAGAGTAGTCAAGTTGCCAGAAAACTTTCTTAAGGAGTGTATCACTGTTTCTTCTGAGAGTCATATTCTAACCAATTACTAGTTATCTACTGGGTGAGATAAACACAATTTCTATGCCAACTTCTGATTTTCTGATGCCTCTTCCTGTTTTTGGACAAAGAAGCAGCAAATAGCAACTCTGTCCAGTGGCAATTGTGCCCTTAAGTTCTTTTTTGAGGATCTTAAATACATATGTTCCCTAGAATTAAATAATTTAGATATTAGAATGCAAAACAGACACATGAAGAAATGCTCCAAATCGCTAGCAATAAGAAATATGCAAATCAAAACCACAATAAGGTACAATCTCACTCCAATAACAGTGGCAAAGTTTAATAGGACAGCAAGTAATAAATGTTGGAGATGATGTGGTGAGAAAGGAACTCTTATACATTGTTGGTGCGATTGTAAAATGGTACAACCATTCTGGAAGGCAGCTCGGTGCTTCCTCAAAAAAGCTGAATGTAGAAATACCATATGACCTAGCTATTCCACTACTTGGAATATAACCTGAGAAAATGAGAACTGAGGCACAAATGGAGATTTGTACACCAGTGTTCATAGCAGTATTATTCACCATTGTAAAAACATCAAAACAACCCAAATGTCCAACTACAAACTAACGGATTGAGAAATTATGGTACATTCACACAATGGAATGCTACACAGCATGCAGAAGCAATGATGTTGTAAATTGTTACCTAACTTGGGAGGAACTGGAAAGCAATATGCTGGATGAACTAACTCAGTCCCACAAGGTCAAACATTGTATGAAACAATTATTTTAGAATGAGTATAAGGATCCAAAGGAGGTGAGGGAGGGTGGAAGCAGAGGGATGAGGATGTGCAGGGGCTGAGGAGGAATTAATAATGGAGTTGTACAATTTGATGGGTGGGGAGGGTGAAGGAAAATGGAAGAATCTGTTCCTGAAAACAATGTATTTGAATTTTATAAATAAACTAGTATAAAAAAAATTTAAGTGGCACCGTAGCAACGCGGTCGCAGAATGACTCAGGCAGTCTGATGTGCAGAGGATGGGTGACTTGGCAGTTTAACATATGTGAACAGACTGCCAGTCCCGTGTCACTGCCCCCGGTGGTGGCGCCCCAGCCCCATGCCCCCGGGGGAACTGCAGGACCACTAGAGTCTTTTATGCCACACAGAAAACAACCAACACAGAGAGACTTGGGCAGTAGGGTTTTGAATCAGAACTTTTGTTGGAACAATTCGTTTTGGAGCTACAGGAACACAAAGCTGTGCCACAGACTTGGCCATAGCAGAAAGCCAATGGGTGAGCTGCTGTGGGAACCATCTGGCAGGAGAAAAGTTGGTGGATACTGGCTGAGTTCTGTTAAGCACTACTAAGACCCAGTGGGTCTGCAGGCAGATAGGATCCTAATTGGGTTTTCTTGGCCAGTGCTGATTGCCTGGGAGAGCATCTAAGGGCGAGCCAACTGGTGGGAATTTGGCTGAGCTCTCTTGGGCCATGCAGACTGCCCAGGAACAAGCAGGTCACTGGCAATTAGACTGAACTTTTGTGCACAACCAAGATGGGCCAGAGGTGAGTGGGTCAGGGGGAATTTGACCGAGTCTTCTCGGGTGCCGCTGGACCCAGGACTCTGCTTAGGCAGGGGCCGCTGCACGAGGGCACCTAGGTAAGTGCCTCTGGGCAGGGAAAGCTGAGAGAAAACCACTGGATTTTGAGTAGGGACCCCAATCATGAGCACACCTGAACAGCTGAGGTCTGATGAGGTTCCCCAAGTAGTTGACCCACCTTGTGGTTGGCCACCCCCATGCCTTCCCCACACTATTTGGCTCCAGATCTCTGACTACGTGTCCAGTCAATCAACTTGCCTTTAATACGGAACATCATGATCTGACTTACCTACAAAAGGCTGCCCTCACAGGCTCTGAACTGACTTTTCCCTTAAGTCAGAAGTTCAGAGAAAAACCCAAGGGGAGTAGCTGCCCAACTGATTTCTAGTGCATTGTCTTCAGATCAAGAACATATCAATGTCTCAAAGAAAGCAAGTTATCTCACACACTACACAAGTGCAAAGCAAGATGTCACTCCCTAAAGGGTGACACAGTATCAATGATCTTCTTAAGCCAGAAAGAATGATGGAACTTTCTGACACAGAATTTAAAAGAACAATGATTAAGTATTTTCAATGGATGAAAGACAAAGTTGAAGAATTACAGGACACTACAAGCAAAAAACAAGAGGAGCTCAAAAAACCCCAACACCTAAACAAAAACAATTAAGAACAATGTAGATAAAACAAATGAGGAAGTAGCAAAGCTGGAAAAACAAGAAACAAGAAATCACGATCCAAAATATGGGGTCCAATGTTTCAGATGCTGTCAACACGATAGGAGGACACATGAGCAGAGTTGAAGAGATGGAACACAGAACCAGTGAAATAGAAGATAGAATTGTCACCACTGATCTGCTAGAACAAAAAACAGACTCAGAAAGAAAGGAAAAAGAAGAAAACCTAAGAATAATGTGTGCCACCATCAAGAGAAATAACATGCACATCATTGGAATCCCAGAACAGGAAGAAGCAAGTAAAGGTACTGAAAAGGTTGTGGAAGAATTAGCAGAGGAAAACTTCCCAGGCATAATAAAGAATGAGAGAATATATAGTCAGGAAGTTCAGCAAACACCATATAGAATAGACCCCACAAGTAAAACACCAAGACATATCATAGTTAAATTTACCAGAACCAAAGATAAGGAGAGAATGCAGTAAGCGATTATCAAAGAGTAACCTATAAGGGAGAGAAGATAAGATTAAGTGCCGATTTCTCAAAAGAAACCACGCAAGCAAGAAGAGAGTGGAAGGACATGTATCAAACACTCAAAGAACACAACTGTCAACCAAGAACACTGTACTCAGCAAAATTATCCATCAAATATGAATGAGAGATCAAGATATTCCCAGAAAAACAGAACCTAAGAGAGTTTGTAAAAACAAGACCGGCATTGCAGGAAACACTGAGAGATGTCCTTCTTACAGAGGTATCACAGAAAGCAACATGGACTAAAGTAACTAGCAAAAAACCCAAAAATAACTCACCAAAATGATAGCAATAAAACTCTGCCTTTCAATAATCACACTGAATGTGAATGGTTTGAATGCATCACTGAAGAGAAGAAGAGTAGTAGATTGGATAAAAACCCCAAATTCATCAATATGCTGTCTAAAAGCGACACACCTGAAAAATGAAGATAAAGAAAGACTAAAAATAAAAGGATGGGAAAAATCATACTCAGCAAATGGCAACCAGAAAAAAGCAGAAGTAGTGATATTAATCTCCATTAAAATAAATTTCAAAGCAAAAACCCTCACAAAGGAAAAGGAAAGTCACTATATAATGCTTAAAGGGTCAAAGAACAAGAGGGCATAACAATAATAAATATCTATACAGCAAATTAAAGACCTTCAAAATATATAAAACAAACATTAACAAAACTAAAAAAGGAAATAGAAAACACTACTATAGTAGTTGGAGACTTCAATACACCACTCTCAAGAAAAGATAGAAATACAAGGAAGAAAAAAATCAAACCTCAACAAAGATACTCAATAATTAAACCACACAATAAACGAACTTGAACTCATAGCTATTTACAGGCTAATGCACTGCCAAAAAAACACAGTATACCTTCTCCAATGTGCATGGAACATCCACCAGAATAGATCATATTTTAGGTCACAAGACAAACATCAATAAATTTAAAAACATAGAAATAATACAAAGCATTTTCTCAGACCACAGTGCTACAAAAATAAAAAAAAATGAAAACAGGAAAAAGGAGGAAAACCCTGTACATTTGGAAGCTGAACAACATCTTTCTTGAACGTGAGTGGGTACTAGAAGAAATAAAAAAATGAAATAAAAAAGTTTCTTGAAACAAGTGACAATGAAAACACCACTTAAGAAAACCTCTGGGAAACAGTTAAAGCAATAATAAGAGATCAATATATAGCAATAACCAAACATATCAAAAGGCAGGAAAAAATGACCATAGACTCTTTAATCCAACATCTTCAACAAATGGAAAAAGAATAGCAAGAAAACCCACTACCCTCTAAAAGACCTGAAATTATAAAAATTAGTGTAGAAATAAATGAAATAGCAAACAGAAAAACAATTGAAACCATCAACAACCAACAAGGAGTTGGTTCTTTGAATAGGTCAATAAAATCAACAAACCACTACCAAAACTAAAAAAGAAAAGAAGGAAAAAAGAGATAAAATGGGTAACATCACAACAGAACCAACTAAAAAAAAAAGCCTAACATTGCAATATTATACAAAATTATACCAAAACAAATATGAAAACCTATAGGTAATGGACAAATACTTAGAAATTCACAACCTACCTAAACTGACACCAATAAAAATTGACCATCTGAACATTAGAAAAGAAGAAATTGAAAAGATAATACAACAACCTCCAGTCAAAAAAATTCCTGGACCAGATGGCTTTACAAGTAAATTTTATGAGACATTCAAAGAACTGCCACCAATCCTACATAAACTACTTCAGAAAAGAGAAAAAGATGGAATTCTCCCAGACTCATTCTATGAATAAAACATATCTTTGAAACCAAAGCCAGGTAAAGATACAACCCAAACCAGAAAACTATAGGGCAATAATCCTGAATAAAATCCTGGCCAAAAGAACCCAATGATATATAAAAAATAAATAAATAAATTCACCATGATCAAGTGGGATTCATAACAGGTATGCAAGGATGGTTCAATACTGGAAAAACAATCAATGAAATTCATCGCATTAACAAAGCATAGAAAAAAAGAACCACATGAT
>NW_006399833.1:495818-497994 GCF_000299155.1 Elephantulus edwardii | reverse complement strand
ATCCAAAAACTTCTCCAACAGGGTAAAAATGGAAGCCACAGATTGGGAAAATAGATTTGGTAATGATACATCAGATATAGGACTTCTATCTAGAATTTATAAAATACTCGAGCACCACAACAAGATAAAGGCAAATAACCCAACTGAAAAATGAGCAGAGGATATGAACAGACACCATACACTTCACCAAAGAAGACATTTAGTTAGATGACAAACACATGAAGAAATATTCAATATCTCAGCTCTAAGAGAGATGCAAATCAAAGCCGCTATGAGATGTCATCTCACCCCAGAAAGAACAGCAAAATTTAACAGAATAGGGAACATAAAATGCTGGTGAGGTTGTAGAGAAACTAGAACCCTTATTCACTGTTGGTGGGAGTGTAAAATGGTGCAACCACTATGGTAGACTGTATGGAGCTTTTTCAAAAAGTTGCAAATAGAAATACCATTTGACCCAGCAATTCCACTATTGGAAATTTACCTTAAAGAAGCCACAACTGCCACCTAAGCAGATATATGCACACCCACATTCATTGCAGCTTTGTTTGCAATAGTAAAGAGCTGGAAACAACTCAAGCGCCCATCAAGAAACAAATGGGTAGAGGAGTTGTGGTATATTTACAAAATGGAATACTATGCAGCATTGAAAAACAAGGAACTCGTGAAATATTATGCAAAATGGATGACCCTGGAGGATATTATGCTGAGTGAAATATCTCAGTCGCAAAAGGAGAAATATTGCATAGGACCAAGTTGTAAAATGGGGCTGACATCGCATCGGGGTTGAGAGAATACAGAAAAGGAGGGAAGGAATGATGCATATTGCATTGAAACAGATGAGGAATAGAACTGTTTCAAAGGGACATATGAATGGGTATTCTTGTCATTACAGATGTCCAGAGTGAAGGATGCATAGTGGAGTGGACTTGGGGGGAGGGATTGTATAACAATGAAAGAGTTTTTCTTTTCAAGGAGAAGAGTGAATTGGGGGGAGGGGTAGGGAGAAAAGTGCAACAATGAATGACTGGAAACTGTAAAACTCTGTAAACTGTCATTCAAAATTAATTTAAAAATAATTTCTGCCAAATAAACTATTTCATATTTATTTAAAAAATGTAGGCAACAATCTTAATTCTCATCTTTGTTTTGGACACCTGGGTATACACACAGAGAAGGTCCTTGATTTGCTGAAATTTAGAATGAAATTGGGAGAGAAACATGGATTCAGAGAAAACTAGATTCTAAAATGGATGTCTTGAAGAAAATGCAGTCAGAGTGAAAGATGTAGAAGCTTCATCTCTTGTACTTTGGACATATAGCTAGGCAAGGCTATTCCTTGGAAAGGGAAACATGCTTAGAAAGATGGAGGATCAATGAAAGAGAGGATGAACCCCAAGAAAATAGTTTGACACAGTGAGTGTAGCAATGGATTCAAGTGTGTCAGAGATGAAGAGGTTGGCACAGGATAGGGCAGGGTTCAGATCTGTTCTTTGTAGAATGGCTATGAGTGATGCTCGACTTGTTGGTACCCAAAAATAACATTATTAAGAAGTTATTTCACCCATAGTTGACTCTCCAGAGGGTTTTCAGAGTCAGTAAATCGAATGAGAGGAAATTGCACATCATTGTCCCACAAAGCAGTTAGTGGATTCGAGTCACATTCCTTTAAGTTGGCAGCATAATATTTTACCACTAAGCCACAAAAGCTCACGAATAAAGAAGGTCCTTGTAAAGTAATTAACTCAGTGGTGTCTTTAAATGGGGTAAACAGTCATCATACTTATTTTTAGTATGCTTCAAAGGTAAAATATGTGGTAAAATAAGTGGTTTGGAATGTAAGTAATACTATGTGCATGCACAAGACTGTCAGTAAATACCACTCTCCATTATTCAAAGATAGGTTGCTTATATTTTCGAAATGCCAAGCAAACTTGTATTTGCATTGACATTGAAAATTTTCTTGGCTTAAGCCTTTCTTTTTCCCATTTAAGAAAAAGAAGGCATGTTTATCGCGGCTTTGTTTACAATAGCAAGGAGTTGGAAACAACCTTAATGCCCATCAACAAACGAATGGGTAGAGAAGCTGTGATATATTCGCACAATGGAATACTATGCTGCATTGAAAAACAAGGAACTCATGCAATATTATTCAAAATGGGTGAACCTGGAGGAC
>NW_006399833.1:492344-494783 GCF_000299155.1 Elephantulus edwardii | reverse complement strand
TATGTTACTGCATATTAGGTGTCATCAAGTTGATTATGATTCCTAACAATCCTATGAACAATAGAGGTCTGAACTATGTCCTATCCTGTGCAAACATTATATTCTCTGACACATTTGAGCAGTCACTGTGTCAATTCATCTGGTTGAGGGTCTTCCTCTTCATTGCTGACCTTTCCAAGCAGGATGTCCATCTCCAAGGAATAGCCTCTCTTAGAAACATGCCCATGTTGCCTATTGACTCAGTGATAAGGACCTTTGTTTTCTTGAATAGACGTAATCCGTATTGAAAGCTTTAGTCTTTAATCATTTGAAGTGGTTCAAATCTTCCTCACTTTCATGAAGCAAGGTTGTGTCATTGGCATAATGCAGATTGTTGTCACTTGTCCTTTGGTCAGTTATGGCCTCTTTAGGGTATATTCGCAGTAGTGGAATTGCTGGGCCAAATGGTATTTCTATTTTCAACTTTTTAAGAAAGTGCCTTCCATAGTGGTTACACTGTTTTACACTCCCACCAACAGTGAATGAGGGTTCCAGTTTCTCCACAACTTCACCAACATTTATTGTTTGCTGTTCTATTAAATTTTACTATTCTTACTGGGGTGAAATGATAGCTCATAGTTGTTTTGACTTGCATCTTTCTTAGAGCTGGGATATTGAACATTTCTTCATGTGTTTGTTTGCCATCTGAATGTCTTCATTGGTGAAGTGTCTGTTCATATCCTCTGTCCATTTTTCAATTGCATTGTTTACCTTTATCTTGTGTTGCTCCTGTATTTTATAAATTCTAGATATAATTCCCTTATCTGACATGTCATTACCAAATACTTTTTTCCCCAATCTGTGGCTTCCATTTTTACTCTGTTGGAGAAGTTTTTAGATGTGCATAGGGATTTGTTTCTTAGAAGGTCCCATTAATCACTACTGATCTATGGCTACTATTACCCCGTTTTTCTGATGTCTCTTAGACCATTTCTAATTCATTCACTTGAATCCATCACTTCTGTTCAACAGACTTTGTTATTCTAATGATTTCCTCTTCTCTACACTATCTGTTCCTCTGTCCCCCTTCTCTTCTCCTTTTGGACTTGTATCCACATCTTATTTCTTATCCTTCTAATTTTACAAAAAAAGGTCTTATGTAGTATTTGTCCTAATGAGAATGAATTAGTTCACTCAGAATAATGTTTTCTAGATTCCCCCATGTTATACAGTATTTTACAAAATAATTTATCCTTGTCCTGCATAGTATTCCACTGTATCAATGTGCCACAGTTTTTCAATCCATTCATATGTTGATGGACATTTAGACTGCTTCCATGTTATTGCTATTATTAATAGCACTGCTATGAACATAGGTGTATAAATTTCCCTTTGTGTCTCACTTGTATTTTCACTGGGGCATATTCCTAGCAGTTGAGTAGCTGGGTCATATGTAATCTCTATTTTCAGCCTTTTGAGGGAACACTAATATATCTTCCAGAGTAGTTATACCATTTTACAATGCAACCAACAGTGTACGAGAGTTCCATTCTTTCCACATACTCTCTAACATTTATTGCTTGCTGTCCTGTTAAACTTTGCCACTGCTACTGGAGTGAGATGACTTTTCATTGTGGTTTTGATATGTATCTCTCTTGAGCAGGTCATAAAAAGACTCTCCCACTCCCTCAAGAAGAAAAAATATCCTGGCCCAGATGGCTTCACATCAAATCTACCACAAAAAACATAGAAAAAGAAGGAACACGCCCAGAGTCATCCTATGAATCAAGCATAACCCTAATACCAAAACCAAGCAAAGACATTACAAAAAATACTACAGCCCAATATCACTGAGAATGTCTCAGGGAACTCTGGTGACCTGGTTTTAAGTAACCACACTGCAATCCCAAAGGCACTTAGTTTGAATTCAACAGCTACTCTGGGAGAGAAGGAGGGACAATCTCCTTCCATGTGATTTACTGTCTCTGAAAATGTGCTAAAGGTCATCTATGAGTTGGTTTCGACTCAGTGGTAAACAACAACAGACCAATATTTCTCATGAGTTATTATAGATGAAAAAAAATCCTTAACAAAATCCTGGCTTATAGAATTCAACAGTACACTAAAAACCAATTCATCGTGACCAGGTGGGATTCATAACAAATAAGCAAGGATGATTGAATAAAAGAAAAACGGTCAATTAAATTCATCACATTAACAAGAGATCAGCTGATACAGTAAAGGCCTTTGATAAAATCCAACACCTCTTCTTGATTAAAACACTCAACAAAATAAGAGTAGAAGGATATTTCCTTAACATAGAAAAATTAGGAAAGGAGTGCATCAGGGATGCATCTTGTTCGCATACATTTTCAATTTGTATGTAGAACAGATCATTTAGGAAGCAGAGCTTTATGAGGAGGAGTGTGGCATCAAGATTGGAGGAAGACTCATCAATAA
>NW_006399833.1:477640-492019 GCF_000299155.1 Elephantulus edwardii | reverse complement strand
CAAAGCTCTTAACACCAGCAGTCAGGAAATCAAGAGATGAATTGCATTGGGAAAATTGCTGTCATGGACCTCTCCAGAGTGCTGAAGAGCAATGATACAAAGATACAAAGGTGCACCTAATCCAGACCATGGTCTTCTCAATTACTTCTTATGCTTCAGAGAGTTGGACAATGACTAAGGATGACAGAAGAAGAATAGATAGATGCCTTTGAGTTGTGGTGCTGGAGAAGAGTCTTGAACATACCATGGACTGCCAAGAAAACAAATAGGTCTGTGTTAGAGAAGGTGGAAACAAGTCTTTCCTTGGAGTCTTGGATTTTGAGGCTCTGCCTCACTTACTTTGGGTACATTGCCAGGAGAGATTGGTCTTTGGACAAGGACATCATGCTCAGAAGGTTGGAGGTACAGTGCAGGAGAGGAAGACCCCGGATAAGATGGATTGATATGGTATCTGGGGCAATGGGGTTGGTGTGTCAGAATTAATGAGAGTGGCTCAGAAAAGGTAAGGGTTCAGAGCTGCTGTACATAGGGTCTCCATACGTCGCAGGTGACTCGATGGCACACAACAACAAAAACATACTATACTGGTTGTTTTTTATTTAAGCCTCGTGTTTAGAGACAACAAGACCTCGAGGTGGGCCTTTGTATTTAAAAGTCAGTTGTTAAATAGGACTGACATCAGGGTTCTGGTAAGACTGAGAAAAACCGGATAGATTAAGTACACTGAATTGAAACAGATGAGGGAGAGAACAGTCTAAAAGCGATATATGATAGGGTATTATGATTATCACAGGAATCCAGAATTAAGGTTGCATAGTAGAGTACATTTGGGGCAGGGGGATTATATACCA
Source organism: Elephantulus edwardii (assembly GCF_000299155.1). Taxonomy (NCBI): domain Eukaryota; kingdom Metazoa; phylum Chordata; class Mammalia; order Macroscelidea; family Macroscelididae; genus Elephantulus; species Elephantulus edwardii. The sequence continues at coordinate 491,168 of NW_006399833.1, read as the reverse complement.
ATGAAGAAGTTTATCTTTTGCTTTTCAAAGAGAGGAATGAATTGGGGTGGGGAGGTAGAGAAAAAAGTGCAACAATGAATGAATGGTAATCCAAAATCTCTATAAATGTTCATTTAAATGAATAAAATAATTTTTTTTAAAAAAGCTGGTTGTTATATTTAGGAGGAACATTCTTCTAACTGTTACAGCACTCTTCCATCAATTTGCTGTACTGAGGTAATCTGGATTTGCTGTGATGCTGAACCTTGTGCTATTGGGGTGTCAAATGGCATAACAGTCATCTATGGTGGACAGTGTTTGGTGGAGCTCCCAATTTAAGACAGGTTTGGAAGCAGGAGTGGCATTCGCTTCCTAAGTAACATGCTTCTGGAAACTCTATGAACTTTGAGAAATGACGTTAGTTTTAGAAAGGCTTCAAGCCTTTTGTTATAGGGTCGCTATGAGTGGTGCTTGATTCGGCAGCAATCAACAACAACAACAACAAAAACAGTGAAAAGTATACAAATCCAAGAGTCATTTTCAATGGGGAAACATTAAAGACATGCTCTTTGGAAAGAGGGACCATTAACACTACTCTTATTCAATATTGAATTGGAAGTATTTGCTAGAGCAATAAGACAAGAGGAGGAAATAAGAGGCATCCAAATTGACAAAGAGTTTGTAAAATTGCTACTATATGTAAACTATATAATAGTATACAGAAAAACCCTGAAGATTCAACAAAAAGCCTTCCTCCTAAACATAGTAGACCAGTTTAGTATACTTGTAGGATATAAGATCAATATGCAAAAATCAGTGGAATTTCTATACAGTAACAAAGAAAACACTGAAAAGGAAATTAAAATATCATACCATTTAAATAGCCAACCACAAGCTGAGATGCTGAGCATAAACCTAACCGGAGACACAAAAGATTTTTATAAGGAAAACGACAAATTAGTACTACAAGGAAAAACTAAGAGACTTAACTAAATGGAAAAATTATTCCGTGTCCATGGATAGAAAAACTCAATATAGTGAAATAAACAATGCTACCAAAATCAATCTGAATGTTTAAAACAAGCCCAATACTGATTGTTGTTATGTGCCGTCGAGTCACTTGTGACTCCTACTCTATGTACAAGAGCCCTAAACCATGTTCTATTTTGTGCCAACCCCATTAACACACCTACTCCCACTACCCCAATCATGGAATCGATCCATCTCATCGAGGTTCTTTGCCTCCTATGCTGTCCCTCCACTCTCCCAAATATGATTTCCCTCTCCAAGGACGGGTCTGTCCTTGGAACATGCCCAAAGTATGTTGGAAGAAGCTTCAGAATCCTTGCTTCCAAGTAGCAGTCCAGCTTCACCCTCTCAAAGACAAACCCGTTTGTTATCCTAGCAATTCATGGTATATTACACATTCTTCTCCAGCACCACAGCTCAAAGGCATCAATTCTCTTTCTATCATCCCTCGTCACTGTCCAACTCTCCGATGTATACCTCGCAAGGGCAGGCGCACCTTAGTCTCCAGCCTGACGTCATTGCTTTCAGTACTCTTAAGAGGTCCCTCACAGCTAACTTTCCCAATGCAATTCGTCTCCTGATTTCCCGGCTGCTGGTACCAAGAGTGTTGACTGTGGAGCCAAGCAAACTAAAACCGTTAACTATCTCAATCTATTCACCATCCATACTGATGCTGGCAATTGGCCCAATGGTGAGAATCTTTGTTTTCTTGATGTTGAGCTTCAATACATATTGAAGACTGCAGTACTTGACCTTCTGCAGCAAGTGCTTCATGTCCTCTTCAATTTCAGTAAGCAGGGTTGTGTCATCTGCATAACCCATGTTGTTGATGAATCTTACACCAATCCTGATGCCACATTCCTCTTCAACGTTCCGGATGATCTGTTCAGCATATAGATTGACAAGGTATGGAGACGGAATAGAACACTGGAGGACCCTCTTCTTGATTTTGACCCATGTAGTGTCTTCTTGCTCGGTTCTGACGACTGCCTCTTGGTCCAGGTATAGGTTTCACATAAGCACAAGTATTCTGGGATTCCCATTATTCTGAGAGTCAGCCACTGCTTGTTGTGATCCACACAGTCAAAAGCCTTTGCATAGTAAATGAAGCACAGATAGACATTCCTCTGGTACTCTGCTTTCTACCAAGATCCATCTAATATTGGCTATCATATCCCTAGTACCACGACCTCTTCTAAACCCAGCCTGCACATCTTGTAGTTCTCTGTTAACATGTTGTTCCAGTAGGTTTTGGATAATTTTCCACAGAATCTTGTTTGCATGTGATATTGATATTGTTAGAGAATTTCTGCACTGTGCCGGGTCACCTTTCTTTGGAACGGGAACAAATATCGATATCTTCCAGTCAGTTGGCCAGGTGTCTGTCCTCCAGATTTCTTGGTACAATTTAGTGAGCACATCCAGGGCAGGGTCTGTTTGTTGAAATATGTCAATTGCTATACCATTAACTTCTAGAGCCTTGGATTCTTGCCAGTTCTTTCAGAGAAACTTGAACTTCCTCCTTCGTCACTACAGGCTCTTGCTCATATGTTATTTCATTAAATTCTTCTGGGTCAGCCAATTCCTTCTGGTACAGTGACTCTGTATACTCCTTTCATCTTCTTTTTTTTAAAATTTTTATTATTATTATTAAATTTTATTAGTTTCAATGAACATTCACAGGGATTCTGGGCTTTCACTCCTTCATTGCCGCACCATTCTCTCCACCCTCCTCCCCAGTTTGTTCTTCTTCCCCGCCATCCGAATATCTGTTTTAATTGTCCAATTGCCACAGTGCTTGTCAAAGTCAGTTCTGATTAATCTCCTTTGTCGGTGTGTCTTTTGCCATTCCCTCTCACTCCTCCCTGAGAGAGACTTCACCCTGATTCATAAGGAAAAGGGGATGGTGTATTCTTTTAGCTACTTCCTGCTGAAAAGGGACGCTGTGGGTTTCAGGGTGAAGATCTTCTCTCACTACTCTAAAGGGCCCCTTTGGCAGTAGGAAACACATAGACTATTATGGAGATTGATTCTGGAATTTAGAAGCACTCTTATTGATTGTGTTTGGCCGTACATGTTCATATCCTTGAAGATGTATCATGGGGGTGTTGCAACCTAGAAGACACAAATTTGACTAACAAGTTATAAGTACATGAGTCAAAAATTATGGAAAAGTAAAAGAAAAGATTCTTTCATTGTTTTACAAACCCTCCCCCAGGTCCCCTCCACCATGTAGCCCTCGCTCTAGACTCCTGTGATGACAGAAATACCTAGTTATATATCTCTTTTAAACAGTTTCTTTTCATGCTTCTTGGATCATTTATCACTCTCCCCAAAGCATCCTTAAGTATTGCCACTCGTGGCTTGAATACCAAACTAATTTTTCAAAGAGATGGAAAAGGCAATTGCAAAGTTTATTTGAAAAAGAAATAAACCCTGAATAAGCAAAGAACTTCGAAAAAGCAATATTGGAGTGGGAAGCATAGCACTCCCTTCAGTCTTCTTTTGATGCTTCCCGGATAATTCATGATTTTGCCCATGGCATCTTTCAGTATTGTAAATTAAATTTTAGGCTTTAGATTTTTTCCACTTCTTTCAATTTGGGAACTATTGAGCAAGTTCTTATCTTTTTGTTTTCTTATTCCAGGTGTTTGCACACTTTGTTATAGTTTAATTTGTCTTTTTGAACTGCCCTTTGAAATATTTTTAAAATATTTTTATAGATTTTCATACAATAATTTCTTTTTATTATGTTTCATCATATACTTCTATTTGCATTTTTGCATTGGCATATCTTCCCTTTCTTTGCTTTTGCTTCTTGATGTTCTAATTCAATTTTTATAGTTTCTTCTGACATCCAGTTTTATTTTTTTTCCTCCTCTGTCTTTGTAATGACATTTTGCTTTCTTAATGGATGATAACTTTTATTTCATCCCCAGCTCCTCTGGTCTTTGATCATTAGTGAGCAGTACCTCAAACCTAAATTTTTAATTCAGAGGTATCTTTATTTCACTATGTGCAGAAATTAGTAGCACACTATCAATCAAAATCCTCAGAGCAATGTAATCTCATATGTGTAAGTCCGTACTTTCTATTAACAGCTCCATCCATGGCTCAGTTGCCCAATTCCTCTGTGATTTGTGGGTTTGATGGTTTGCTAGAAGGTCCTCGAGAGACTCAAACTCATCAGCAGAATGACTCATGTGACTGCAGGTATGCAGACTGTGGACTTTTTTGTAGGAAATGGTGAGTGATGGGCAGGGCAGGATGCAGCGATATGCTTAACCACAGTCATGCTGCTGCTCTTGTGTTGGTGTTTCTCTGTGTGATCGATTATTCAGCTGTTGCTGACTTGTGAGACCATGGATCTGAAATTTAGGTAGTTAGAGAACAGAGAGGGCTAAGGTAATAGCTAACAAAAGCCAACATTAAGCTATCACCCCAAATGATATAAGTTGTATAGACTTCAATAAGTGCTATAGGCTCAATGTCATATTTTGGATCTTGTGGGTTTATTTTAATCATTTTCAACTTCAGTTTGAACTTATACATAAGTATTTGATACTCCTCTGTTCCACAATCAGAAGCTGGTCTGGTTCTGACTGTTAATACTGAGCTTCTCCAATGATTCCATCCACATATGTAGTTAATCTGATTCCTGTGTAGACAATCAGGTGAGAGCCATGTGTAAAGTTGCTTTTTATGTTTCCTAAAATAGTTATTTGTTATGAATAAATCACTGAATCTATAAAATTTAATCGTTCAATTTCTGGCAATGTTTCTGTCACCAAGTTTGCACTTTCTAACTACGATTTCTTCCCCACTATTTCCAACATTTTCATTTCAGTCACCAATAAGTAGTAATGCAAATTTTTTATGTATTTGATCAATTTCAGACTACAAAAGATGGTACAAATTCTCAACGTCTTCCTCCATAGCTTTAGTTGTTGGTGTATTTGAGTAATAGTCATGCTAACAAATTACAGTGCGAATGCTTTTTAAATTGAAAAGAAACCCCAAACTACATCAACTAAGCCTGTTTAGTCTGATAGGTGTACACCAACGATTATTGTAATATTGTTATTGGCCCAAAAGTAGAAAAAACACATTTTAAATGGATAAATAAAATATGGCATACATGCAGTGGAATATTGCTTGTTAATAAAGAGTAATAAATTACTAATATATGTTACCAAGTTTTTAATAGTTTTTAGTAGTTACCAAGAATTGAAGGTCAGTGGAAGTTTTTACTTAGTTGCTGAGTTTCTATTTTGGGTGATGAAAACTTTTGGAAATCGATAGTGATGGTTGCAGTACAACATAGTGAGCATAATAAAGGGAGAAATTTTGTTATATTTCCTTCTCTACAGTATGAAAAACTTAAGCTTATTTGGTCTTATTTTGATAGGATGCATATTTGCGAATTGACAGTATTGGTATTTGCAGTTTCTGTACACTTCCTTCTCCTGCTTTTTATGTGTTTGGAGCTCTTAGTTTCATCACTAAACCTGACAAATATACCTTTATATATTTGAGCTCTAGTTAACTGATAGTCTTTGTGTAAATTATTTTTCTTTCTGGTTAGAAACATACACTTAATGTACCCGACATAAACTTAACCATTCCCCCATGCAATTAGTAATTTCCCCCCTGCTATTGGTAATTGCAATCCCTCTTCAGGCTGGGAGTAGGGCAGCAGAAGGCAGGGGAAAGGAAAGCCAGCCTTTTTTCTGCTGTTCCTCACCAGGGCATAGTACTTGATTCAGTCCCCCATTTGAGGCATTTCTGGCACTGGCTAGGTAGGTTTGTCTCAGCTTGGCCTGTCAGTGTATCTTCCTTATTTGCTCAAGAGATGGCTGACCGTAGGAAAGGAAGAAGCCACATCAACTTGAGAAAACAAAAGTGAAGTGGCTGCTTACAGAATTTTAAAAAACACTAATGCAGAGCAGAGTTCCTTACAGTGCATGAGTGTGAAACATACATTCTTATAAAACTATATTTGGGCCTGCTGGTTGAGTCTTTTTTAATTTAACTGTTGTAAAAGGCATTACTGACATCATGCTTTTTAAGCACTTTGCTGCTTCCCTCTCCTCTAGCTTCCTTCTTTTTACTTTAACCAACACTATTTCCTTATTTCTTCCACTTTAGACTGCTTGCAAAAGACCTCGCTGCAAACATTTATTTATAAGCACCATATTTTTAACTGTTACTCTTTCCCTAGACAAATAATAGAATACCTATTCAGTTTTCAGGCCACTAAAATCTGTTTATTTGATCCATAGTGAAATGCTTTCTGCCCCTTTAATAGCCTAGGGAACACATGAGACAGTTCTTCTCTGTCACATGGGAAAGCTGAGTCAGCATGACCTGGAGGGCACAAAACAACAGTATGTGATCTCTTTAGTGAGTGGCTCACAGGGTAGAAGACAAGATCTGTGACAGAGTGGTGGTGGTTGTTGTGGACTGTGAAATGAGAAAAGACCCATGGCTGACCCTCCAGTAGGTTTTTAGAGGCAACAAATTGCAAAGAAGGATATTACCCATCTCTTCGTGATGGCAGCCCAGTTCCTTGTCTCTAGGCCATCAGAGCTCCCTGAGACAAGTGGTCTTGAAAATGAGAGGGAGGTGAAATGGAAGGATTATCTAGAAACCATAAAGAATTCTTAGGTGCCTGAAGTGTAGTCCTTGGCAAAAAACAAACAACAAAAACCAGCACTAAAAAAACCACAACAAACCCACTTAACCAAACCACTATATAATACTCTTTCTGTCTTGAAATAAAGAATTTATAAGTTGAATGCTTAGAATTCATAACTCTCTAGCTGAATGGGATGAATACCCCTGCATTTAAACCATAGGAGGCACATGGTCCAGGAGACAAAATAGGAGTTTGTAGATGATATGTAGAGAATGTCCTGTGAATGCATGATACAGTAGTTCCTGAGGTATGTCTTTTGGAGGTGGTTGTTTTCCTTTATTTTTCTCTGCCAGTTTTCATGAAATAAGCCCTGGGCACACAGTGACCCTCCGTGTGTTGGTAGAATGCTCCATAGGATTTTCAACAGCTGATTTGTGGAAAGCAGACCTTTCTCCCTGTCAGCCCCTAAAGTAACACATGACCAGGTGGGCTTCATGATGCAATGAGATGCAATGGTCAAAGAAACAAAAATTATTTTGACCACCTATACCCAGGTGGTATTGGAAGTAGGAGTGTCATCCACTTCCTAAACAACATGTCTCTGGAAACTATTAACTTTGATAAATGTAGATAGTTACAGAAAGGCTTCAGGCCTTTTGTTCATAGGGTCGCTGTGAGTCCTGCTCGACTCGACGGCAATCATCATCATCAACAAAAACAACAACATTGGCAATTCCTACCACACTCAACTGTTTGAACTCTGTATAATTTAGCTATGGAAGACCCTTTAGTCTCAGAAAGCTGCTCAAGCACCAGAAATCCAGTTTGATCTAAAGCTTCACATGTAGGAGAGCCACAGCCTTTGCCAGGTATGGGGCAAAAAGCTGATACTGTCTCTTCAGACTAAGCCTTTCCCTCTTAATTTCTAATACAGTTTCCAAAAATACCAAGAATTTGAAGAGAGGATTTGAAAACTTACCCTTGGTTCCTCTATTAATTTAGCCACTCTATGAATAAAAGACCTAAAGCCTTTCTATAATTATTGTCATTTCTCAAAGTTCATAGTTTCCAGAGGCATTTTGTTTAGGAAGTGGATGTCACTCTTGCTTCCAAACCTGTCTTAAACTGGAAGCTCCACCAAATACTGTCCACCATGGGTGACCATTATGACATTTGACACCCCAAAGGCACACGGTTCAGCATCACAGCAAACTCAGGTTACCTCAGGACAGCAAATTGACAGAAGAGTGCTGTGACACTTAGAAGAACGTTCCTCCAAAATATAATAAAAACTGTTGACTACACAAGAGGCTTAAATTAAAAAAAAACCAACAAATGTGTTGTTGTTGTTGTTGTTGTTGTTATGTGTCATTGAATCACATGTGACCCATAGTGACCTTATGTACAGTAGCTCTGACCCCTTTCCTGTCCTGAGCCTGTCTCACTAATTCTGACACACCAATACCCATTGCTCCAGTTACTGTGTCAATTAATATGAGATGTCTTAATTGTCAGTTCTTAAAAATCTAGAGGCGACTTACTTTTTTTAGAAATAAAGAACAGGTTGGTATTTATGTCCATAAATCACTCTGCAAAGTATTCAATAATTCCCTAGTAATATTGATAAACAACAACATATCAACGACTCTTTGTAAATCCTCTAAGTGCTTAGTTCTGCGATGGATATGGTAAGAAATATATAAATATTGAAAGATGTAGTCTTTGCTCTTAACAAGCTTTAAAATTTGATGAAGAGGAAAAGACTAGCACACATGAAAAAGATTACAGAAAGAATGCAATAAAGAAGTATTATACATCATGCTTACAGTAAGAACTCAAATTAATAAACTAAACTAGCTGAAAAATATTTGACAAAGCTCTGGCTCAACAACAGGAGGAAGAGGAGTTAATCTAGAAAGAGAATAAGCAGGTCATTGAAAAATGTGTATAAGAAAGATTGGAGACTGAATTTAAAATGGATGATACATATGAGGGCATTCTGGGATAACCTACAAATAATACAGACCTCCTTCCAAGGATTATCTTTTAAGGCAAGTTTGTGTAGCAGAAAATAATATCAATAATTATAATAAAACAGTAAATTCAAATTATTATGAACATTGGTGTACAAATTGCTATTTGTGCCTCAGTTCTCATTTTCTCAGAGTATATTCCAAGTAGTGGAATAGCTGGATCATATGGAATTTCTATGTTCAGCTTTTTGAGGAAGCTCCAAACTGCCTTCCAGAATGGTTGTGTCATTTTACAATCCTACCAACAATATACAAGAGTTCCTTTCTCACCACATCGTCTCCAACATTTATTACTTGCTGCCCTATTCAACTTTGCCACTCTTATTGGAGTGAGATGGTACCTCCTTGTGGTTTTAATTTGCATCTCTATTATTGCCAGAGATTTGGAGCATTTCTTCATGTGTCTGTTTGTCATTCAAATATCTTTCGGTGTGAAAATACTTTCCATGTCTTTTGCACATTTTGTAATTGGGTTATCAGTCTTTTTCTTGTGGAGGACCAGATGCAGGAGCAGTGATTTTGTAAATCATTACCTAACTTGGGAGGGACTGGAGAGCATTATGCTGAGTGAAATAACTCAGTCCCACAAGGATAATTATTGTAAAACCATTATTGTAGAATAAGTATAAGAATCCAAGAGCGGTGGGAAAGAGTGGAAGCAGGGGAATAAAGATGTGCAGGGGATGGGGGGATTAATCATGGGGTCTTACAACTTGATAGGGGGAGTGGGAAATTGAAAGAATCTGTTCTTGAAAACAATGTCTCTGGAGAATTAGGAATACCAAATACAGGCCATCATGGTCTTCACAATTACTTGCTATGCATCGAAGAGCTGGAGAAGATGATACAAGAAGCATTGAAGCCTTTGAGTTGTAGTGCTGGAGAAGAGTGTTGAACATACTGTGGCCTGCCAGGAGAACAAGCAGGTCTGTAGTGGAGATAGTGAAACCAACCTGCTCCCTGGAAGAAATGATTCTGAAGCTCCATCTCACATTGGTCATATGGCCAGAGGTGACCAGTCCTTGGAGAGCTATATCATGCTTGTAAGTGTGGAGGGACAGTAAAGGAGAGGAAGACTCAGGATGAGATGGATTGACTCAGTGATTGGAGAAAGGGATTAGGTCTGTTGAGAGCTAATGTACATAGGGTTACTATGAGTCACAGGTGACCTGATGACACTTAACAACAACAACATATAAAAAAAAATTTTGTGTATAAAACTAGGAAGCTCTGGTGGCCTAGTGGCAAGAAGCTGTACTGCAATCCCAGAGCTGCATGGTTCGAATCCACCAGATCCTCTGCTGGAGAAGGAGGGACATTCTCCTCCTGTACCAGTCAGGTCTGATTTGATGGTACACACACACAAAAGAATAAAATTTTAAAAATAAAAAAACTGCTATAAAATTTTTAAAAAGAAAACTAATTGTTGTCTGTTATTGAGTTTGAACCAACACATAGCTGACCTTACAGTGGGTTTTCAGAGGCAGCTAATCCCACAGCCCATTCCTTTCCTGAGGATCAGCTCGTGGATTTGGATTTGAATCTTGTTGTGTCTCTTTGGGATTACAGCGCAGCTTCTTCCTATTAGACCACCAGAGGTACCTCAAAATAATTTCGTCACTGACTTTATTTAATAACATTTATCCTAGTTAATTCACTAAACTCATTGTTGTGGAGTTGGAACTGACTCAGCTGACCCTCCAGAGGATTTCCTGACACCGTAAATGGCTAGAGTGTAGATTTCCCATCTTTCTCCCACAGAGCCATTGGTGGGAGTCAAACCGCTAGAGAGGCATGCCCTGTAGGTTAGCAGTAAGACTCTATGGGATAGCCATGAAAAGGGGCGGGAGAGGAAACCTGTATGAATAGAGGAAATAAAAACTATTTTCTCCCAGTTTTCCTAGCAGAGAAGGTAATATTTTTTCTTTTTTAAAAAATTTATTATTAATGTCAATGAGAATTTACAGAGACTTTGAATTTCCATTCATTCATTGTTGCACTTTTCTCCCCTCCCAAACCTCCCCCCTAGTACACTAGCCTCTTGGAAAAGTAAAAGAAAAATTCTTTCATTGTTTTACAATCCCTCCCCCCAGGTCCAATCCACTTATGCAGCCTTCGCTCTGGACTCCCGTCATGACAAAAATACCTAATCACATATCCCTTTTAAACAGTTTTCTCCCTCATCTGTTTCAAAGCAGTATACATTATTGAACCCATCCTTCTCAGTCTCCTCCTAACCCCCGAGGTCAGTCCTGCTTTACAACAGTGGCACCATGTAGTATTTGTCGTTTTGTAACTGAGATATGTGAAGGTAATTTTGAAATGTTTGTAAGGATCCTGAATTGCCCCTGGAAAACCCATAGTTCATACTTTATAGTGCCTGCCCACATCACTAACACCACTAATTACCACTACCATATTCATCATCTGAAAGCATTCTTGTTGTGTACTGTATGTAGAGTTAGAGATAACTCATAGCTGACTTTCAGTGGATTTTCAGAGGCAGTAAATGATAACAGAGGCTATTGCCCATCTTTTTTCCACAGAGTAGCTGGAGGATTAGTAGTGCAACTAGTTACCACTAAGGCTACCAGAGATCTGCTCTGCTGAACACTGCACTAAAATTTATTTAGAAGTGCTCCTTGATCCTCAAAAGGCTATAATCTAAAAGAGACAATTCCAAAGGGAATGCTAATGTAACATTGAGAGAAATAATTCAAGTTTTAAAAATCATAGTTAATAGAACTGTTTAAGATAGAGGATTCTGTCTAATTGAATTTCCTGTTCACCTGTGATTTAAGTAGAAACTCCCATTAATTTCTTCAATTGATTGAAATACTAAAATATATTGAACTCAAATTAATGAATAGTAAATGTTCCTTTAAAGTAAACTAAATCCTCCTTTAATAGTTAGGTATCTTATAGAATCTCTTGGCTATTTTCTTGATTATGAATAATCAATGTTTAGAATTGATGCTAAAGAATATGAAGCTTAGGAGATATGTTATTGGCTTTTTGCTTGATTGGTTTTAAAACCAAAACAAGAAACAACACTTAAACTATTTGATGATATTGTTTTCCCTTGTTAAATTCCAACTAGCCAAAAACTAGGGACAAATTTGTAGTCTAACAAAATCAGATGTATAGCTTTATTGTATCCAGGGAGAGAAACTCCTGAGGAATAGGATTGTTCTTTAGAGGCAGGAAGAAAGCTTCTTTTTGTAAAGTTTGAATTTCAAATGAAGGCTTCTGGGGAGGGTCTAGGGAAACCTAGATAAATTCAGCCTTGTCTGCAGTTTCTGAAGCAGGACTGTGAAAAACAGGATTGACTAGAGAGTTTGAATGTTGTTATGAAGAAAGGGAGATTTAGTGATCTGTATGCAATAAGAAACAAAAAATAGTAAAGCAGGATCTATCCAATGTAGGTAAAGCCACACACCCAGAAGTTTGGTGGGCAGGGCCTGTGACCCTTGGGCCAAGAAAACAACATTTATATACCATATCTAAAGGAAACATCACCCTCTTCTGTGACAGCAGCATGCCACATATGGAAGAGAAGAGGCACTAAGCCACAAGAAGTCAGTCCTGGAACAGAAGCTCAAGGCAAAGAACTTTTCCTCAGAACCATCTGAGATTGAAAACCTTCCCTGATAGTAGTAACTGGGGTTTGGACTTAAAGACTACTAAACTCAAGAGACACTGGCCGCAGCATAAGAAACTGGCAGAAGCACAAGGCATTGGGAATCCCAGAAGCACAGAAAGCTTGAGATCTAAGCCATCATATCAAGGGCTAGAAAAGAAGGGGATGCTTGTGGAGTGGGGAAAGGACTGGGTCAAGACACATAAGCTAAGAGCACGGAGCAGCACGGAATCTATTGGTTGCTTCTATAATTGGGAAAAGTCTTTCACCTACTCCTGTAAATGCTTGGCTGTCAGATCCTGTTCTTAATCTAAGCATTCAAATTAGGAGAGACTGGGAAGAAGGATTGACCACCCACTTCTGAAACAATAGGCCTTTGGAAAACCTATGTACAATAGAGCACATTTAGACTAGCAGAGATATGGCGACTGAGGCTGAGCCTTCAAATATGGAAACACAAAGAAGGAGAAACAGTTGTAAGAAGAAATTAGTTAATGGAACATCGAATGTAAGAAGTATTAATTTGGGATAATTGGACATTGTTAAGAAAGAAATGAAATGTATAAATATTGGCATTTTGAGTCAGATGATTATATGATCTACTATGCCAGAGAAGAAAAAAAATAAGGAAAAATGAGGTTGCTTTCATAGTTTAAAAAGTTCTTTCTAGGTCCATGTTGAAATGCAATGTTGTGAGTGACAGGATAATATACATACACATACAAGGAAGTCCAGTGAATACCACTATCATTAAAATACATGAACCAACAACAAGAGCCAAATATGGAAGAAATAGATTTCTACCAACTTTTATAGTCAGAAATTGATGGAACATACAATCAAATGCATTAATAATAATGGGTGACTGGAATACAACAGTTGGGAATAGAAAAGAAAGATCAGTAGTTGGAAAACATCAACTTGGTGACAGAAATGAAGGTGGAGATAGGATGATAGAATTCTGTACAATCAATGATTTATTCATTGCAAACACTTTTTATAAGAAACATAAACAGTAAAACAGCTATGAGATATCATTTCACCCCAGACAGAAGAGCAAAATTTAACAGAACAGCAAGCAACAAATGCTGGTGAGGTTGTGGAGAAACTGGAACCTTTATTCACTGTTGGTGGGAGTGTAAAATGGTGCAACCACTGTGGAAGGCGGTATGGCGCTTTCTCAAAAAGTTGCAAACAGAAATACCATTT
>NW_006399833.1:467958-476906 GCF_000299155.1 Elephantulus edwardii | reverse complement strand
GGTGCTGATTGTTGAAAACACCACCAATTACTCATATGCAAGTTCAGGCTAAAGCAGAAGAAAATGAAATCATATCCGCAGGAACCAAAATTTGACCTTGAGTCTATCCCACTTGAATTTCAAAAACATCTCAGAAGCAAGGTTTAAGGCCTTGAACACCAATGAGCAAAAAGACCAGATGAGCTGTGGCAGGATATCAAGAATATCATACATGAAGAATACAAGGGATCATTACAGAGACAGAGGAGGAAGAAAAGATCAAGATGGATGTCAGACAAGACTCTGAATATTACACTAGAGTGCTGAAAAGCCAAAGCAAAGGGAAGAAATCAAGGAATTGAAAGGAAGATTTCAAAGGGCAGTGTGAGAAGACAAAGTATTATATGAAATGTGCAAAGAACTGGAGTCAGAAAATCAAAGGGGCCAAACTCGCTCAGCATTTCTTAAGCTCAAGGAACTTAAGAATAACTTCAAGCCTCAAGTTGCAATACTTAAGGATCCTTTGGGCAGAATATTAAATGATCCTGGAAGGATTTAAAGAAGATGGAAGGAGTATACAGAGTCACTGTATGCAAAGGAATTGGCTAACACAGAAGAATTTTACAAAATGATGTATGAACAAGAGCCCGTGGAGATGAAAAAAGAAGTTCATTCTGCTCTGAAGGAATTGGTAAAAGAACAAAGCCCCAGGAACTTACGGTGTACTGATTGACATATTTAAATAAACAGACTGTGCCCTGGACACGCTCACCAAGATGTGCCAAGAAATCTGGAGGACAACCACCTGGCCAACTGACATGAAGAAATCCATATTTGTTCCCATTCTAAAGAAAGGTGATGGAAATTACTGAACAATCGTTAATATCACATGCAAGCAAGATTCTGTTGAAAATTATTAAAAAATTACCGAGACAGCACATCAATAGAGAACTGCAATATGTGCAGGCTGGGTTTAGAAGAGGCTGTGGTACTAGGGTTATTATAGTTAATGACAGGTGGATCCTGGCTGAAAGCAGAGATTACCAGAGGAATGTCTATACGTGTTTCCTTACCCATGCAAAGACATTTGACTGGATCACAACAAACTGTGGCTAATTCTGGGAAGAATAGGAATCCCAGAACACTTGCTTTTGCTTATGCAAAACCTATATTTGGACCAAGAAGCAGTTGTCAAAACAGAACAAGGAAACACTGCTTGTTTCAGAATCGGGAAGGATGTATGCCAGGAATGTGTTCTATCTCCATACCTTGTGTGTGTGTGTGTGTGTGTGTGTGTGTGTGTGTGTGCGCGCGCGCGCGCGCGCACGCGCACGTACTGTCAAGTTGGATTGGACTGGCACAGGAGGAGAGAGATTGCCCCTCCTTCTCCAGCAGAGCATCTGGTGGATATGAACTACATACCTTCAGGATTTCAGAGCTGCTTCTTGCTACTATGCCACCAGAGCTCCCCTTTTCTTTCTTTTAATTTATACTATTTCTTTACAAAATTTGAATACATTGTTTTTCACACCAGATTCTTCCCATTTCCCTTACCCTCACCCATCAAATTTTATGACCTCATGAGCCTCATGATTAATCACACACACACACACACACACACACACACACACACACACCCTGATCCCTCTGTTTTTGCCTCCCTCTTGGATCATCATACTCCTTCTACAATAATTGTTTTATACAGTATTTGTACTCGGAACTGTGTTGGTTCACTCAGTGTAATGCTCTCCAGTTCTCCCAAGTTAGTTAGTAATTTACAAAGTCATTGCTCCTCTGTGCTGCATATTATTCCACTGTGTGAACATACCATAATATCTCAATCCATTTGATTTTGGTAGGGTATCTGGGCTGTTTCCATGTTCTTGCGATGGTGAATAACACTGCTATGAACTTTGGGGTACCGGTCTCCATTTGAGCCTCAGTTCTCATTTTCTTGGGGTATATTCAAAGCAATGAGATAGCTGGATTATATGGAATTTCTATGTTAAGCTTTTGAGGAGGCACCAAAATGCCTTCCAGAGTGGTTGTACCATTGTATAATGCCACCAACAATGTATAGGAGTTCCTATCGCACTGCATCCTCTCCAACGTTTATTACTTGCTTTGTCTTGTTAAACTTTGCCACTATTGGAGTGAGATGATATCTCATTGTGGTTTTGATTTGCATCTCTCATATTTCCAGTGAAAAGGAGCCCCTGTGAATTTTTTTCCATATCTTTTGTCTATTTTGTTATTGGATTATCAGTTATTTTATTGTAGAGGCCCAGGAGTACTCTGTAAACTTTTATTATGAAACTCTTGTCTGAGCTGATATTGCCAAATGTTTGTTCCCAGTTGGTAGGGTTTTTCCCCCCACCCTGTTGGCAAAAGTTTTTTATATTCACAGGGATTTAATCTTTAGAAGGTCCCACTCATCGACATTATCCTCTTCAGATCTATATGCAGAACAGATCATCCAGGAGGCTTGGCTCTATGAGGAGGAATCAGGAATGGAGGAAGATTCAACAACATCCTGCAGTACACAGATGACATAACCTTGCTTGCTGAAACTGAAGAGGACCTCAAGAGTTTGATGCAGAAGGTCATGAACTGCAGCCTTCAGTATGGATCAAAGCTCAACATCAAGCAAAGAAAGATTCTCACAACTGGGCCAATTTGACAGCATCATTATACACAGTGAAGAGATTGAGATTGTTAACAGCTTCAGTTTGCTTGGATCCACAATCAACACTCTTGGTACTAGCAGCCAGCAAATCAAATGACAAATTGCACTGGGCAAGTCTGCCATCAGGGACCTCTCCGGAGTACTGAATAGCAATGATGTTAGTTTGAAAATTACTGTGCACCTGATCCAACAATTACTTGTTGTCAGAAAGCTGAACAATGACTAGGGATGATAGAAGGAGAATTGATGCCTTTGATCTTTGATGCTGGAGAAGAGTATCGAATATACCATGGACTGCTAGGAAGAAAAGCAAATTCATTCTAGTGAGGATGAAGCCAGGCTACTCCTTGGAGGCAAGGATTCTGAAGATTTGTCTGACATACTTTTGGCATGTTGCAAGGAGTGACCAGTCCTTGGACAAGGATATCATGCTAAGGAAGGTAGAGGGACAACACAAGAGAGGAAGAGCCTTGATAAGATGAGATTATTTAGTGACTGGGGTATTGGGATAGGTGTTTCAGAGACAATAAAGTTGGCACAGGATTGAGCAGGGTTCAGAGCTGTTGTATGTAGAGTCACTACTCGACAGCACGTAACAACAAGAAGAACAAAACAGGGCCAGGATATCACTGGTAAGAAAGGAGTAGTTGCTCAAAGAAGGTTTTGGGATTTTACAACTGTTTGGCCTTGAGAAAAGCAGTGTTTTCTGTTAACTTTGCAGCTGGCTCTATTTGCATCTGTCCTCCCAGACTGATTAATGGCAGGGCTGTTTTTTCTCAGACCAAAATGATTTTCACTCTTTCCATCTTAATTGCTTTTAACTCTTGGAAGCTTAAATAATGGAATGCAATAAATTATTCTGGGCAGCTGAAGATTCTTGCCAGCTGTGTTTTTATTATTTTGATCAGGTCCCAATGGAAATGTGAACTGATCAAGGGTGGTTGTCCTTGGTATCCAAAATTTTTGTTTTTTCATATTTTTTAAATACTGGTGTAACCACCAAGTTCATAAAATGTGTATACACTGTTTTTCACTCCAGATGTTTCCCACTTTTTTTTACTCACCCCACTCTCTATCCATCAAATTGTATGACCCTAATATTAAGCCCCCCATTGGAACCTCATATTTGTTCTACAATAATGATCTTATATAGTATTTATCTTTATGAGACTAAGTTAGTTCATTTATCGTAATGCTCTCCAGTCCCTCCCATATTTGATAGTTATTTACAAAATCATTGCTCCTGTGTGCTGCATATTATTCCATTGTGTGAATGTACCATAATTTCTCTATCCTTTCCATTGTGGTTGGGCATTTGGGCTGTTTCCATGTTCTTGCTATGGTAAATAATGCTGCAATGAACATTGGTGTACAAGTGTCTGTTTGAACCTGAGTTCTCATTTTCTCAGGGTATATTCCAAGCAATGGAATGGCTGGGTCATATGGAATTTCTATGGTCACCTTTTGGGGAAAGGCCAAACTGCCTTCCAGAGTAGTTTCTTATCTGTAAAGTAAAACTAACACTATTTATCTTAAATTATTTTGATGAAAAAAAAATTATTTTGATGAGAATCCGATGTGTTTGAAGATGCCAAGATTCTTTAAGAATAAAGTGTGCACTCTAAAACATGAAATGGAATTATTAATATTTATTAATTACAGGTTAAGGATCTCTGGTGGTGTTGTGTTTTAAGTGTTACACTGGCATAGTGGTTTTAATTCTCCAGTTGCTCCAAGGGAGAAAAATAGGCAGTCTCTTGCAAAAAGATTTACTGCCTTAGAAACACAATGAATGGTCACTCTGAGTTGGAATCAACTTGAGGAGAGTAGGTGGGCAATTACAATAGTTTATAATTAAAGGTAATATGTTCCTAAACTCTGCTCTGTCCTGTGACAATCACACTGTCTCTGATACACCCATCCCAATTACCCCAGTCACTGAATCAATCCACCTCATAGAGGGCCTTCCCCTCTTGCGCTGTCCCTCCACCTTCCCAAGCATGATGTCCTTCTCCAAGGACCGGTCTCTCCTCACAACATGTCCTAAGTATGTTAGACAGAGCCTCAGAATCCTTGCCTCCAAGGAGCCGCCCAGTTTGAACCTTTCCAGGATGAAACTGTTTGTTTTCCTAGCAGTCCATGGTACCCTCAATACTCTTCTCCAGCACCACAGCTCAAAGGCATCAATTCTCCTTAGATCCCCCTTGGTCATTGTCCAACTCTCTGATGCATAACAAGTGATTACAAAGATCATGGCCTGTATCAGACGCACCTTAGTCTCCAGAGAGACACCATTACTCTTCAGTACTTTGGAGAGGTCCCTAACAGCAGACTTTCCCATCTCAATATGTCTTTTAATTCCCTGACTACTGGTGCAGAGAGTGTTGACTGTGGAGCCAAGCAAACTAAAGCTGTGAACAATCTCACTCTCTTCACCATCCATCCTGATGCTGCCAATTGGTCCAGTGGTGAGAATCTTTGTCTTCTTGACATTGAGCCTCAATCCATACTGGAGGCTGGAGTCCTTGACCCTCTGCAGCAAGTACTTCAAGTCCTCCTCACTTTTAGCAAGCAGGGTTTTGTTGTCTGCATAACGCAGATGGTTGATAGATCTTCCACCAATAGGGTCGCGACTCGACGACAACAACAACAACATGGTTGAGATTGGGCACCCAGAGCCTACTCAGTGAATGAAGAGGAAACAATCACATATTAGGTAGAATTTAAATATTTTATGCATGTATGCTATTTTTAGTTGCCTTCAAGTGAACCCTATATGCAATAGAGCAATACCCAGCCCAGTCTTGCTGCAGACACTTTGTCAATCTAGCTCAATGACTTTCTTAAACTAAGACTGTGGAATTGCGACTTCACTCTCCTAAACGAATTCCTAAAGATAGATGTGAAAAAAGTCTGGCCTTATGTAAAACTAAGCTGTTTATTAAATTGATGCTTTCCACTGAAGTTTGTCCAAGACTTGGGGCATCTCCATTCACATATAGGTATTTTAAGATATGAAACTTATTCAAGGCAAAGTTAAGTGATTGATTAAAGTAGGATAGGCTGAGAGTTGGAGGAAAGGAAGTGATAAGTTTTATTTGTTTAAGAGTGCAATTTCAGGAAGGCCAAGGGTAGGTAGAGTGCTTCAAAGCATTGAAAGGAGTGGTAAGGAGCTGCTAAAACAGTTTACTATCTTTGCCTGAGACTTAATAAACCAATTGCCTTGTAGTTGATTCTAACTTATGGTGACCCCATGGGTGTTAAAGGAAAGCTCTTCTCCATAAGGTATTGCTGCTATTCCTATTGCATTATTGTAACACAATATTTGCCAATTTAAGATTTTTTTCCACAGGTACAACATAAATAACACTAATTACATTAATCATGATATCATCACCGATAAATGTTGCTAAATTGTCTATCACCATAAACTAAAAATCTCAATATTTCCAAAAGCATGCTTTCCATTTCCTCTTCCTTACTCTACTTGTTGTGTACCATTGAGTCAGAACTGACCAGAACATGCCTCCAGCATGTTTTCAAAGGCAGTAATCACATGGGAGGACATTTCTCATCTTTCTCTCTCAGAGGATTTGAACAGTGTGCCTTTGAGATTGCAGTGCAGTTTCTTACTACTAGGCCACCAGAGCTCCCTTGGTAACCACTAATAAATTTTGTAACTAGACATTTGCCTAGATATTTATCATAAGTGAGCGCATACATTTATCCTTTTGTGATAAACTTAATTATTACAATAGCTTTAGGGTTCGTCCATGCTGTTTGTTCATTTTTCTTTGCAGCTAAGTAATATTCCATCGTGTATGTACTACATTTTTTTTATCCACTCATCTAGTGATAGATACTTAGATTGTTTTCACCTTTTGACTATTGTGAGTACTATTGCAGTGGACATTGGTGTACAGTATCTGCATTGCTGCTTTCAAAACTCTTAGGTTTATACATAGAAATGGCATTGCTGAGTTAAATCATAGTTCTATGTTTAACTTTTTTTAAATGAGAGTACTCTCCCCAGACAAAAGCTAATCTTTAAATGACCCTATTGCCACTCTTATTATTTTTTAAAATTTATTATTAATTTTAATGAAAATTTACAGAGACTTTGGATTTTA
Source organism: Elephantulus edwardii (assembly GCF_000299155.1). Taxonomy (NCBI): domain Eukaryota; kingdom Metazoa; phylum Chordata; class Mammalia; order Macroscelidea; family Macroscelididae; genus Elephantulus; species Elephantulus edwardii. Next base: position 470,111 of record NW_006399833.1, on the reverse strand, counting down.
CACTTTTCTCCCCTCTCAACCCTCCCCCCTAGTACACTACCCTCTTGGAAAAGTAAAAGAAAAATTCTTTCATCATCTTACCATCCCTCCCCCCAAGTCCACTCCACTATGCAGCCTTCGCTCTGGACTTCTGTCATGACAAAATACCTAAGTACCCTTCTAAACAGTTTCCTATCTTTTTGAGGAAGAGCCAAACAGTTTTTCTCAGTAGGTACACCATTTTTCATTCTGATCAGCAAAAGGATACAGTTTCTGCACATCTTCATGAACATTTGTGTATACGGTGGGGTTTTTTTGTTTGTTTGTTTGTTTGGTTGGTTTGGATTGTATATTAGACACTCCAATGAGAGTACAGTGGTGTTGCCTAATTGAGATTGTAATATATGTCTCTCTAATGACTAACATAACACGAGAAACACAGCAGGGTTTAACACAGGAAAGGTGTGTACCTGGGTTGTATCTTTTTTCCATACTTGTCCAGTCTGCATGCTGAGAAAGTATTAGAGATGCTAGACTTTATGAAGAGGAATGTGGCATCAGGATTGGAGGAAGGCTCATCAACAACCTGCATTACATAGATGACAACCTTGCTTGCTGAAAGTGAAGAGGACTTGAAACACTTGCTACAGAAAATAAAGGACTTCAGTATGGGTTAAACTTCAACAAAGAAAACAAAAATCCTTGCTACTAGGCTAATAGATATGATTGTTGCTGTTGTTGATAGGTGCTGTCGAGTCGTAGACGTTTCATAACGACCCTATGAACAAAAGGCCTGAGTACTGTTCATAGAGTTTCCAGAGGCAAGCCATTTTGGAAATGGATGTCACTCCTGCTTCCAGGTTTGTTTTAATTGGGAAGCTCCAGCAAACACTGTCCACCATGGGTAACCATTATCACAATGGGCACATCAGTGTCACAGTGTGCAGCACCACAGCAACCACGAGTTACCTCTACACAGCAATGCACAAACCAGTGCTATATCACCTAGAAGAATGTTTGACAGAAAAACAATTTCAACCAGACCTGAGGGCCGCAGATTAGAATCATCCACCTTCAGCTTGGATTTTCTGTCCACTAGGCCAACATGGCTCTCTCTATGTCTTCGTTGTTATTGTTGTTAGGTACCGTTGAGTCATAGACGACTCATGGAGACCCTATGATCCACATGCTCAGGTAGCAAGAAGTCACAGAAACCCTGGGTGGAGCCATCCAGGAAGGAAGGACATGCCCACCTCCTCTCCCTTCTCCCTTTTGGGGATTTAAGCCCTGCCTGTCACTAAACCCTAGACCAAGCCTTGAGGGCCTCACTCCTGGGGGAAAGAGCAGACCTGCATGTCAAACACAAGCCCCAAAAAGCACTCAACCCTAAAAACTTGCCATTAGTCATGCAAGCACTCAGATCAACATACTCAGGCAGTAGAAAATATTGTCAATACTATAATTTTACTTGTATCCACAATCAACACTTGTGCTAGCAGTAGTCAAGAAATAAAAAAAATGCATTGCACTGGAAAAATTTGCTATCAATATCCTTTATCAAGTGCTAATAGGCACTGATGTCAGTTTAAAAATTGACACACCTTATGTAAACCATGGTCTTTTCAATTGCTTTCTATGTATCTAAAAGTTGGACAATAAATATGGAAGCTATAAGAAGAATTGATACTTTTTAATTGATACTGCCAAAAGAGCAAACAAATCTGTTTTGGAATATGTTCCACCAGAATGCTCCTTAGAGGCAAGGATGGTATAATTTTGTTTCTTTGGGCATGTTTTTAGGACCAGTTCTTGCAGTTACGTGAGCCAGAACTGATTTATAGCTGACTCTCCAGTGGATTTTCAGAGGATAACCAGAGAAAGAGAGAAATGAGATGTAGTGACACAGTTACTGTAAGAGTGAGACTGAGCATGACAAAGAACTTGAAGATGTTGTAGGATAGAAAAGGTTTAGATCTGTTGTTCATACAGTTTCTAAGAGTCATATCATTGATAATAATGGGTGACTGGAATGCAAAAGTTGGAAATAGTGAAGAAGAATCAGTAGTCAGAAAACATAGGCTTGGTGACAGGAATGAGGCTGGAGATAGAATGATTGAATTTTGTAAAATCAATGACTTATTCATTGCAAATACATTTTATAAGAGACACAAACG
>NW_006399833.1:463968-465778 GCF_000299155.1 Elephantulus edwardii | reverse complement strand
AACAACAACAACACCAAACATCAACAATGGTGGAGTTCTGGAAGCATAATGGTTAAAGCCTCAGCTGAATGATTGGAATTTTGAACCTACAAGTAATCCCACTCAATGGGGAAAAAATTAATTCTAATTGCAATCTTGGAAATCCTATGAGACAGTACTACTTTGTGCTACAGAGCTTCAATAAGTTAGAATAAACTCCTTGGCAATGAACTTGGATTTTGGTTTCAATGAGTAATGAGATTGAGCCTATCTTTATGTGCTTTTTGACCATTGCATAGCTTCTTTAAAGCAATTACTGATAAGAACCATAGCCTTCTGTATGGATTGCAGTACAAAATAAAGTTTTAAAAATCCTCACAACCAGAAAAATAAATAATATAATGATAAACAGAAAAAAAGATTGAAATTGTAAAATATTTAATTTTACTTGGATTCACACTCAATGCCTAGGGAAGCAACAGTGAAAAATTAAAATTTTGTGTTGCATTTGTGAAAATCAACTGCAAAAGACTTCTTTAGAAATTTAAAAACCAGAGGATCCTTGCCTCCACAGCTGTGGGGTCATTCCAGGGACCAAACATAACAAGAGAGTTTGGCACACAGAGCTACAAGCACTGGAAAGACTTTTGCAGCTTCCTGTGAGAGGGAGGGCTGACTTGAGACACTGCTGCACACAAACTGCTTGAGTTGCTACCCCTGGTCCCATGCCACTACAGAGCCAAAGGAAGACATTAAGCTTCAGTAAAGTAAGCTCCTTAGGTGAGACACTGCTCCCCAGAGCCAGCACATTTGGGTGATTGTAGGGAGCCGGGATTAAAATTGGTCCCATTGTTTGAGACAGATGACTGAAAGGTCCTTCCATTTGGAAATCCTTGCCTCTGTGGCTGTGGTGCCATCACAGTGTCCAAATGTAACAAAAGAGATTGGGACACAGAGCTACAAGCAGAGGAAAGATTTTTCTCAGATTCCTGAAAGAGGGAGGACTGACTTGAGACCCTGTACACAAACTGCTTAGATTGCCACCCCTGGTATTGCACCATTCCAGAGAAAAAGGAAGACATTAAGAAGAGATACTACTCCCCAAAGCCAGCATTTTTGGGTACTTATGGGGAGACAAAGAATGAAACTTCCCTGGATCAATGTCCCTCCGTTGAGGGATCTTTGCCTCTGCAACTAGTGGACCATACCAGCGGCCAAAAAGGATAAGAGAGTTTGGAAAACAGAGCTACACAAGCAGTGAACTGCTCAATTAGAGCACCTGGTGTCATGTCAGTAAGCCACTCCATAGATAAAGGAGGAATATAAGAGTTTAAGAGAGGAAACTACATTAAGGCAAGATTCCTGATGGGCTGCAGTGCAGAACAGAGAGAACCTCAAGGACTTTAGGAAAGGCAGATTTTCACAGAAAGGACTTTTAGTAGAGTGAGTGGCCCACCCTACACACAGACACGCTAGAAATGGTCTAACACTTATCAAGAAAAATTTTACATGATATTGAGAAAGCAGCAGGCAGTTTCAAACACTGTGGAAAAAAAAAACCAAACAAATTAGACCTTCTCTCAAAAGAACAGAGAATATTAAAGACGTAATGAATATCCCAGAGTCAAGAAGGCAGATTATACATGTTGGTATGGAGACATTCAAATAGCTATGAAAGTACAACTGATCTGCTAGAAATAAAAACAGAAACAAAAAGAAAGGGAAAAGAAGAAAGCCTAATAATAATGTGGGATACCATCAAGAGGAATAACATGTGCATAATTGGAATCACAGAACAGGAATAAACAAGTAAAGGCATCAGAAAAGTTGT
>NW_006399833.1:447915-463868 GCF_000299155.1 Elephantulus edwardii | reverse complement strand
AGCAAACTCCATATAGAATAGATCCCAAAAGAAAAACACAAAGGCATATCACAGTCAAATTTTCCAGAACAAAAGATAATTAGAGAATAACGAAAATAGCTAGGGAAAAATGAAAAGTAACCTATATGGGACAGCAAGTAAGATTAAGAGTTGATTTCTCAGCAGATATCATGCAAGCAGATATCAAGTGGAATGGCATATATAAAACACTTAAAGATTACAACTGTAGTACAAAAACAAGAATACTGTACAAAGAAAAATTGTCCATCCAATATGATGAAGAGATCAAGATATTTTCAGAAAAGCAGAACCTAAGAGAGTTTGTGAAAATAAGACCAGTGTTAAAGGAAATACTGAGAGAAGTCCTTCATACAGAGATGCCACTGAAATCAGAATACACTAAAGTAACAAACAACACCACCAAAAATAATGCAGAAAAGTGATGGCTATAAAACCTTGCCCCTCAATAATTACACTGAATGCAAATGGTTTAAATACACCAGTGAAGAGAGAAAGAGCAGCAGATTGGATAAAAAACCAAAACCTATCAATATGCTGTCTAAAAGAGATACAGGAGAATAGACTGAGAAATTATGGTACATTCATATGATGGAATACATGATAGAATACAGCATTCAGGAGCAATGATTTTGTAAATCACTACCAAATTTGGGAGGGACTGGAGGGTATTATGTTAAGTATTATGCTAACTAAGTCCCATAATTACAAATACTGTATAAGACCATTATTGTAGAAATATATAACTAGTATAATGTATATGAGGACCTAAGGGGTGGAACGGGAAGAGAGGGTGGGTGGGTGGGCAATCACGGGGTTGCACAGTTCGATGGTTGCGGTGTTTGGGGAGGTTGGAGGATCTGGTGTGAGGGGTAATGTATATGAACTTTGTAGGTAAACCAGTGTAAAATTAAATTTAAAAAATGAATTGTGTGCAAAAGGAGACACATCTGAAAACTGAAGATAAAGAATAAAAAATGAAAGAGTGGAAAAACTAGACCAAGCAAATGACTATCAGAGAAAAGCAGGAGTAGTGATTTTAATCTCTGATAAACTACAAGGAAGCTTACTATATAATACTTAAAGGGTCAAGAGAACAAGATGACATAACCATAATAATATCAGTGCACCAAATTCTAGAGCTATAAAATATACAAAGCAAATAATAACAGAACTGAAAAAATGAAATAAACAACAAGACCACAACAGTAGGAGGATACTTCAATATACTACTCTCAAGAATAGATAGAAAAATTGAATAAAGATGCTGAAGAATTAAGCCACACAATAAACAAACTATACTTTCTTCTCCAATACGCATGGAACATTCTCCAGAACAGATCCCATTTTAACTCACAAATCATGCATCAATACAAAGCATCTTCTCAGACCACAGTATTACAAAATTAGAAATTTATAACAAGAGGATAATGGAGATAAAAAACACACATTAGCACATTAGGAGGCTTTACAATACCCTGCTTGAACAGGAATTGGTAACAGAAGAAATTTAAAAAATGAAATTAAACATGTTTATTGAAAAAGATGACAGTGAAAACACAACTAACCAAAACCTCTAGGAAATAGCCAAAGCAGTAAGTAGAGGTCAATTTATAGCAAAAAGAAAGCACATCAAAAGGCAAGAAAAAATGTTAATTGATTCTTTAACCCAACATTTCCCACAAGCTGAAAAAGAATATCAAGAAGACACCCTCTTAAAAAAAGAAATTATAAAAATTAGGCAGAATTAAATGAAATAGAAAACGGAAAAAGCACTTAAACCATCAACAAGAAAAGGAGGTGGTTCTTCAAAAAGGTCAGTAAAATTCAGAACCCACTAACAAAACTAAAAAAGGAAAAGAAAGAACAGATACAAATACTCCGAATGAGAGATAAAAGGGTCAATATCACAACACAATCAACTAAGAGAAAAAAGGTTAACAAAGGAATATTATGAAAAACTATACACAAATTCATATGAAAGTCTAGAGGAATGGACAAGTACTTAGAAAATCATAGTCTGCTTAAATGGACACAGAAGCATGTAGAGCAACCAAACAGCCCCACTACAAATGAAGAAATTGAACAAGTAATAAAACAACTTCCAACAACAACAACAAAGCCCTGGATCCAATGGTTTTACTAGTGAATTTTATCAAACTTTCAGAGAAGAACTGTCATTAATTCTACATAAAGTATTTTAGAAAATAGAAAAAAAGATGGAATTCTCTCAGACTTATTCTATGAAGAAAATGTATCCTTGATACTAAAGTCAGGAAAAGACACCACCAAAATAGAAAACTCTAGGCCAGTATCTCTCATAAATATAGATGCAAAAATTATCAATAAAATTCTGGAAAATATAATCCAAGATTACATTAAAAAGTAATAATTAACCATGACCCAGTGGAATTCATAACAGGTATACAAATATAAGGGAATTCTAGTGGCCTAGTGATAAGAAGCTAAATTACAATCCCAAAGGCATGCCAGTTGCTCCGAGATAGAATGGACAATCTACTCCCACACAATTAACTGCCTCTGAAAATCCACTGGAAGGTCAACTGTGGGTTGGTTTCAACTTGACAGTACACAAAAATAACCACAACATGCAAGGATGATTCAACATAAGAAAGACAATTAATGTAATTCATCACATTAACAAAGCAATTATCAAGAACTACATGATCTTATCAACTGATGCAGAAAAAGCCTTTGACAAAATCCAACACACTTTACTGATTAAAACACTAACAAAATAAGAATAGAGGGGAATTTCCTCAACATAGTAAAAAGTATATGCACAATACCAGGAGCCAACATTATTCTCAATGGAGACAGACTAAAGACATTCCATTTGAGAACAGAAAGTAGGCAAAGAAGCTCATTATCATTTCTCCTATTCAATATTGTATTGAAAGTCTTGGTGACAGAAAGAAGAGAAAGAAATAGGTATTCAGATAGGCAAAGAGGAAGTAAAATTATCTCTATATTCAGATGATATGATAGTATATGCAGAAAACGCTAAAGACTCAGGGAGAAAATTATTGGACATAGAATACTAATTCAGCAAAGTGGCAGAATAGAAGACCATCATACAAAAATCAATTGGATTTCTCTACAATGACAAAGAGAATACAGAAATGGAGCTAAGGAAAACAATACCCATCACAATACCTAAAATCAAGATGAACTATTTGGGAGTAAATCTAACTAGAAACACAAATGTCCTATTCAAAGAAAATTACAAAACATTATTAAAAAAAAAAAGAAAAGAAAGATACCTGGAGAAATGGAAGAATATACCATACTCAAGAATAGGAAGACTCAGTATCATGAAAATAAAACTTCTATCAAAGGCAATCTACAAATTCAATGTAATAGCAATTTCATTCTTCAGTGCGATGGAGAAGGCAATTTCCAATTTTATCTGCAATGGAAAGAGACTCAGAATAAGCAAAGCTCTCCTGAAAAGAGAAACAAGGTAGGAGGCATCTCAGCTCCCTGATCTTAAATCCTACTTCACAGCCTTGGTGGTCAAGACAGCATGGTACTGGTACAGTGAAAACACATAAAACAATGGTATAGAATTGAGAACCCAGAAATCAGCTCATCTACTATGGTCAACTGATTTTTGACAAGGAGATGAAAACAGTGAAGTGAGGAAGTAAAAGCCTCTTCAACAAAAGGTGTTGCCAACATTGGAGAACTAGAGCAGCTGCCACATGCTTTGTCATTAGCCACCAAACGTGTCATCAATAGTCATGGATCTGTTCCAATTGATTAGCTAGGTACCTGTATTAAAAAGTTATTAGTGTGGTCTGAACTGTTCTTCTACCTGTAGCGCTAGTCCAGGGCCCTGCTGCCTGGAGGCCTCGGCCCCACCACCAGGAAGACCTGCCCCTGCAGCCCTGCTGCTGGGACATTGCCACCAGCTCTCTGGAAGCCCAACCACACTGCCTGGAGGATGTGGCCCTGCTTCCTGGACACCATGCCATCTGGAGGACAGTCTGCTGCTGGCCCTCTGAACTGTGCCAGGGACAGCAATATCACAGGTGATCAAATTTTCTCTTTCCTCCAAGAACTTGAGCTGCATTTAGCTCTGTGTACCTTGGACCTGCCTAGCATAGCTGCAGCAGTTGCCTGACAAGGAAGACTACTAACTCAAAGGCCATATCTCTCCCTAAGCAAGTCTTCCCTTGAGTCAAAAGCTCAGAGAGAAACACAGGCAGGGTATCTGCCCTGCCTACCTCTGGAGCAGTCACTTCCTAAGATAAGGTTTTCATACCAGGAGTCTGCTAAAGCCTCAGGCATGAAAAAAAATCTAGCACAGAAATGTCATGAAAGAAGCAGACTACCTCACACCCTACAAAAACCCAAAACAAGATGTCACCATCAAACAGTGACATAGTATCAGTGGATTTCCTGAAGCTAGAAAGTCCGATGGAACTTTCTGATGCAGAATTCAGAAGAACAATGATAGAATATTTTCAATATGTAAACATCAAACTCAAAGAATTATAGGCCTCTGTAAACAAAAACCAAGAGGAACTTAAAAAGAAAATCCAAGACAATGAAGATAAAACAAATGAGGTATTAGAGGCTCTGGAAAAACAAGAAACCACAATCCAGAATGTTTCAAATGCTGTTACCACGTTAGAGGGAATCATGAACAGAGTTGAAGAGAAGGAACACAGAACCAGTGAAATAGAAGATTGAATTGTCACCACTGATCTGATAGACAAAAAGTGGAATTGAAAAGGAAGGAAGGAAGAAGAAGAAAGTCTAAGAATAATGTGATACACCATCAAGAAGAATAACATGTGCATAATTGGAATTGCAGAACAGTAGGAAGCAGGTAAAGGTACCGGTAAAGTTCTGGAAGAATTACTAGAAGAAAACTTTCCAAGCATAATGAAGAATGTTGTTGTTGTTGTTGATTGCTGTCAAGTTGAACATGACTCAGAGATATTATGAACAAAAGGCCTGAGGCCTTTCTATTACTATTGTCATTTCACAAAGTTCATAGAGTTTCCAGAGGCATGCTGTTTAGGAAGTGGATGCAACTCCTGCTTCCAAGCTTGTCTTAAACTGGGAGCTCTACCAAACACTGTCCATCATGGGTAACCATGAATTATCTCAGTCACAAAAGGACAAATACTGCATAAACCACTGTCATAAAACAGGATTGACATGAGGATTGGGGGAAATAGATGAAAGAAAGAACAGTTAGGTATTATTTGTATCAGAATAATCTAGAAAAGAGGTGCATAGCAAAATGGACTTGGGGTGGTAGGAAGGGAGGAAACTGTGCAACAGTAAAAGAATCTTTTTAAAGAGAAAAAGAAAATGGGAGGCCGGTAGGGAGGAAAATTTGCAACAATTAATGAATGGAAATCTAAGTTTTCTGTAAACTGTCATTAAAATTGCAATTTAAAGAGAAAAGAACGAAAAAAGAGAAAGTACAAATGATAGAGGAAACAATGGAAGCCACAAATAACTGTAGTGCCCTAGAGGTAGAGAACCTAAAGAAATATATGATGAGGATTTATTTGAAAAGCTATGGAAGAAGGTGCAAGTGATGGAAGAAACAATAAAAACAGTTAAGAAAGCAAACACTCCAGAGACATGTGGCCAGAAAACATATATTGATGAGGAGGAACTTGCATGACTATGGAAGGACAAGGAAAAGATGGAATAAAGAATTGAAACTATAGATAAAGAAGTACAAAAACTTGAAAACTCACCATAAGACAGAGGGTATAGCAAATACAGTACTGTAAATAACATAAAAGCGTAAAAATACAATTCAAAATATTAAGACCAAAATGGTAGAAGTGTCCAATATGCTGTAGGGAGGAAAAGGAGAAGAGATGGAGCGGAGTCAGTAAAGATAAGAAACGCCACGGAAACACACTAGAAGAAAAATGAGAGATGAGGCATAAAGAAAATTAAGAAAACATTAGAATCATGTGGGATGACATCAAAAGGAACAATATGCATATGATTGGAATTCCAGATAATGAGAGCGACAGGGAAATCACTGAGAGAATTGTAGAAGATGTACTAGAAGATAACTTCCCAGTTATTCTGAAGAACAAGAAAATCCACATTAAAAAAACTCATTGAACATCAAAAAGACTAGGCCCCAAAAGAAAAACATCAAGACATATCATAGTCAAATTTTCGAAAGTAGAAGGCTAGAATACTAAAAGCAGTTTTAAAAAAAAAAACCACACACAAACAAACCCAAATAGTCACTTACAAAGGAAAATCAATTAGATTAAGTTATGATTTTTGAGCAGAAATGATGTGAGCAAAAAGAAAATGTGATGGAACATACAGAAATTTGAAAGGAGACAAATCAAAGATCTTGTGCTCAGGAAAGCTCTCCATCAAATATGAAGAACGTACATCCTTTGCAGAAAAGAAGGAACTTAAGTAATTTGTGAAAACAAGACCAACTCTACAAGACCTTTTAAGGGAATTCTTTCAGAAAGGGACACCAAAAGAAAATGGATGGACCAAAGTAAGTAGAAACAATCAAAAAAGAAACACAGCAGAATGGCAAAGAAAAGTCCGACATGACAATAATCACACTTAATTTGAATGGAATAAATGCACCATGCAAGATAAAAAGAGTAGTAGAATGGATTAAAAAAAAAAACCCAAAAACAACCAAGCCCATCAATACGTTGTTTACAAGAGACATACGTAAGAAATTAAGAGAAAGATAGACTCAAAATCTGAAGGGCACTATATATTGATTATAGGCACAGTAGATAAAAAAGACATAATCTCGGTCAACATCTATTCACTAATTGATTGTTGTTGTTGTTGTTGTTGTTTTGTGCCGTCAAATCGTTTGCGACTCATAGCGACCCTATGCACAACAGCCCTAAACCCTGCTCTATCCTGTGCCAACCGCACTGCCTCTGACACACCCATCCCGATTACCCCAGTCACCGAATCAGTCCATCTCATAGAGGGTCTTCCCCTCCTGCGCTGTCCCTCCACCCTCCCAAGCATGATGTCCCTCTCCAAGGACCTGTCCCTCCTGGCAACATGTCCAAAGTATGTCAGACGAATCCCCAGAATCCTTGCCTCCAAGGAGTAATTGATAGAACTGCTAAATATATATAAAATTGTCAACTGAATTAAAGAAAAAGATAGACACTATCACAATAGTGGTAGGAGACTTTAACATGCCACTCTCACCAAAGGATAGGTCAGCTCAAAACAACCTTAACAAAGATGCAGAAGATCTAAACTCTTCATTCAGCCAACTACACTTTGTGGATGTATTTCCAACTACTCCACCCAACTAAAACTCGATTCACTTTCTGCTCAAATGCACATGGTACATTCTCCAGAATTTATCACATATTAGGGCACAAAGCAAGCTTTAACAAATTAAAATACACTGAAATAATGCAAAGTAATTTCTCAGATCACAATAATATAAAATTAGAAAGTAACTACATGAGGTTAAACTACTTATAAAACTTAAAAAAACTTATTAAATTTCCTTGAAACAAATGATAATGAAAATACAATGTACCAAAACCTCTGGATGTAGGTAAGGCAGTCCTCAGGGAGCAGTTCATAGGAATAGGCAAACACATTAAAAATGAAGAAAAAAACAAAATTATTGATCAAACTCAACTCGTTCATCAAATAGAAAAGGAGCAACCATTTAACTCCACAGCCTCTAGAAAAAGGATATTTTTATAATCAAGAGGTGAAATCAGTGAGATAGAAAACAGAAAAACCATCAGCAACACCAGGAGCAGATTTTTCTAAAGGATCAATAAAATTGACAACCATTGTCAAACTTAACTGAAGGGGGAAAAAAGGAAAAGACACTAATAACTCAAATAAAGAATGACAGAGGTGACATCACAACAGAACTAGAGGAAATTAAATCAATAAAACCATAATATTATGAAAACTGGTGGAGCTCTCTGAGTACAAAAAACTTGGATGCAGGAGTGGCATCCACTTCTGAAATAGCTTGGCTCTGGAAACCCTATGAACTTGGAGAAACGATGAAAGTTATACAGGTGTTCAGGTCTTTCTTTCATAGGGTCTCTATGAGTCATCTACAACTTGACGGCACTTAACAACAACAACAACAATGAGAGATCTCAGTTTACCCAGTGAACAGAAAATGATGCTACCAAGCAAAAGGTGGTTCTTGTTGTTATGTGCCGTCGTGTCGTTTACGACTCATAGCGACCCTATGTACAACAGCCTTAAACCCTGCTCTATCCTGTGCGAGTCGCGTTGCCTCTGAAACACCCATCCCGATTACCCCAGTCACTGAATCAATCCACCTCATATAGGGTCTTCCCCTCCTGCGCTGTCCCTCTACCCTACCAAGCATGATGTCCCTTTCCAAGAACCTGTCTCTCCTTACAACATGTCCAAAGTATGTCAGACGAAGGCCCAGAATACTTGCCTCCAAGGAGTAGCCTCGTTTAACCCTCTCTAGGGTTTTTCTTGGCAGTCCATAGTACGTTCAATACTCTTCTCTAGTACCACAGCTCAAAGGCGTCAATTCTCCTGCTATCCTCCCTAGTCATTGTCCAATTCTCTGATGCATAACAAGTGATTGCAAAGACCATGGCCTGTATCAGGCGCACCTTAGTCTTCAGAGAGACACCATTGCTCTTGAGTACTTTAGCGAGGTCCCTAACTGGAGACTTTGCCATGGCAATACGATTTTTTATTTTCTGGCTTCTGGTGCCAAAAGTGTTGACCATGGAGCTGAGCAAACTGAAGCTGTGAACAATCTCAATCTCTTCGCCAAAGGTGGGTGATTTCAATCTGTGGACCTCAGACCTGGTTTTAATTGGTTTTGGTCAAACATTCTTCTAAGTGGTACAGCACTGGTCTGTGCATTGCTGTAAAGAGGTAACTGGTGATTGCCATGATGCTAAACACTGTGACAATGATAAATAAAATGCAGTAATGGTTACCCATGGTGGACAGTGTTTCGTGGAGCTCCCTGAGTAAAACAAACTTGGAGTAGCATCCACTTCCAAAATAGCTTGCTTCTGGAAGCCCTATGAACTTGGCGAAACCACAATGAGATACCATCTCACCCCAATAACAGTGGCAAAGTTTCGCAGGGTAATAAGAAATAAATAATGGAGACAATGTGGAAAGGTGGGAATTCTCACACACTGTTGGTGAGATTGCAAAATGGTACAATTTAAACAAAGAAACTATGTACAACTCAACTATTCCACTACTAGGATTATACTCCAAAAAATTAGAACTGAGATACAAACGGAGATTTTTGCACCAATGTTCATAGCAACATTATTCACCATTGCAAGAACCTGGAAAAAGCCCACATGAAAATGTACACAATGGAATATGATGTATGCATAACTCATGCGCGACAATTTCAAAAAATAGTACATAACTTGAGAGAGACTATTCTACTGAGTGAAGTAACTCAGTCTCATAAGAACAAATACTGCATAAGACCATAATTGTGAAAATAGAAGGATAACTAGTAAAACATATGTGGAAGCCCGAGGGGGAAGGCGTGAGAGCAGAGGGAGAGGAGGGGTGGGGGTGAAATCACAGGGTTTCACAATTTGGTAGTTCGAGGGGGACAAAGAAATATATCCACAGGGGACCTTAAAATATAGAGTAGAAACGGGATGCTTGTGAAGGGACAAGAGCTAGTCCCTCTCATGAGATGAGGGGGGAAAAAAGACCTATTTACAACATCTTATCAAATCTTCACTGTACCCTCCTTTCCCCTTCACACTGGCTGTCCATTCGCTAATCTCTGCTCTGTCTTCTGCCCCTCCTGTCCCTGTCTATCCTCCACAATTGTTTCCGTGTATAAACCTTTAAGTAATTTTCCCCGCCCTCTATGTGCCCTGTGTCCTTTCTTTGCTAATGAGTGGACCTGGAAAACCTCCTGGAGCCCTAACAGGGTGTTTTTTGCTTTAATAAATTTCTCTATTTTCCTCGCTATGTTATGTGCCGTCGTGTCGTTTACGACTCATAGCGACCCTATGGATGAAAGACCTGAGCACTTTCATGACTTTTCCTTGTTTCTCCAAGTTCATAGAGTTTACCGAGGCAATCATTCATATACATTGTGTTTCATTGGCACAGGACAGAGCGGAATTTAGGGCTGTTGTACATAGTGTCGCTATGAGTCGCAGGCGACTCGACGGCACATAACAACAACAACAACACATAGCATTTTATACAATCATTCATATATATTATGTTTTATATAGTTATTTGCTAGTAGTGATCAATGCTTTTTATTACCCTGTCTCATCAAGTCCCACTCACACCTTGCATATTTCTTCACTCCACCCGTCTGTCCACTAATCTCTGCTGCCCTAAAGATTCCCACTCTCTTCTTGAACTCTCCTTCTCCATTTTCCCTCCACTTTTTTAAAAATAAAATTTTGTTTTAATTGTGATTTTAATGAACATTTACCAGTTCTTTCTAGTACAATAATGCTGTGTATTTTTTCCATCTTCTTTTGATGCTTCCTGCATGATTCAATATTTTGTTCATAGTACCATTCAGAATTATAACTTGAGGCTTGAAGCTGTCCTTTATTTTATCCAGGTAGAGAATGGTCAAGTGTATTCTTCCTGCCATTTCATTGTAACACTTTGCTTTGTCTTCTGAATCTGCTCTTCGAAATCTTCTGTTTATCTCCCTACTGCAATATTTCTTCCCTTTGTTTTGACCTCTCTAGGTTATAGTGCAAGTTTCAGTCTCTTCAGGCGTTAGTTATAGTCTTTTCTTTCTGCCCTGTCTTTGTAATAATAACCTTTGCTTATTTCATGGATGAAAATCTTGATGTCATCTCACAACTCATCTAGGAGTTGGTGTTTAGTGTTCAATGTGTAAAATCTATTGTTAATATTTATTTTAAATTCAGTTTGGACACACTAAAGGTTACACTTTGGTTCTTCTGGACTTGTTTTTTTATTTTCTTAAACTTCAGTTCAAACTTGCACAGTAGTAACTGATGATCTGTCCCAGTCAGCCCCTGATCTTATTTTGACTGCTAAAAATTTAATTTTCCCATCAACTCAACGGGATGCCTCTACAGTCCATCCAGAGAGATTTATTTGTACTATAATCCAGGAAATTAAAAGACATATTGCTATGGGAAAGTCTGATGTTAGAGACCTCTCTAAAATACTGAAGACCAATGGTGTCTCTCTGGAGACTAAGGTGCATCTGATACAGGCTGTGGTCTTTGCAATCACTTGTTATGCATCAAAGAGTTGGACAATGACTAGGGACGATAGAAGGAGAATTGATGCCTTTGAGCTGTGGTGAGAAGAGTATTGAGGGTACCATGGACTGCTAAGAAAACAAACAGATTTATCCTGGAGAGTGTTAAACCGGGCTGCTCCTTGGAGGCAAGGATTCTGAGGCTTCATCTGACATACTTTAGCCATGTTGTGAGGAGAGACCAGTCCTTGGAGAAGGGCATCATGCTTGGGAGGTTGGAGGGCAGGCGCAGGAGGGGAAAGCTCTCTAGGAGGTGAATTGATTCAGTGACTGGGATAATCGTGATGGGTATGTTGGAGACAGTGAGGTTGGCACAGGGCAGAGCAGAGTTTAGGGCTGTTGTACATAGGGTCGTTATGAGTCCCAAGCGACTTGATGACACACAACAACAACATAACTATTTATAATTGCTAAACACATATTCATTTTATTTGGACCTACAGTAAATATCCATAGTAGCAGCAGTTATGAAATAAAGATATATTGCATTGGGAAAATCTGCTGTCAAACGCCTCTCCAATGAGCTAAAGAGCATGAATGTCAGTTTGAAGACGAAAGTGCACCTGATTCAAGTTGTGGTATTTTCAGTTGCTTTGTATGCCTCTGAAATTTGACAGTGAATAAAGATGACCAAAGAAGAATCAATCCCTTTAAATCATGGTGTTGGAAAACAATACTGAATATCCCATGGATTGCAAAAGAACAAATAAATCCATCTTGGAGGGAGTGCAATCTAGGTGCTACTTAGAGGCAAGGATGGTGAAACTTCATCTCACATACTTTGAACGTGTTTTCAGAAAGAATCTTTGGAAAAAGGCATCAAGCTGGGAAAGGCGGAGTGTCAGAGAAAAAGAGCAAGACCTTCAACAGACAGATTACATAATTACCTTAATAGTGGTGGAGAATAGGATAAATTGCACACATGTTCTTGGACTTAACAGTTACCTAATAACAATCAGACTGTTTGATTACCATTGTTTTTGAAGATATTTTGAGACACAGAAGTATAAGTCTTCTTATTTTGCTCATCCTTTCCAAGCTATTTTTTTAAACTGTTGGGTCCTTTGCAGTTTTATATAAATATGAAAACTGCCGTTTCCAATTCTCCAAAGAAAGTGATTGGAATTTTGATGGATATTATATTGGATATGATCGTTTTAGATAATATTGAAATCTTAACAATTTTGGTGATTTTATTCCTAAGTATTTTATTATTTTAAATTATATTATAAGTGAAATTATTTCTTTGCTTTCCTTCTTGGATTGCTCATTGTGGAGGAATAAAGATGTTAGTGATTTTCGTGGGTTGACCTTGTATACTGTCACTTTTCTGAATTAACTTACTAGCTCTAGTAGCATTATTGTGAACTCTTTGGGATTGATTATATGTAGGATTATTTTACTTCTTACATTCTCATTTTAATATCTTTATTTTTCATTTCTAAGTGATCTGGCTGTAACTTCTAGTATAACACTGAATAATAATGGTGAAAGTGGGCATCCTGTTTTTGTTTTTGATGTTAAGGCAAAGTTCTGAAATTTTTCCCATTGAATATGATAGTTGTGCATTTCCAATTAATGCCATTTATAATATTAAGGCATCATCCTGTCTTTTTGAGTGCACTCTAATCACACATTCACCAGTAATACTCTAACAGTAATAGTAATGCCTATACATTCTAGCCAATTTTTGCATATTTTCACTCTCTATTATAATAAACTCTTGGATGGATGCCATATTTTAAAAAAGATAAAGGATTTGGCCAAATATCTTTTTTGTATAAGTTGAGATAGTTCTTTTTATTTCTTTTACTAGTGTAGTATATTACACTGATTTTTTAATATTTTTTAATATTTGCATTCCTGGGATCAATCTTACTTGATGATGGTGTAAAGTCATATTAATATGCTTTACAAAATTTTTTCTTACTCTTCAAATCATGTTCAATTGTTTCATATGTATCTGAAAGTTGCACAATGAATAAAGAATATTGAAACATTGATGCCTTTGATTATGGTGTTGGAGAAGAGTATTGAATATGCCACGGACTGCCAAAAGAACAAATAGTTTATTTTTCTTGTTTGTTTGAGCAATTTTTCTTAATTGGTATTTTAACAAAAGTTTACAGAAAACTTGGATTTCCATTCACTCGCTGTTGCACATTTTCCTCCATAACCCCCTCCCCTGTTTGCTTTTCTCTTTAAAAAGATTCTTTCCTTGTTGCACAATTTTCTCCCTCTCCCGGCCACACAGTTCACCTTGCTATGCACTTCTCATTCTGAACTGTTGTCATGCAAATAATGTCCAACCATATATATATTTTAGACAGTTCTACACCTCATCTATTTCAATTCAATGTACACTATTTATCCCTCTTTTCTTAGTTTCCCCCCTCCATGTCAGTGATGTTTTCTAACAGTGGCACCATGCATGCACATTTGTCCTTTTGTGACTGAGATATTTCACTCAGTATAATGTCCTCCAGAATCACCCATTGTGTATAATACTTTATGTGTTCCTGTTTTTCAGTGCTGTTTAGTAGTCCATTGTGGGAATAGATGACAGCTTCTCTATCCATTCATTTGTTGATGGGCTTCCATCTCTTTGCTATTGTGAAAAATGCAGCAATAAACATGGGTGTGCATATATCCGTTTGGGTGGTAGTTCTGGTTTCTTTACGATATGTTCCCAATAGTGCAATTGCTGGGTCAAATAGTATTTGCATTTCCAAATTTTTGAGAAAGCACCATGCTGCCTTTCAGAGTGGTTGCACCATTTTATACTCCCACAAATCGTTAATAAGGTTTCCAATTTCTCCAGAACCTCACCAGCATTTGTTGTTTGCTGCTCTGTTGAACTTTGCTATTGTTATTGGAGTGTGATGATATATCATAGTTGTTTTTATTTTTATCTCTCTGATAACTAGGGATTTTTAACATTTCTCCATGTGTTTGCTCACCATCTGAATGTCTTCCTTGGTAAACTGTTCATATTCTGTGCCAATTTTGAAATTCTTTTTCTTACCTCTATCTTGTTGTGGTGCTGGAGTATTTTCTATAAATTCTAGATGTAAGTTCCTTATCAGACATCTCATTACAAGTATTTTTTCCTAGTCCATGGCTTTCCCTTTTACCCTGTTGGAGAAATGTTTTTGATGTGCATAGTTATTTGATTCTTAGAAGGTCTCATTCATCTATTTCATTCTCTCCTTGTTGTAGGTTATTCAGGATGCTTGGAAAACTATTCATGTTGTAGATTAGAGCTTCAGTAGTTCTTCCAAAGTTTTCTCTGATGAAGTTAACAGCCCTTGGTTTTAGTCCAATTCTTCATCCACTTTTATTTGTATTTTGTGTATGGTGTGAGGTGTGGGTCTTGCTTCAGTTTTGTCAATACCATTTATTAAAGAGGTTGTCATTTTTCCACTTAACTGACTTCATCTTCTTGTAAAAAATCAGTTGACCATAGGTAAATGAGCCGATTTCTGGGTTCTCAATTCTATTCCATTGATCTATGTGTCTGTCCTTGTACCAGTACCATGCTGTCTTAACCATCATAGTTGTGTAGTAGGATTTGACATCAAGAACTGAGATGCCTCCTACCTTGTTTCTCTTTATCAGGAATGCTTTATTTATCTGGAGTCTCTTTCCATTTCAGATAAAATTGGAAATTGTCTTTTTCATATCATTGAAGAGTGGAATTAATATTTGTATTGGGATTGCACTTAACATGTAGATTATCTTTGTTAGAATTGCCATTTTCACAATATTGAGTCTTCCTATCCATGAGCAAGGGATATTCTTCCACTTCTCCAGGTCTCGTTTTGTTTCTTGTAGTAATGTTTTGTAATTGTCTTTGAGTAGGTCCTTTGTCTTTCTGGTTAGATTTATCCCCAAGTATTTAATCTTATGATGAGTTATTGTGATGGGTATTGTTTACCTTAGATCCAATTCTGTATTCTCTTTTGACTGTAGAGAAATCCAATGAATTTTCGTATGTTGATCTTGTATCCTGCCTCTTTGCTGAATTGGTTTACTATGTCCATGTTTTCTTGCTGAGTCTAGGATTTTCTAAATACACTATCATATTATCTGCATATAGAGACAATTTTACTTCCTTTATTCCAATTTGGATATCTATTTTCTTTTCTTATTGATATTGTGAAGACTTCCAACACAGTATTGAATAGGAGAGGCAATAATAGGCATCCTTGCATAGTTCCTTCTCCGAGAGAGAATGGCTTTAACCTCTCTCCATTGAAAATTATGTTGGTTCTTGGTTTTGCATATACACTTTTTACTAGGTTGAGAAAATTCCCCCATATTCCTATTTATTGTGTATTTTAACCAGGAAAGGGTGTTGTATTTTTGTCAAAGGTCTTTTCTGCATCAATTGATAGGATCATGTGGTTGTTTCCCTTTGCTTTGCAAATATGATTAATTACATTGACTGTTTTTCTTATGTTAAATCATCCTTGCATGTTGTTGTTGTTGTTATGTCCCATAGAGTCGTTTGCGACTCATAACGACCCTATGCACGACAGCCCTAAAACCTGCTCTATCCCACGCCAACTGCACTGCCTCTGACACACCCATCCTGATTACCCCAGTCCCCGAATCAATCCATCTCATAGAGGGTCTT
>NW_006399833.1:441924-446350 GCF_000299155.1 Elephantulus edwardii | reverse complement strand
TCATTTTCCGACTCTAGCTCCTCGCACATTTCATTGTAGTATTTTGCTTTGTCATTCTGAGCAGCCTTTTGGAATCTTCTCTTCAGCTCTTTAGTATCTTGAATTCTTCCTTGTGCTTCGGCTTCTCTACGCTCCAGTGCAATCTTCAGAAAAAGTCCTTGCATACCTGTGAATAATCTCACTTGGTCATGGTGAATTATTTTTTTTTAATGTACTCTTAGATTCTCTTGGCCAGGATTTTTGCATCTATGTTTATAAGGGAAATTGGCCTATATTTTTCTATTTTGGTGGTGTCTTTACCTGACTTTGGTATCAAGGATGTATTTGCTTCATAGAATGAGTGTGGGAAAATCCCATCTATTTTTGTTTTCTGAAATACTTTATGAACAATTGGTGAAAATTTGTCTCGGAATGTTTGATAGAATTCACTTGGAAAACCATCTATCTGTTCCAGGACTTTTTTGTAGTGGTTGTTGTTGGAACTTTATTACCTTTTCAATCTCTTGTAATGGGCCTGTTCAGGTGTTTAAATTCAGTCTGTGTCCATTTAGGTAGATTGTGAGTTTCTAAGTATTTGCCCATTTTTCTAGGTTTTCATATTTGTTTGAGTATACTTTTGCATAAAATTCCATTGTTAACCTATTTATTTTAATTGGTGGTGTTGTGACATTGCCCCTTTCATCTCCTATTTGGATCATTTATGTCGTTACTTTCTTTTCTTTTGTTAGTTTTGGTAGTGGTTTGCTGACTTTATTGACCTTTTTGAAGAACCAACTCCTAATTTTGTTGATGGTTCTAATTGTTTTTCTGTTTTCTACTTCATTCATTACTGCCCTAATTTTTTAAATTTCAGGGTTTTTAGAGGATGTCTGGTTTTCTTGCTGTTCTTTTTCAATTTGTTGGAGATGTTGAGTTAGAGAGTCAATTATAATTTTTTTTTCTTTCCTTTTGATATGTTTGCTTATTGCAGTAAATAGACCTCTAATTACTTCTTTTCCTGTTTCCCAGAGGTTTGGGAAGTTGTGTTTTCATTGTTATTTATTCCTAGAAACTTTTTAATTTCATTTTTCTATTCCCCACTCAGGTTCAAGCAAGGTGTTGTTCAGCTTCCAAAGATGTACTTTTTTCTTCTTTATCCTCCGTTTATTAATTTCTAGTTTTGTAGTATTGTGGTCTGAGAAGATACTTTGTATTATTTCTATGCTTTTTAATTTATTGATGCTTGCCTTATGACCTAAAATTTGATCTATCCTGGAGAACATTCCATACACATTGGAGAAGAAGGCTTTTTCGTTTGTTCTTTCTTTCTTTCTTTCTTTCTTTCTTTCTTTCTTTCTTTCTTTCTTTCTTTCTTTCTTTTTCTTTCTCTCTCTCTCTCTCTCTCTCTCTCTCTCTCTCTCTCTCTCTCTCTCTCTCTCCCTCTCTCTCTCATTCTTTCTTCGTTAGCCTCTATATATCTATGAGATCAAGTTGGTTTATTGTGTGGTTTAATTCTTCAGCATCTTTGTTGAGTTTCTTTCTGGTAGTTCTGTCTTTTCGTGAGAGTGGTGTATTGAAATATCCTACTACTATAGTGGTGTTGTCTATTTTTTTTTTCAGTTTTGTTGAAATTTGATTTGTATATTTTGCAGCTCTATCATCTGGTGCACAGATATTTATTATTGTTATATCCTTTTGTTCTATTAACCCTTTAAGTATTATGTAGTGACCTCCCTTGTCCTTTGTGATGGTTTTTGAATTAAAATATATATTATCATAAATTACGATCACTGCTTCTGCTTTTTTCTGGTTGCCATTTGTTTGGTGTATTTTTTTCTCAACGTTTTTATTTTTAGTCTATCTTCACTTTTCAGGTGTGTCTCTTATAGACAACATATTGATGCAGGGTTTTTGTGGTTTTGTTTTGTTTTTTTATCCAATGCTGGACAATGCCTAAGGATGGTAGAAGGTGAATTGATGCTTTTGAGCTGTAGCTTTGAAGAATTGTATTGAATATACCATGGACTGCTAGGAGAGCAAACAGATTCATCTTAGAGAGGGTGAGACCAGGCTGTTCTTCGAAGGCAAGAATTCTGAAGCTTCTTCTGACATATTTTGGACTTATTACAAAGAGGGACCAGGCTTAGAGAGGGATACCATGCTTGGGAAGGTGGAGGGACAGCGAAAGAGAAGATTCTCAATGAGATGGATTGATTCAGTGACTGGGGTAATGGGAGTAGGTTTGTCAGAGACTATAAGATTGGCACAGGATTGGGCAGGGTTTAAGGCTCTTGTAGATGGGGTCACTATGAGTTGCAGGCAACTCGAGGGCACATAACAACAACAACAATAACAACAACTCTTTTTCTCTTCAGTGGTACATTTAATCCATTCACATTCAGCATAATTATTGAGAGGAAAGATTTTATTGCTATCATTTCGTTGAGTTCTTTTTGGCATTGTTGCTGGTTACTTTGGCCCATCCTGCTTTCTGTGACACCTCTGTAAGAAGGACATCTCTCTATGTTTCCTGAAACAGTGGTCTTGTTTTTACAAAATCCTTCAGGTTCTGCTTTTCTGAGAATATCTTGATCTCAGAAAAGCAGAACCTGAAGGATTTTGTATGTCAGTCCACTGTCTTCTTGTTTGCATGGTTTCTGCAGAGAAATCGACATTTAATCTTATTTGTTCTCCCTTATAGGACACTCTTTGTTACTCCCTAGCTGCTTTTAGGATTTTTTCCTTATTTTTTATTTTGGCAAATTTGTCTATGAGATACCCTGATGATTTTCTTTTGGAGTCTATTCTATATGGAGTTCTCTCAGCTTCTTGAATATATATTCTCTCATTTGTCATTATGCCTGGAAATCATTCTTCTAGTAATTCTTCCACAACTTTCTCTGCACCTTTATCTGCTTCTTCCTCTCTGGGATTCTGATTATGTGCATGTTATTACTCTTGATTGTGTGCACAATCTTATGCTTTCGTCCTTTTTCTTCCTTTTTAATTCTGGTCTTTGTTCCAGCAGATCAGTGGTGACAAGTCTATCTTCTATTTTGCTGGTTCTGTGTTCCGTCTCTTCAATTCTGTTCATATGTCCTTCCAACATATTGACAGCATTTGAAGCATTGGTCCTTATATTCTGGATTGTGGTTTCTTGTTTTTCAGAGCCTATAATGCCTCATTTTTTTCCATTGTCTTGGAGTGTGGTGGTGGTGGTTATTTTTTTTTTAAGTTCATCTTGTTTTTTGCTTGCAGAGTCTTGTAAACCTTCAAGTTTTTCTTTTACCCATTGAAAATAGTCAATCATTTTTCTTTTGAATTCTGTGCCAGAAAGTTCAGTCAGACTCTCTGGCTTCAGGAAATCTATTGATACTGTGTTACTTTTTGAGAGTGACATCTACTTTTGGGTTTGTATTTGGTGTAAGTACTTTGCTTCTTCCGTGGCATTGCTGTGATAGAGTTTTTCATACCTGAGGTCTTAGCAGACTCTTGGTCTGAAAACTGGCTCAGCAAGTCACTGCTACAGGGGAAGGCAGAACAGCTAATCTGCCTCAGTTTCTCTCTGAGCTTTTGACTTAAGGGAAGACTTGCTTCAGTTGGGGAGAGATATGGCCTTTGAGTTAGCAGCCTTCTCTCTCAGGCAACTGCTTCAGCTAGGCTAGGTGGGTCCAAGGTGCCCAAGATAGAGGCAGATCAAACTCTGGGAAGGGAGAGGAAATAATATTATCTGTGATATTGCTTTCCCTAGCCCAATTCAGAGGTCAACAGCAGGACATACTCCAGACAGTGAGGGTGTCCAGGCAGCAGGGCCAGTTCCTCCAGTTGGCGGGGCTGGGATTCCATGAACAGGCTGAGGTGGCAGGACTGTAGTGGCAGGTCATCTAGGCAGTGAGGCCTGGGCATCAGGTGGGTGGTGAGAGCACTCAAGCAATGAGGCCAGGGCATCCAGGTGCGTGGTGGGAGCATAAAGGAGGCAGGCCCAGATCCTCCAGGTGGTGGGTTTGGGGATGAAGGTGGCAGGACCAGAGCCACCAGGCAGAGGGCCTGATACCTCCAAGTGGAGGGGCTGGGATCCTACAGGCAGTGGGTTAGAGGTAGGAGGAAAGTTCAGGGCTCAATAAAAACTTTAAGTAATGTTGTTGTTATTGTGGTTGTTATGTGCCATCGAGTCATTTGCGACTCATAGTGACCCTATTTACATGAGCCCTAAATGCCGTTCTATCCTGTGCTAACCTCAATTTCTCAAACACATTCATTTCCACCACTCCACTCACAGAAATGATCCATCTCATCGAGGGTCTTCCTCTCCTGCGCCGTCCCTCCACTCTCCCAAACATGATGTCCCTCTCTAAGGACCAGTCCCTCCTTGCAACATGCCCAAAGTATGTCAGACAAAGCTTCAGAATCCTTGACTCCAGGGAAAATTCTGGCTTCACCTTCTCCA
>NW_006399833.1:432533-439239 GCF_000299155.1 Elephantulus edwardii | reverse complement strand
TTCCTCCTTCATTACCATAGGTTCTTGCTCATATGTTATTTCATGAAATTCCTCTGTGTCAGCGAATTCCTTCTGATACAGTGTCTCTGTGTACTCCTTCTATCTTCTTTTTATACATCCTGGATCATTCAACATTCTACCCAAACTATCTTTAAGTATTGCCACCCGTGGCTTGAATTTGTTTTTCAACTCCTTCAACTTAAGAAATGCTGAGCGAGTCTGTCCCTTTTGATTTTCTGACCCAGCTCTCTGCACATTTCATTATAGTATCTTGCTTTTTCGTCCTGAGCTGCCTTTGGAAATTTTCTATTCAGCTCTTTGATTTCTTGATTTTTTCCCCTTTAGCTTTCGCTTCTCGGCGCTCTAATACAATACTCAGAGCCTCATCTGACATTCATCTTGGTCTTTTCTTCTTCTTTTGCCTTCGTAGTGATCTTTTGCATTCTTCATGGATGATTTTCTTGGTAGCCTCCCAGAGCTCATTTGGTCTACACTCATTGGTGCTCAAGGTTTCGTACCTGTTCCTGAGATGGTTTTGAATTTCGAGTGGGACAAACTTAAGATCAAATATTGGTTCCCGTGGATTTGACTTAATTTTCCTCAGCTTCACCTTGAATTTTCGTATGAGTAGTTGGTTTGTTCCACAATCAGCACCTGGCCTGGTTTTCACTGCTGATATTGAGCTTCTCCAGCGAATCTTTCCACAAATTTAATCTATTTGATTCCTGTGCATACCATCAGGTGAAATCTATGTATATGGCCTGCGTTTATGTTTCTTCTAAAAGGTATTTGCAATGAATAAATTATTGAATGTACAGAACTCTACCATTCTATCACCAGCCTTATTTCTCTTATCGAGCCCATGTTTTCCAGCTACTGATCCTTCTTCCCTGTTCCCAACTTTTGCATATCAGTCGCCCATTATTGTTAATGCCTCTTGATTGCGTGTTTGATCAATTTCTGACTGCAAAAGTTGGTAAAAATCTTCTCTTTTCTCTTCTTTGGCTCTAGTTGTTGATGCATATATTTGAATGATAGTGGTGTTAACTGGACTTCCTTATGTGCATATAGATATTATTCTGTCACTCACCACGTTGTATTTCAGGATAGATCTAGAAATGATTTTTTAAATTATGAAACCAACCCCACTTTTATCACCTTTTCGGACCCAGAATAGTAAATCATATAATCATCTGATTCAAAATGTCCCACCTAGTTGACTGGATCAGATCCATGGCTGTTGAGGACTTGTGAGGGAGCTAGTGATGATGTGTATGGTGGCAGCCCACCATGTATGCTGTCACATAGTCTTAAAGGATGTGTGACAAGAGTATTCCTCAAAGACAAGGATGGTGAAACATTATCTCATCCTTTTTGAGCATATTTTGAGGAGGAACCAGTCCTTGGAGAGAGACATCATGCTGGGAAAGGTAGAGGGTTAACAAAAGAGAGAAAGACCTTCCAGGAGATAGATTGGAACACTAACTACCACAATGGCTTTGAGAATTACAGAGATTGTGAGGATGGTGCAGAATAGGGCAAGGTGCGGATCTGTTGTTTATAGGGTCACTCTGAGACGTAGTTGACTCAAAGGCATACAACAACAACAGCAGCAGGCATTTTCTTAAAGATCTTGACATCTTTATTCTTAAGTAAAAAAAAAACCTTTAAGTCTGCAATTTTCTTTATTTTGGTAATCATATCAAAGTGATGTTATTAAAAAACTGGGTTAGGAGGTGTTTCTCCTTCTTTGATTTTTTTTTAAGTTGGAAGGTTTATGAAGGCTTGAGTCATGCACATCCATGTTTGTTGTGGCTTTCTTTACAATAGCAAAGCGCTGGAAACAACCCAAGTGCCCATGAACAAACAAATGTATAGAGGAGCTCTGGTATATCCACACAATGGATTACTATGTAACATTGAAAACAAGGAACTCATGAAATATTATACAACATGGATGACCCTGGAGGACATTATGCTGAGTGAAATATCTCAATTACAAAAGGACAAATACTGCTTGAGCCACTGCTGTAAAATGGGACTGACATCAGGGTTGAGCGAAGACGGAGAAGGAGGGGAGGAATGATGTATACTGCATTAAAACAGATGAGGGAGAGAACTGTTTAAAAGGAACATACAATTGGATATTATTGTCATTACAGAAGTCCAGAATGAAGGTGGCACAGTTGAATGGACTTGAGGGGAGGGATTACATAACAATGAAAGAGTTTTACTTTTCAAGGAAAAGAGTGAATTGGGGGGAAGGGATTTGGCAGGGAGAAAAGCGCAACAATCAATGACTGGAAACCCTAGGTCTCTGTAAACTTTCATTAAAATTAATTAAAAAAATTTAAAAAGGGCTTGAGTTAATTCTATCAATGTGTGTTAGATTTTGTTTTCAGTCATTCTATCTGGTAAAGGCCTTTTCTTTTGAGTAGGGGAGATTTCTGAATCTGTGTAGGAAGTTTGCTGATATAATTCCTGCATTTAAACAGCAATAGATTTATATTCATAGTAAAAAAAGAACATTAAACATCTCTCCAGAAGTACAGTGCTGTGAGTGATAGGACACTTTCCATACCCATACAAGGAAGACCTATTAAAACAACTATTATTTAAATATATACAACAACCACTAAAGTAAAGATGAAGAAAGAAAGGATTTTTGCTAACTTTTGCAGTATGAAATTGATGATACATGCAATCAAGATACATTAATAATAATAATTTGCAACTGGGATTCTGTATCACATAAGTTTCTACAAGAGAAGTGAAACCATTTAGAGAAACATACATAAGGATTTATTACAAGAATTTGAACTTATTCAGTTGTAGGAACTGGTTAAGCAGTCTTTAAGTTAAGCTTGTCCTTACATCTGACTCGATCCTGAAGTCTAAAAGCTAGGCAGTGGAGAAGGGAAGAAGGCTGTAGAGTCGAAGTGTCTATTTCTCACTGTCTCTAAATGTGATCATATGAGTGTATTTCAGGGTAAGCAGATGGTCTACTGTAACCAAAAACATACAGAGAAGAATGGGGACCTGAACATTCAGGTTGAAAAGCTCTGTAGAGAAGTCAATGCCCTGAAGGAAATGCAGGTGCTGCAGACTGTCTCAGAGGCATAAAAGTTCACAGGAAATGCTACTTGGCATCAGAGAGTTTGAAGCATTTCCAGGAAGTCAATGATGACTACATGTCCAAGGGGGGGCACCCTGGTCACCCCCAGAAACTTGGATGATAGCAACAACTTCTGAGACTATAATAAGAAGAGCCTGCCTAATGTAAATTACTTCTGACATGGTATCAATGACATGGTCACTGAAGGCAATTTTGTTGATGTCCATGAGTTTGCTATCTCTTTCCTCTACTGGGATGATTTTTAACCTACGAGGGGCTAGCATTAAAATTGTCCTGTTCTCCCAATCAGCTCAGGGCAAATGGAGTGGTGGGATCTAACAAACCAAAAAGAGATAGATATGCGAGTTCATCATACCTTAGTAAGTCTTTTTCTAGCAGATTTTCTATGCAGGATTGGTCAAGGTTTCTAGGTTGATGGTTCCCAAAACTAAGTAAAAATTTTAACATGAGATGCTGAGTTCATAGAAATAACTCATAGCTTGCCAATTCCATTGTGATTTTGCCATCCACAGAGGTAGAGAAAACAGATTTCTGCAAAATGAGCTGTTCAATTCCCCTATCTTTCCTAATGACTCTCACAGGTATATAGATCCAGCCCACTTAACTACACAAGCAAGCTCAGGCTGCCAAAAAAAGTTTCTCATGAAAGTTCAGGGTATATTTGATTGATGAGAATTTATTGTTATGTACTGTCAAGTCACCTGTAATCCATAGCAACTCTATGTACAGCAGCTCTGAAACCTACCCTGTCCTAAGCCAGTCTCATTGATTCCAACACATGAACCCCTATTGCCTCAGTTACAGTATCAATTCATCTCATCGGGGATCTTCCTCTCCTGTGCTGTACTTCCACCCTTCCATATATGATGTCCTTTTCATTCTGATGGGCAAACTGTTCAACGCTGGCAACTTACTGTATTAGCCCATTACCCTTTTTTAATATCTGCACCGCCCATTGCCTCTTTTTAATGCAGTTTTTTCCTCCACATTTTCCTTAATTAACTTTATATTTTATACAATCAGTCTGACACATTGGTGTTGGATTTTTTTATTCTTGTTTGTTGTCGTTATTTTTAATTAAAGTTCTCTTTAAATCAAGGTGACAAGTCAGGAAGGTCTTGAACACACAAGAACTAGTAGAGATAACAGCTGGAGGTTTAAATATGTTTATGAGAGATATTGGCCTATAGTTTTCTATTTTGGTGGTGTCTTTACCTGGCTTTGGTATCAAAGATATGTTTGCTTCGTAGAATGAGTCTGGGAGAATTCCATCTTTTTCTATTTTCTGAAATATTTTATGTAGAATTGGTGACAGTTCTTCTCTGAATGTTTGATAAAATTCACTTGTAAAATCATCTGGTCCAGGGTTGTTGTTTTTTTTTTTTGCTGGAAGTTTTTGTACCCCTTTCAATTTCTTACTTTGTAATGGGTCTGTCCAGGGGATCAATTTCAGTTGGTGTCAATTTAAGTAGATTCTGAATTTCTAAGTATTTTTCTATTTGCTCTAGGTTTTAATATTTGTTTGAGCATAGTTTTCCATAGTATTCCATTGTTAGATTGTTAGTGTTCTTATTTTATTTGGTTCTGTTGTGATGTTGCCTGGCTCATATTTTATTCAGATTATTTGTGTCTTTTCCTTTGTTAGTTGTTCTAGTGGTTTGTTGATTTTATTGACCTCTTCAAAGAACCAACTCATAGTTTTGTTGTTGATTTCAATTGTTTTTCTGTTTTCTATTTAATTTATTTCTGCCCTAATTTTTCAGTGTTTTTTAGCGGCTGTCGGGTTTTCTTGCTGTACGTTTTCAATTTATTGGAGAAAGTAGGGTTAGAGAGTCAGTGGTCATTTTTTTTCCTGCCTTTTGATATGTTTGCTTATTGCTATAAATTGACATCTGATTACTGTTTTGGCTGTTTCCCAGAGGTTTGAATAAGTTGTGTTTTCATTGTCATTTTTTTTCAAGAAATCTTATTTAATTTTTTATTTCTTCCTGTACCCACTCATTTTCAAGCAAGGTTTTGTTTAACTTCCAAATGTATGGGTTTGTTTTCCTTTATCCTCTTATTATTATTCATTTCTAAATTTGTAGCGTTGTGATCTGAGAAGATGCTCTGTATTATTTCTATGTTTTTTAATTCATTGATTCTTGCCTGGTGGCCCAAGATGTGATCTTGGAGAACCTTTCGGAGAATGTTCCATGTACACTGGAGAAGAAGATATACTGTGCTTTTTGGGGTGCATTAGGCTATAAATATCTATGAGATCGCGTTGGTTTAGTGTGTGGTTTAATTCTTCAGTATCTGTTGGTTTCTTTCTGGTAGTTCTAGCTTTTCTTGAGAGTGGTATATTGAAGTTTCCAGCTACGATAGTAGTGTTGTCTATTTCCATTTTCAGTTTTGTTAATGTTTGTTTTATATGTTTTGCAGGTCTATCATTTGGTGCATAGATGTTTATTATTGTTATGTCCTCATGTTCTATTGACCCTTTAAGCATTATGTAGTGAGCTTCCTTGTCCTTTGTGATGGTTTTTGCATTGAAATTTATTTTATCTGTGATTAATATCGCTATTCCTGCTTTATTCTGGTTGCCATTTGCTTGGTATATTTTTCCCCACCCTTTTATTTTTAGTTCTGCATGTGTAGGAATGTGAGTGTACCCACTCAGGGAAGTCACTCAGTTTATAGATGTCCTGTTCATGCTCGGCAAGGCTACCTACCCCTGTGGGGACTCCCAGGGACTTCTCTCAGGTTGCTGCTGAACAGCTCACGCCTGGCAGGGCTGGCTTCCAGGTAGTCACGCATGAATACCTCAGTCAGGCTGCAGATGTTGGGTGAAGCGTGGGCTGTAGGCATTCTGATTGGTTCTTCTGGGATTGCAGGCTTTCAGGTCGATCACAGAGAAGTTTTTATTAACACAAAATAGTTTGAGAAAGTTCTAGGATATTTCTGTGGTCCAGCAAATGCATCAACTGAGGGGACAAGGGAGGTGAAGTATTGTTCTCAAGAGACTGTTTTTGGGTGCCATTGAATCAGAAAGGGCTTCGAATCATGGTTTTCAGAGGCATCCCTGACAGCTTAGTGGTAAGGAGCTGTGCTGCCAACCAGAAGGCGTGCTGGTCGAATCCACCAGCTGCTCCACTAGTGGAAGAAAGATAAGCAATCTTCCCGTGTGTCAGAAAATCTGCTGGAGAGTCAACTATGAAATGGTTCCAACTTGACAGTATGCAAAATCAACAAACCACACAAAGGAAGACCTTCAATCTTCTTCCTGAGGAGCAGCTGGAGGAGTCAACTGTATGCCTTCAGGTTGGCAGAGCAACACTTTACCCAGTAGGTCATCAGAGTTCTCTATGCTTTTTCAATTTCTAGTCGTTTTATGGATGTTAATGAAACATTCTGAGAAAGGGGTCAGTATGTCCTTGAAAGATTCCTGTACTGTTGTTATGGCTGGGTGGCAGCTTGAAAACTCAGAGAAAATCAGGAGGGGTTTTAAGCTAGTGTCAAAACTTAACCAAGTCTCAGAATATGTCAGGTGGCAGTTCCTGCAAACCACTTGGCATTCTTCAGATTGTT
>NW_006399833.1:421752-430988 GCF_000299155.1 Elephantulus edwardii | reverse complement strand
GCTCTTGCTCATATGTTATTTCTTTAAATTCCTCTGTATTTGCCAATTCCTTTCTATATAATGACTCCGTATATTCCTTCCATCTTCTTTAGGTTCTGAAATATGGGCATATGGGCAAGAGTGTCCCAAGGCAGAATGTGTGCTGGGGAGCCACTGTATATGTAGCATCTCCTTGTCTTTCCCACTGAGTTTAAAGCTGAAGGGATTTATAACTGCAGGCATCCTGATTCAATGTGTATTCATGGGATAGCAAGGCAGGAAAACAAGAATTGACCCTTCAGTTAATTTCTTTTAAAATGTTTCTGGCCTGACTGGTACATTCTTGTTTATGTATAAATTTGTTATGTGTGTAAATTAGCTTCAGTGTACTCCCTAGGGTTTACTACATGGCATTTGCCTTACCCTTATCAACCATTCACAGTCCAGAGGGAACTCACCTTTAGATAAAACTTACCAGTGAAATGAGTAATGTTCAAGATATGTGGGCAACTAAACAATTCAAACTCTCCTATATCTTTTGTTACATTAAACAGTGTATAAGAATACCACAAGCCTATGGTCTAGTACTTGGGAGCAACGTTCAGCTCTACCCTTTATTGGTCCTGGGTCCCATATGCCTTTTTCCCAGATGGTATTCAGTGTTTTTCTTTCAGATGGAACATTCATGTTATGTGCTCTATGGAAAACCTGAAGACAAGGAGGAGCACTTCCATTGTTGAGGTCCTGTGCTTTCTGTTTGTGGGTCTGTTGGCTAAGTACTTTTTTTTAAAAGAAAATTTTTATTCTGTACTGGTTTACTTCTAAAGTTAATGTATATTGTTTTTCACACCAGAACTTTCCCATTTATTTTACCCACCCCTCTCTCTGCCCATTAAAATTGTATAAACCTGTGATTAACCCACCCTCACCTCGCCCATCCTCGCCATTCTGCTCCCACTCTCCTTCCCTTGGATCCTCATACACATTCTAAAATAATGGTCTTATTCAGTATTTGTCCTTATGGGGCTGAGTTATTTCATTTAGCATAAAGTTCTCCAATAAATTGTGTTTTATAAAATTAATCACCATTGGACTATGTCCAACATTACCTCATATTTTCAAGTTTCCACTGGATCTTCCCCATTTATTTTACCTTCTCACTCTGTTTACGAAACTGTGCAATACTTTGGTTTCTCTCCTACCCATTTTAACTCCTCTACTCCCACTCCTTCCCTCCTTTGGTCTCCATACATATTTTACCAGTTCTCCTTCTATTTTTAAAATAATGATCTTATGCATTATTTGTCCTTATAAGACTGAGTTAGTTCACTCAGCAAAATTCTCTCCAGTCTCTCCCAAGTTATGTAGCATTTTTTTAAAAAAATCGTTGCTCCTGAGTGATGCATAGTATTCCATGTGTGAATATACCACAATTTCTCAATCCATTCAGTTGAGTTTGGACATTTGTGCTGTTCTATGTTCTTGTAGTGGTGAATAATGCTGTTATGAACATTGGTGTACAAATCTCTGTGTCTCAGATCTAATGTCCTTGGGGTATATTCCTAGTAGTAGAATAGCTGTTTCATAAGGAGTTTTTATATTCAGCTTTTTGTGGAAATGCCAAACTACTTTCCAGAGTGATTGTGCCACTTTAAAATGCCACCAACAGTGTTTGAGAGTTTTCACTTTCCCACATCCTCTCCAACATTTATTACTTGCTGCGCTGCTAAACTTTGCCACTGCTACTAGTGTGAGATGACATCTCATTGTGGTTTTGATTTGCATCTCTCTTATTGCCAGTGATTTTGAGCATTTCTTCATGTGACTCTGTTGGCCATGTGAATGTTCCTCTGTGAAATGTCTTTCCATATCTTTTGCCCATTCTGTAATTTGGTTATCAGTCTTCATCTTCTGGAGACTTAGGAGTATTCTGTAAATTTTTGTTATGAGACTTTTGTCTGAAATGATATTGCCAAATGTTTTCTTCCCCGTTGGTAAGGTTCTCCCCCCTCCCCCACTGGAGGAGCTATTCCTTGGAGAAGGATACGATGCTGGGAAGGATGGAGGGTTGGTAAAGAAGAGGAAGACTCTCAACTAAGTGTATTGACATGGTGACTGCTGCAGTGGGCTCTTGTGTGTTAAGAAGTGTGGTGATCGCATAGGATAGGACAGGGTTCAAGCCTTTTGTTCATACGGTCACTATAAGTCATAATCAGCTCAATGGCACCTAACAACAACAACAACATCAGAAAAAGTTTTTTGTGCACACAGAGATTTCATCTTTAGAAAGTTCCATTTATCAATTTTATCCTCTCCAGAATATGAATTTCTGGCTGTATTTGGCAGTCTCTTTATACTCTAGACTAGGTCAAACAAGCTTGTTTGTCTCTTATGAACTTTATGGTTTGAGGCTTCACTCGCAGGTCTCTGATCCACCTTGAGATGATTTTTGTGTATGGTGTGAGATGTGGATCCTATTTCAGCTTCTTCAAGTAGCAGTCCACTTTTGTCAGCACCATTTATAGAAGAAGCTGTCATTTCCCCATTTGATAGGTTTTATTTCCTTGTTGAATATCAGTTGATCATAGATAGATGGGTCCATTTCTTGGTTCTCTATTCTGTTCCATTGATCTATGTGTCTGTCATTGTACCTCTACCATGCTATTTTGGTTATGACAGCTGTGTAGTAGGTTTTAACATCAGGAAATACTATGTCTCCCACTTAATTTTTGTTTTTCATATGTGCCTTGCTTATTTAGGGTCTCTTCACCAGGATTTTGCTTGCTTATGTTATTAGAGACGTTGTCCTATAATTTCCACACTCTGTTGGATCACCTTTCTTTGGGATAGGAATAAATATGGATCTCTTCCAGTCAGCTGGCCAGGTGGTTGTACTCCAGATTTCTTGATACAACATGTAAATTGATATTCCATCAACTCCTGGGTCCTTGTTTTTTGCCAATTCCTTCAGAGAAGCTTGGACCTCCTCTATCATCACCATTGCCTTTTGAACATAAGTTATTTCTTGGATTTTTTCTGTGTCAGCCAATTCTTTTTAGTAGTCAGTGACTCTGTGTACTCCTTGCATCGTCTTTGATGCTTTCTGAATCATTCAATATTCTGTCCATGTTGTTATGTGCTGTCGTGTCATCTGTGTCTCATAGTGAAAATAGCCCTAAACCCAGCCATATCCTGAAGTGATCTCATTGTCTCCAACAGACCCAATACCACTTTTCCAGTCACTGAGTCAATCTATCTCATCCTGAGTCTTTCTCTTCTGCTCTGTCCCTCCGTGCTTCCAAGCATGAAGTCCTCCTGTAAGGACTGGTCTCTCCTGGCCATGTGCCCAAAGTATGTGAGAAAGAGCTTCATAATCTTTTCTCCAGTGTGCAGTTTTGTTTCATCCTCGCTAGGTTTGACCTGTTTGTTCTCCTGGCAATCCATGGTATGTTCAACACTCTACTTCAGCACCACAACTAAGTGAACCATACACTTTCCTTGCTCTGTTCTGATGACTGCTTCCTGGTCCAAGTATAGATTTCGCAAGAGCACAATTAAGTGTTCTGAGATTCCCATTCTTCTCAAGGTTATCCACAATTTATTGTGATCTGCACAGTCAAATGCCTTTGCTTAGTCAATGAAACACAAATAGGCATTCCTTTGGTACTCTCTGGTTTTAGCTATGAACCATCTGACATTGCCAATAATGTTCCTACTGCCACAGACTCTAAACCCAGCTTGTACATCTGCCAGATCTCTGCTGATGTACTGTCCCAGTCCTTCTTTTGGACAATCCTGAGAAGGACCTTGCTTGCATGTGATATTGTTTGATAATTTCCACACTTTGTTGGATCACCATTTTTTGGAATGGGTATAAATAGAGATCTCTTTCAGACAGTTGGCCAGGAAGTTATCCTCAAGATTTCTTGGCAGAACCTGGTGAGTTTGTCCAGGGCACCGTCTGTTTGCTGAAGTATGTCAACTGGTATTCCATCAATTCCTGAGGCCTTGTTTTTGCCAATACTTTCAAAGCAGCTTCCTCCTTCATCACCATAGGCTCTTGCTCATGTGTTGTTTCATAAATTTCTTCTGTGTCAGCCACTTCTTTTTGTTATGACTGTATACTCCTTCTATCTTCTTTTGATGCTTCCTAGGTCATCCAACATTCTGCCCTCAGCAACTATAGGTACTGCAATGCAAGTCTTAAACTTCTTCAGTTCCTTCTGGTTAAGAAATGCTGAGCAAATTTATCCCTTTTGATTTTCCAACTCCAGCTCTTTGCACGTTTCATATTAATACATTTTTTCCCCTCCAGAGATACCTTTAAAATCTTGTTTAGTTCCTTAACTTCTTATTTTTTCCCTTGGCTTTTGCTTCTGAGCCCTCTAGTGCAATAGTCAGAGTCTCTTCTAACATCCACCTTGGTCTTTTCCTCCTCCACTGTCTTGGCTGTTTTGTCTCTTTACACTCTTCCTGGATGATAGTCTTGATATCCTCCCACAACTCCTCTGGTGTTTGCTCATTAGTATTCAAGGCCTCAAACCTGTTCCTGAGATGGTCTTTACATTCTGGTGATATAGACTCAGAGTCAAACTTTGGTTCGTGTGGATTTGATTTATTTTCTTTTATTTCAGTTTAACCTTGCATATGCGTAGTTAATAGTCAGTTCCACAATCAGTACCTGGCCTAGTTTTCACAGCTGATATTCAGCTTCTTCAGTGATTTTTTTCCCCCATATATGTAATCAATCTGATTTCTATGTAGACCATCAATATATAGTCCATGCGTATAGTCGCCGTTTATGTTTCATATAAAAATATTTGCAATGAATAGGTCATTGATTGTACAGAATTCTATCATTCTATCTCCAGCCTCATTTCTGTCACCAAGTCCACATTTTCTGACTAGTGATCCTTCTTTCCAGTTCTCAACTTTTGCATTCCAGTCACTCATTATTATTAATGCCTCTTGGTTCTATGTTTGATCGATTTCTGACTGCAAAAGTTGGTTGAAGTAATCCATTTCCTCCTCTTCAGCCCTGGTTGTTTGTGCATATATTTGAATGACAGTGGTATTAACAGGTTTTCCTTGTATGCCTATGAATATTATCTTATCTGTTCTTCAGTTCCTTCAGCTTAAGAAATGCTGATTGAGTTTGTCCTTTTTTATTTTCCAACTCTAGCTCTTTGCACATTTCATTATAATACTTTCTTTTGTCTTCCTAAGCTGCCATTTGGAATCTTCTGTTCAGGTCCTGTACTTCTTTATTTCTTCACTTTGCTTTGGCTTCTTGGTGCTCTAGTGCAATATTCATAATCTCTTCTGACATTGATCTTGGTCTTTTTCTTCCTCCTCATTTTGTAATGACCTATTACAGTCTTTATGGATAATATTTTTTTATATCTTCCCAGATATTCTAGTCTTTTCTCAGTGTTCTAGGCCTTAAACTTGTTCCTGAGATTTTTTTTTAATTCAGGTGAGATAGACTCAAGGTCATATTTTGGTTCTTGCAGCTTTTGTTCTGTTTTCTTTAGCTTCAATTTGAACTTCCACTGCTAGGAGTATACCCCAAGGAAATTAGAATTGAGAGACAAGGGAAATTTGTACACAATGCTTGCAGCTGCATTATTCATAACAACAAGACCATGAAAACAGCCCAAGTGTTTGATAACAAGTGAATAGATTGAGAAATTATGGTACATTCACACAATGGAATACAATGCAGCATCAGGAGCAACAATTTCGAAAAATACTATGTAACACAGGAGAGACTAGGGAGCATTATGCTGAATGAAATAACATAGTCTCATAAAGACAAACATTGCATAACACCATTAATGTAAAAATAGAATGATAACTAATAAAATGTGTATGGAGGTCAAAGAAGGGAAGGGTAAGGAGCATGGGAGCTGAGGGTGGCAGGGAGGGAAATCACAGGGTTGCCACAGATGGGCATAGGGAAGCAGTGAAGAAAATCGGAAAAATCTAGCAGGGGCCTGAAAGAAAGGGTAATGGTGGTCCTGAAAAACAGATCAATGGTGATTCATTTTATAAAACACAATGTATGGGAATGATTGTATGAAATACAATGTGAATAAAGAAAAATTTGAAAAAAATATATACGAATTTTGTATGCAAATCAGTATAAAATTTTAAAAATATAAGGGAAATTAGATTTGTTAACATATATATGGGAATCATTTTTTCGCCTAGTATTTGAAACACTGAGATTTATATTCTAGAACAAGACATTTTTCTAGACTTATAATCCTTTCTTACCTCTTAAAAAAAAAGATGGAAGGAATACACACACAGTCACTGTACCAAAAAGAACTGGTCAATGCTAAAAAATTTCAGGAAGCACCGTATGAACAAGAACCAATGGTAACAAAGGAAGAATTCCAAGCTCCACTGAAGACACTGGGGTGGAAAGGCCCTAGGAATAAATGGGCTACCTATTGATATTTTCAGCTAACAGATACAATCCTGGATGTACTCAACAGTCAATGCCAGGAAATATGGAAAACAATTGACTGGCTAAATGATTGGAAGGGTTCCATATTTGTACTAATTCCTAGGAAAGGTGATTAAAATCGTATGCAAGCAAAATATTACTGAAGATCAGTACATTGACGGGGACCTGCCATGAGTTCAAGCTAAGTTTAGAAGAGGCAGTGACACCAGATATCATTGCTGATGTCAGACAGATCCTGGTTGAAAGTAGAAAATATCAGAAGAATGTCTATATGTATTTTATTGACTATGCAAAAGTATTTGACTGTGTGGATCATAACAAACAATGACTAACCTTAAGAAGAACGGAAAGTTCCAGATCAATTAATTGTTCTCATATGAAATCTATACCTAGACCAGAAAGCTGTTGTTCAAAGACAATAAGGGAACAGAATCGAGAAATAGTGTGTATCAGGGTTGTATCCTTTCTTCATACCTATTCTATCTATATGCGGAACAGATCATTCTGGAGGCTGGACTTTATGAGGAGGAATGTGGCATCAGGACTGGACGAATACTTATCAATAACCTGTTTAATGCAGATGATACAAAATCTTGCTTGCTCAAAGGGAGGGGAACTTTAAGTGCTTGTTGTAGATCGAAGACTATCTTGCCTTCAATATGAATTGCCATATTCTTTTAATATTAATTGCATCATAACATCAAGAAGAGAAAGATACTTACCACTGGATCAGTGGGCAACAACATTATAAAAAGATAAATGATAGAAAGTATTAATGATTTTGTCTTGCGTGTATGCACAATCAACACCCACTGTTGCAGCAGTCAGGAGATAAGAAATATATTGCTTTGGGCAAGTCTGCTATCATAAATCATTTCAAAATAATGAAGAGCACTGATTTCAGTTTGAATATTAAGGTATGCCTAATTCAGGCCATGGTCTTTCCGATCATTTGCTATGCACCTGAGAACTGGAAAATGAATAAAGATGACAGAAGAATAATTAATGTCTTTGAGTTTTGGTGATAGAGAAGAGTACTGAGTATTCCATGGACTGTCAAAAGAAAAAAAATACAGCCAGAGTATTCCTTGGAGGCAAAGCTGGCAAACTACATCTCTCATACTTTGGACATGTTGCTAGGAGAGGCTATTCCTTGGAAAAGGATATCATGCTTTGACTGGTGGAGCGCCATTGAAAAAGAGGAGTACCTCCATCTGTATAGACTGAAATGGTTACTGCAATAACAGGCTCAAGTGTATTGGAGATGGTGAAGATGAAACAGGATTCAGATCTGTTGTTCATAGGGTTACTATGAGACGTACTTTACTCTATGGTACCTAATAACAACAATGATTAATATTTTTTTGTTGTTTACCAAGCATTTTTTTATTCCTTCCCTCTTTCCTTTCCTATTTTTAGATATTTTCTTCTTGGTTACCATAATGGTTACAATTGACATCCTGTATTATAAAATTCTCAAACTCATTGCCATCAAGTAGGAACTGACTCATAGCTGACCCTTCAGTGGATTTTCAGAGGCTATAACTCATAAAATGTACTAGGAGGATAGTTCCCATCTTCCTCTCACAGAGCAGCTGGTAGATTCAAACTGCGTACTTTTGAGTTGGCCACTCAGCTCCTTACCTATTCAGTCACCAGAACTTGCATTATAGGTAACTTATTAATTAATAACAATTTAACTTCAGTAGCTAAAGGAAGAAATCAAGAAACCAAAGAGCAAAATAGAAAATTTCCAAAGGCAGATTGGGACGAAAAAGCAAGATACTATAATGAAATGTGCAGAGAGCTGGAGTCAGAAAATCAAAAGGGCCGGACTCGCTCAGTCTTTCCTAAGCTGAAGGAGTTGAAAAACAAATTCAAGCCATGGGTGGCAATACTGAAAGATAGTTTGGGTAGAATTTTGAATGATCCAGGATGTATAAAAAGAGATGGCCCTGAGAGAGATGCAAATCAAGACAACTATGAGATATCATCTCATCCCAGCAAGAATAGTAAAATTTAAAAAAAACAGCTAGCAACAAATGCTGGCAAGGTTGTAGAGAGACGAGAACGCTTATTCACTGTTGGTGAGAGTGTAAAATGGTACAACCACTGTGGAAAGCAGTGTGGCACTTTCTCAAAAAGTTGTAAATAAAGATACCATTTAACCCAGCAATTCCACTACTGGGAATATACTCTAAAGAGACTATAAATGACATTCAAGGAGATATATGCACACCCATGTTTATCGTGGCTTTGTTCACAATAGCAAGGAGTTGGAAACAACCTAAGTGCCCATCAACAAATGAATGGATAGAGAAGCTGTGGTATAGTCACACAATGGAATGCTACGCTGCATTGAAAAACAAGGAAATCATGCAATATTATTCAAAATGGGTGACCCTGGAGGACATTATGCTGAGTGAAATAGCTCAGTCACAAAAAGACAAATATTATATGGTGCCACTGTTGTAGAATGAGGCTGACATAAGGGTGGGGGTAAGACTGAGAAAAACTAGATAAATCATGTTTACTGCATTGAAGCTGATGAGGGAGAGAATAGTTTAATATTAATATATTTTAGGGCATTATGATTATCATAAGAGTCTGGAATGAGGGTTGCAGGTGGAGTATACTTGGGGTGGGGGTGGGGGAATTGTGTATCAATGAATGAGTTTTTCTGTCACATTTCAAGGAAAAGGGCAAACTGGGGGTGCGGATTGGGGGGGATGGGGAGAAAAGTGCAATAATGAATGAATGGAATCCCAAAATCTCTGTAGAT
>NW_006399833.1:417637-420137 GCF_000299155.1 Elephantulus edwardii | reverse complement strand
GAAAACAAAGATTCTCACCACTGGGACAATTGGCAGCATCAGTATGGATGGTGAAGAGATTGAGATAGTTAACAGTTTTAGTTTACTTGGCTCCACAGTCAACACTCTTGGTAACAGCAGCCAGGAAGTCAGAAGATGAATTGCATTGGGAAAGTCAGCTGTCAGGGACCTCTCAAGAGTACTGAAGTGCAATGATGTCAGGCTGGAGACTAAGGTGCCCCTGATCCAGCCTATAGTCTTTGCAATTATGCATCGGAGAATTGGACAGTGAATAGGGATGAAGGAGAACTGATGCCTTTGAGTTGTGGTGCTGGAGAGGAGTGTTTAATATACCATGGACTGCTAGGAGAACAAACAGGTTTGTCCTGGAGACGGTGAAGCCAGAATGTTCCCTGGAGTCAAGGATTCTGAAGCTTTGTCTGACATACTTTATTTTTTTTTTTTTGTCTGACATACTTTGTGCATGTTGCAGGGAGGGACTGGTCCTTGGAGAGGGACATCATGTTTGGGAGAGTGGAGGGACGGCGCAGGAGAGGAAGACCCTCGATGAGTTGGATCGATTCTGTGAGTGGACTGGTGGGAATGAATGTGTTTGACGAGGTTGGCACAGGATAGAATGGAGTTTAGGGCTCTTGTAGATAGGGTCACTATGAGTCGCAAATGACTTGATGGCATATAACAACAATAACAACAGCATGAAAAAACATCTCTGCATATACCTTTCCTCCCCTCCTCCTCAAGAATTTTGTTCTTTTATCAATTAGAGCTTTATATACCATATAAATTTGTAACATAAATTTTTACTTATCTGTTACACAAATGTTATAAAATATGACAGACATGGTAACTTGAATTATTAAGCCACAAATCTTTAAAAGTGGGGCTATCTCACTGGTTTTCTGGAAACTGGAGTTGAGGTCACCCTGAATTTTTTATCACTGATAGATAAGCTTTTAGTATTGGCACCATATATTAACAGCTCTTCCCTGTGTATCACAGATCACTGCACCAGCTGGTGATGTAAGATAGTCCATGGGTGTCGTCTGGTTTTCTGGAAAGAGGAGATTGTGAGGGCACTCTGAACAGTCTTCACAGGAGATTTGTATGGGTTTTTTTTGGAATCAAAGACCTGGGAGCTTGGAGCAGCTTCAGGTTGTCCCTTGACTGTTTTTAGATTGGGGAAAACTCATTCTGAGCTGTCTGCACAAGAGATCTACATTTAGTTTCAGAGTCAATTGAGGCCACTTCCTGTGAGCCTAATCAGCATGCTGGTTTGTTGCATGGGTCACCTCCAGTAGATACTCAGACATGCAAGGAGGGGAAAGGGCAGAGGTACTCTGATACATCTGTTTAGGAGATCTGCTTTTGGTTTTGTAGCTTAAGGGTTTGGTTTGCAGTTTGTTGTTGTTGTTGTTTTGTTTTGTTTTTTAATGTAGCATAAGGCTTAACAGACATTTTCCTGTCTAGAGGTCATGCACTGACTGGTAATGTGGACAAGCTCGCAGAAATGGATCTACACCACTTTTGGGTTTCTTTCCTCTGCAAATATCCTGATAAGATACCAGCACCCAATTCAAACAGTCTGCCCACAAGGTCTGCCTTTGTGTTTGGAACTTGAGGTTAATAGGACCCTTGTTATGTGTGTGAATCAACTCAATGGTAGTGAGGGCTTGGTTGGTTTTTTACCCTGTGCTCTGGATATCATGTACCATATGATTTTGTGAGTTAGTTTCTGGCATTCCGCTAGGAGGGTTTTAGGCTTCTTTTCACTTTATTGGGATTAGGAACTTAATGCATCTACTCAGAAGATCTGTTTTGGTTCTGAGCCAAGGAAGAGGGGATGCGCCTGCTATGTGCTAGAGATATGTGTTCTGGCTGGTAATGTAAGGCGACTGTTGGGTGACTGTGTGGCAACTGTCAGCTGCCTTGCATCCCTCTGTTGCACAAAGAGCGGAAAACACAGATTGTGGAAGAGCCTCTTTCCATGCCTTGTCATTTGTCTCCGTTTTCCCTCAGTTTTTATTTCCTTGCTGTTGTTCATTTCCCACCATTTGCAAGTTAATGTTTTATATTACTCATGTACTCTGCAGCTTCAATATTTTGTCAGAAAATTACATATTCACAGTACCAAAAGTACATATACCTTTTTTTTTAAAAAGGAGGTTATTAGCAATATTATTTTTGAACTCTTATTCAAATAAATAAGAGGAAAATATTTTATTAGTAGATTATTTTTTCTTTAAGACAGTCTCACCTTATTTAATGGATTAAATCTTTTCAGACATATACCATATTCTCTCTATCCACTCACTCAACAAAGAAACTTTAAGGGGAAAGTAATAGATGTGGTGAAAGCAAGAATACAAAACAAAAGCAAGAAAACATATTAAACTTGTATCCTTCCATGAAGTGAATGCAAATGAAATTATTTGCATTTTTTTTTTGTAGAGTGGATTATATTTGGGGCTAGGGGGTGGGGTTTGGGGAGGTGCGGGGGGGG
>NW_006399833.1:415612-417444 GCF_000299155.1 Elephantulus edwardii | reverse complement strand
TAAATTGCAACTATTTTAAATAGATTGTGTATTTGTGAAGCATGCCAATTGACTGTTATCAAAAGACTATCCTACTTTAACCAGAAGCTTTTGCTGTTGATGATTTTATTTTACGTTAACTTAAAAACTCATATATTTCTCCTTGGAAAATTATAATTACCACACCTTTTAAAAAGTTAAAAAAAATTATTTGCATTTTAAGACTTTTCTGAAAAATCTTAAGACAAATGAATATGTTTATTTAGGTAAAAAATTAGAAAATATTTGGTAAACTGTCTTATGGTATTGCCTGAGGAAAAAACCATTAGGCATTGATTGGGTGATTTGTAAAATGAGACATTTAATCGAAATTACTCTCTGTTGGAGCAAAATAGTTGTATTGAAATTCACAACGTCTCTTTCAACAACCAGATGCGATACACAACCTGCAAGCAAGCTTAAAAGACTATTACTTCTTGTTTATTAGGACTAGTTCAATTTCTATGGCATTTTTTATTAGCATAGTGGGATCCACACTTTAGTAGTACACTCTTATTTTCTTTTTTTAAGTTTTTTGCCTATTGTAAGACTAATAATTAAGAAGAAATTCTATGGAGGTGTGGAAGTGGGATTGTAATTCTAGACGTTTCAACTCCAAAGGCTACTGTTTTTCATGCATTCTCTTACCCTACATTGTCAGTAGTTCCCATTAAGCTTTAACAGAGGGATAAATATTAGGAAATCTTCTCCTGACAAACATTTCCACTGGTTCTCCTCCAAACAAGTTTTTGACTTCTCAGAATAGACATGGCAGAATTTGCAGGGAGAAGTTTTATGCAACAACTTCTTAACAGCAGATAAAATAATCAAATGTGCACGATTACAGTTAATGCTTCTGTACACACCAAATTCCCTTGTCACTCCTACAAAATGCAACTTCTGACGTCAGTGGAAAGGTTGTGATGCAGTTGTGTGAGACAGAAAGCAGTTGTGAATGGACACTACCTTTGGGTTCAGATTTCCAAGGTGTTTAGTCAGTCATCTGTTACCACTTTTCTCTGAGCAGCATCAGACACACAGGAAGTCTATGCTGATATCTGCTATGCCTGGAGTGGAGTCTAAGTGTTTTGGCAATGTGTTATATGTACACAGGAGATTATAGTAACCACAGTGGTCCTTGAGACACAGAAAGAAAACCAATATGCACTATAAAATTCTGATGAGGATTTTATCATATATGTTAGAGAGGGAACATACAGAGATTATACTTCCTAACGTTTTAGTAGCAGATGTTATCTTATGTACTGAGGCCCTTTGTACATATCCCAGCCTCTTCTCTGGATAGATTTCTTTCTTTTTTATTTTTTCCAAAGTCCTCTATTCCTCTGGACAATACTATGAGAAAAAGCTGCAGATCAAACTTCTAGGATAAAGCTGCAAGCTCAGGAAATTAGAAAACCAGACAGCATGACCAGTCTTCCTGTCAGATCTAGTGCCCGTAGGGGAGCTTCTCAGCAAGGTGACTGTGTGA
Organism: Elephantulus edwardii; assembly: GCF_000299155.1. Lineage (NCBI taxonomy): Eukaryota > Metazoa > Chordata > Mammalia > Macroscelidea > Macroscelididae > Elephantulus > Elephantulus edwardii. The sequence goes on along the minus strand of NW_006399833.1, from coordinate 415,934 downwards.
AAGCAATTTATTTACATCTCCTCTTAGATCTTCTGGGCAGAACACTTCTGACATGCATGCACGACAATTAAGTTACGATTCAACTAAAATACAAGCCCACAAAGACACCTTGAAGGAGAGCTCTTAATTCAGTAGCACATTTTATCTCCCCAAATGTTTTTGAGAGGAGTCCTCTTATCAGCAAGGAGTCTCAGCATTCTGTTTTCAAAAGTATTCCCTTTCGGGGACATGTGTAGGCTATGAAAGAGTGGAGATCTTCTTTTAGTTGAATTAATGGTGTGATAATATTATATATATATATATATATATATATATAGATATA
>NW_006399833.1:414487-415512 GCF_000299155.1 Elephantulus edwardii | reverse complement strand
GATATATAGATATGTATATAAATTAAGCTTCCATATTTACTTCACTCAGCTATAGTATGTAAAAATCAGACTGTAAAAATCAGACACTTTTCTGGAAAAATTATTTTACAGGCCATAAGATCTATTAATTCACGCCAGTCTTAGAATAAATGTCTATAACTTGAAGGCATTTCCACACCCTTACAGCTCCTAATATATCACAAATCACATAATTAACAGCACAATATAATTGACTATGTTTATCTTGGCCAAGAATTCCTGCCTCTATTTTTGTATTTCTCTGCAAGTGTCTCTAATGGGGTTTCATAAAATTTTCAAAATAAATTCCGCAGTAGTTTTCTTCTCTTACAAATAAAGGTATGCATCCACCTTTTATTAGGAAATTGGGGAGGAAAGAGAAAGAAGATATAACAAAATTCAATAGATAATGGCATTTTGTAAATCCTGAATATTGTTCATTTGGCATCCAATTTACTGTAACTTAGACTTGACTGTACAGTTTCATATATGTAAGTTTTATCTTCCATCACTGCCATTTGCTCCTAGAGAGCAGCGGTACTAGCTAATTTTTCTTTTACAAAATTGTAATAATCACTTTGGAAAATAGTTCAGCATATTGCTAAAATGGTAAAAGATTCTGTAGCAGAAAAAAGACATCAGGTAAAAGCTAAGGAAATCTAAGATATGACATCTAAGATATGAGTGCAAAGGTCAATCTCTTTGGCTGGAAAATGAAAGGTGAGTGATTCAGTGCATTTAGAAACACTTGGAAATAAAATCCCAGTAATTTTCTTCTGAAATATCAACCATTGAAAATCCCATGAAGCAAAGTTCTACTGTGACACCTGTAAGTATTGCAATGAATCAGAGCTGACCAACTGTCAGCTAGTACAAGTTAGTTAGTAATAATGCTTGTTCATTGACTGTAACAACTGCACCATAGAAACATGAGATACCTATAAATGGGAAAATTGAATTCTGGATATATGAGAATATTCAACACAATATTTGGATTTTTTTCTCTA
>NW_006399833.1:409036-411400 GCF_000299155.1 Elephantulus edwardii | reverse complement strand
GAGTAAAGGTGATTCATCCTGTAGAACTGGTTATAAAAATAAAATTTTTTAAGAAAAGATATCTACCTGGCAATAAAGGAGATGCAAATCAAAACCACAATGAGATACCATCTTACTCCAGAAGCACTGACAAAGTTTAATAGGACAGCATGCATTAAAAGTTGGAGAGGATGTGGTGAGATAATAACTCTTACACACTGTTGGTGGGATTGTAAAATGGTACAATCACCCTCGAAGGCAGTTTGGTGTTTCCTCAGAAAGCAGAACATAGAAATTCCCTATGACCCAGCTATTCCACTGCTTACAATATACCACGAGAGGGTGAGAACTGAGGCACAAATGTTCATAGCCGTATTAGTCACCATCACAAGAAAGAACATGGAAACAGTCCAAATGCCCAACCACAATTGAATTGATTGAGAAATTATGGGACATTCACACGATGGAATACTATGCAGCACACAGGAGCAATGATTTTGTAAACCACTACTTAAAAACTCAGTCTCATAAGTACAAATACTGTATAAGACCATTATTGTAGAAATATATAACTTGTAAAACGTGTATGTGGCTCTAAGGTGGGCAAGGGGGAGCAGAGGGTGGGGATGGGCAGTGAGTAATCATGGGGTCACATGGTTTGATGGGTATATAGGGGGTGGGTTGCAGAGGTTGGGGGGATCAGGAGTGAGGAGCAAAGTATATGAACTTTGTAGGTAAACCAGTGTAAAATTCAAACAAATGAACAGATTTGCAGGATAAAAATAAAAAGTGTCACAGGATGAGAAGTTCTCAAGGCCATCCTATTTGTGAATATTTTCCTTTATGTTTATGCTTTCTAGTATGTCCTCTTTTCATTTGCTTGTTTTTAAATCTTATCAACTTCCAAGTCTCTTTTTAATCTTCTATTAGTAAAAGCTTTAGTAATTGATTATCAATTACCTCACCCCTAATAGCCAATAATCTATGCAAGGGGTTTTAAAAAAATTTTTTTTTCTTAATTTTCATGCGTGTACTGTCAAATTGGATCTGACTGGTACAGGAGGAGATTGCCCCTCCTTCTCCAGCAGAGCATCTGGTGGATTCGAATTGTACGCCTCTGGGATTGCAGTGCAGCTTCTTGTCAGAGCTCACACAAAAAAAGAAAAAAAATAATGAAAGACTTATTGAAATTGAAAAATTCTTCTTTCCGAGTACTTTTGCCATAAATAAAATACATTAGTCGGTTTCTGGGGAACAAAATACCTACAAACACAATAGTACTTAATTTTATAAAACACAATGTATATGAATGATAGTATGACATACAATTTTAATGAAAGACTGTGTGAAACACAATGTAAATTGAAGAAACACAATGTACATGAATTTTGTATGCAAACCAGTATAAAAGAAAAAAAGAGAGCTAAAACAAGCAAGAAAAAAAAGGTTCAAAGTATATACACCACAAACTTCAGGCATTCCTTATCTAGGTATTTCCTCAGCAGAAAAGGAAATATATGTAATATATATAATAATTTATATAAAATATATGTAAATGCACACAAAGGAAATATATATAAAATGTATACAAATATGTAAATACAATATATTTGTAATAAACCAAATGCCCATCAACAGGTGGATAAATAACAGAAGTGCTAAATATTCATCTGATAAAATATTACTTATCAGTAAAAAGAATGAGCTATGACACATGGATCAATAGAGAAATAATTACATTAAACAAAATAAAAGAGTATATGCTGTATTATTTAGTCTATACAAAATTTTAAAATTCAAATTTATAGTGACAGAAAGATTAGTGGTTCTGAAAGGAGGACAGGAAGTAAGAATTACAAAGGGGCAATAGAAAACTTGATGATTGATATGTTATATTCATTATCTTGATTGTGAAAATCACAGATGTTTCTTTTTATAAATAAATCAGCATTTACAGATTATGAACTTTAAATATACACTGTTTACTGTGCTTTCCTTATGTTCCATTAAAATTGTTAATAAAAGTGATACAGCCAACCATATATAGGAAAAGGGAGATGATTATCTTAGGCTCATTTAATTACATTATTGATCAGCAAACAGTTCTCAGTGGAAACTCGTGTATCTGTGCATCATTTTAGCTATCACTTGCTCTTTCGTCCACCAATTTCTTTCCATGAAAATGAGGAGTGATTTTTAAGGCATTTTTATAAGCATATATACTGAAGAGGACCTGAAGCACCTGCTGCAGAGTGTCAAGGACTGCAGCCTACAATATGGATTGAGGCTGAATGTCAAGAAGACAAAGATTCTCACCACTGGACCAATTGGCAGCATCAGGATGGATGGTGAAGAGATTGAGATTGTACACAGCTTTAGTTTGCT
>NW_006399833.1:402239-408426 GCF_000299155.1 Elephantulus edwardii | reverse complement strand
CACATTAATGATATTCCTAAACAAGTATCACTTAAAATGTTTGAAGAGAAATTCTGTTGCATACATTTAAATAACATGAACATTAAATACTAACATTAAATTGACTAATAAAGTGTTAATGATTACCAAAGAACAAACAAACCCATTACCATCTAGTCAATTCCAACTCATATTGATCCTAGAGGACAGTGTAAAATGGCTACATAGGGTTTCTAAGGCTGAAATCTTTAGGTGAGCAGAATACCACATCTTTCTCCTGGAGAGCAGCTGATGAGTTAAAACTGCTGATCTTTAAGGATTACTCATTGTGCAGCCTTGTTACTAATTAGGAACTTTTGAAAATAAAATAGAAGATCCTGGCTGAGGCAAAGGGATAAAAAACGCAGATGCTAACTGAATGAGGTTGGGGGTTTAAGTCCATCCAAAGATAATTTCAGAACCAAGGTCTAGCTGTCTATTTAAAATAAAGAAACAACAAAAACCCTGTGAAGCACAGATCTATGAGTGTTTCATAATCCTTCACCTACTCATCCTTCCACCAAACTCTACTATCCTAGTGATTTCTACCTCTCCTCCCTTTATGTCCCCTTTCCTCATTACCGTTTTTACATTCATAAACATCTTGCTATTCCTCCTCATTTTTGCTGACTCAATGATGACTTGTGCAAGTATAATATCCTTTTATTAGGGATATTATGGACATACTATGAAAAGAATGGGAATGCCAGAACATCTAATTCTGCTAATGCGAAACCTATACTTGGACCAAGAGGCAGTCTTCAGAACAGAGCAGGGTAACACTGCATGGTTCAAAATTGGGAAGGGTGTACGCCAGCGATGTGACCTATCTCCATACCTTTTCAACCTGTATGCAAAGCAGATTATCTGAGAGGCTGGGCTCTAAGAGAAGTGTGGCATCAGGATTGGTGGAAGATCTATTAACAATCTGTGTTATGCAGATGACACAACCCTTCTTGCTGAACCTGAGGACGACCTCATGCACTTGCTGCAGAGGGTCAAGGAGTGCAGCCTTCAGTATGAACTGAGGCTCAATGTCAAGAAGACAAGTATTCTCACCACTGGACCAATTGGTAGCATCAGGATGATGGCGAAGAGATTGAGATTGTTCACAGCTTCAGTTTGCTCGACTCCATGGTCAACACTCTTGGCACCAGCGGCCAGGAAATAAAAAAAGTACTGCGATAGGAAAGTCTGCTGTTAGGGACCTCTCTAAAGTACTCAAGAGCAACGGTGTCTCTCTGGAGACTAAGGTGCACCTGATATAGGCAATGGTCTTTGCAATCACTTGTCATGCATCAGAGAGATGGACAATGACTAAGGAGGATAGAAGGAGAATTGATGCCTTTGAGCTGTGGTGTTGGAGAAGAGTATTGAATGTACCATGGACTGCCAAGAAAACAAACAGATTCATCATAGAGAGGATTAAACCAGGCTGTTCCTTGGAGACAAGGATTCTGGGGCTTCATCTGATATACTTTGGACATGTAGTAAGGAGAGACAGGTCCTTGGAGAGGGACATCATGCTTGGTAGGGTGGAGGGACAGCGCAGGAGGGGAAGATCCCCTATGAGGTTGATTGATTCAGTGACTGGGGTAATCAGGATGGGTGTGTCGGAGACAGTGCGATTGGCACAGGATAGAGCAGGTTTTAGGGCTGTTGTACATAGGGTCGCTATGAGTGGCAAAAAACTTGACGACACATAACAACAACAACAACGTCTTGATCCTCATGTTAGTATGTCCAGAGTACAGAGAATGAAGCCTTACGTACTTGCTTTTAAGGAGTATTCTTTTGTTTTTTAAGGTGTATTCTGATTGCCCTTCTTCCAAGTCAGAACTGTTTATTTTTTTGGCAATACAGGTACTTAATACTATTCTTAGCCAGCATTTAAAGGGATCACTTCTTTGTCTTTTCTTTTTAATTGCCCAGCTTTTGTGAATGTTGTTGTTCTTAGGTACCATCAAGTCGAGTATGGCTCATAGTGACCCTATTACCAAAAGATCTGAAACTTGTCGTATCTTGTGCTATCCTCAATATCTCTGATATACTTGAGTCCATTATTACATTCTTTGTGTCAGTCTATCTCAATGAAGGTATTCATCTCTTTCTCTGACACTCAATTTTCCAAGAACTGCCATCTGTTCCTCCAAGGACCAATCTGATTATAATTTCTCCAAAACATACTGGTTTGTACTTTTGGCAGACCATGTGATATATGATAATCTTCTCCAATACCACATCTCAAAGGCACTGATTTTTCTTCTGTCATACTTAGTCATTGTCTAAGTTTCAGATTCACGTTGTTGTTGCTAAATGTTGTTGTGTAAATTCATATTGACACTATGAACAACAGAGCTGAACCCTGTCCTATCTTGTGTCATCCTCATCATTTCTGAGAAATGTTGCAGCCCATTAATGCAATAACTGTGTCAGTCTATCCTATTAAGTGCCCCCCTTTCTTTATGTCTCAGATGCATAGTAAGTAGTTAAAAAGACCATGGCTTGATTTAGGTGCAATGTAGGTGAAGCATACACAAATAAAAGGGCAATTTCAAATTTTATTCTAAAGTACAATGTTGTGAGTGATAGAATTATATTCATATGCATACAAGGAATGATTGTTAATGCGATTATTATTCATGTAGATGGATCACCACCAAAAGCCAAAGAAGAGAAAACTGATGATTTCTACCAATTATTGCAGTCTGAAATTGATAAACATGCAATCCAGATGCAATAGTAATTATTGAAGACTGGAATGCAAAAGTTGGAAACAATGATGAAGGAATGATCAGAAAGTACAGACTTGGGGATATAAATGAGTCTAGAAATCAAATGACTGAATTATGCACATTCAATTATTTATTTGTAGCAAATAATTTTTTAAATAACACAAAAGATGGCTTTATACATGGACCTCACCTGGAAAGAATCATTGGAGAAGCTTAACACTGGCAGTCAGAGCCAGGCCAGGTGTTGACTATGGAACAGACAACAATTACTTGTGTGCAAGTTCAAATTGAGACTGAAGAAGAGTAAAACAAATCCATAAGAAGAAAAATAAGACCTTGGGTCCATTCTACCTGAATTAAAAAAAATCAACTTAAGGATAAGTTTGAGACATTGATCATCAATGAGAGAAAACTAGAGGAGGTGTGGGTGAAATCAAGGATATCATGTATTAAGAGAGCAGAAAGACATTACCAATAGATAGGAGAAAGGAAAAAGCAAAATGAATGTCAAAAGAAATTATGAAAAATGCATTAGAGCATCAATAAGCCAAGGTGAAGGGAAGAGATCCTGAAGTAAAATAGCTGTATAGAAGATTTCAAAGGGCAGCTCAAGAAGACAGAGTATTAAAATGAAATTTGCAGAAAGCTGGCATTAGAATAAAAAAGAAAGAACTCGCTCAGTACTGCTCAAAATGAAAGAACTGAAAACCAAATTCGAGCCTTGAGTTGCAATGCTGAGAGATACTATGGGCATCCATGAATGATCCAGGAAGCATCAAAAGAAGATGGAAGGAATACACAGTATCACTGTACTAAAAAGAAGTAGTTGACACTGAAAATTTTCAGGAAGTACTACATGAACAAGAACTAATGGTAACAAGGAAAGAAATTCAAGCTATGTCGAAGACACTGGCAATAAAGCTTCAGGAATATATGGAATACCATTAACATGTTTAAACTAACAGGTGCAGCCCTGTGATGGTCACTAATCTATGTCAGCAAATTTGGAGAAAAGCTCCATGGCAAACTAGATGGAACAGATCTACATTTTTTCCCATTCCCAGGAAGGGTGATCCAACAGAATGTGGAAATTATTAAACAAAATCATTAGTATCACATGCAAGCAAAGTATTGCTGAAGATGATCTAAAAACAGCTGGGAGAGTGATAGGGTAGTTTCAGAAATTCAAGCTGGGTTTAGAAAAGACCATGACAGGTATTTTTGCTGCTGCCAGGTGGATCTTGGCTGAAAACAGAGAATACCAAAAGAATGTATATTTGTATTTTATGCAAAGGCATTTGATTGTGTGAATCATAACAAACTGTCACTAACAATAAGAAGAATGGGAATCTCAGAAGACTTAATTGTGCTCATGCAAACTACATACCTAGATAAATAAGCAGTTTGGAGAGTAGAGGAAGGAAACACTGTGTGGTTTAAAATCAGGAAAGGTATGTGTCAGGGATATATCCTTTCTCTATACTTACTCAATTTGTATGCTGAGCAAATAATTCAATAAATCAGATTCTATGAATATGAATGTGGCATAAAGATCAGAGGAAGACTCATCAACAACCTCTGTTATGCAAATGACACAGCCTTGCTTGCTGAAAGTGAGGAGGACCTGAAATGATTGCTACCTAGCATCAAAGACTACAGCCTTCAATATGGATTACATCTCAACATCAAGAAAATAAAGGTTCTTAACACTGGGTCAGTAGACAACATCATGATATATGGAAAAAGTATTGAAACTGTCAATGATGTCCTTTTGCTTTGATTCACAATCAACACCCCTGATACCAACAGTTAGGAGATCAAGAGACATATTTGCTATTCACAAGACTGCTGTTAGGGACTTCTCCAAAGTACTGAAGAGCAATGATATCATTTTGAACATTAAGATGTGCCTGATTCAGGCCATGGTCTTTTCAATTATTGTTATACATCTAAGAGATGGATAGTGAGTAAGGATGACAGAAGAAGAATTGATGACTTTATGTTGTTGTATTGGAGGACAGTGCAGAATATCCCATCAACTGAAAAAAAATAAAACAACAACCCCCCCAAAAAAAACCACAAAAAACCAACCAAACAAACAAAAAAACCAGAAACAAAAACTAGTTATGCCTTGGAAAAGATGCAACCAGAGTACTCCTTGTAGGCAAGAATGGTGAAGCTTTCTCTGTCATACTTTGAACATGTTTCTAGGAAAGGATATTCTTTCAGAAGGGATATTATGCTTGGAGAGATGAAGGGTCAACAAAAGACAGGAAGCTCCACAGGTAGATTGACATGGTGATTGCAGCAATGCACTCAAGTGTATCAGAGATGATGAAGATTGTGAAAGGACAGGATTCAGGTTTGTTGTTCATAGGGTCAATATGAATTGTAGTCAATTTGAAGACACTTGACAACAACATTCTTTAAACTAACATCATTGCTCTTTAGAACTTTAGAGAGTTCCTTGATAGTAGATTTTCTCCAATGTAACACTCGTAAATCTTCTGATCTCGTGACTGCTACTACCAAGGGTGATGATTGTAGAACCAAGCAAGATAAAGCCATCTACAAATTCATTCTTTTTTACATCTATCATGATTCTATCTATTTACCAAGTGGTGAGGATTTTTGTTTTATTGATGTTGAAGGCTGTAGTCCTTAATCTTCTGCAGCAAATATTTCAAGTTCTCTTATTTTTACCAAGCTAGGTGGTGCCATCTGTACAATTCAGGTTGTTGAAGAATCTTTCTCTGAACTTGAGATCACATTCCTCTTCATATTATTCAGTTTCTCAAATGATTTGTTGAGCATATAGACTGAATAGGTATGGAGAAAGGATATAGCCCAGACACACACTTTTCTGGTTTTAATGCATGGAGTGTTTGGTTGCTCTTTTTTTGGTCTAGATATAGGTTTCACATGAGTAAAATTAAGCATTCTGGGATTCTCATTCTTCTCAGTGTTAGCCATAATTTATGATCCACAAAGCCAAATCACTTTGCATATTAAAATAAAAAGCAGATAGACATCCTTATGATATTCTCCACTTTAAGCTAAGATCCATTTGAGATCAACAATTATTACTTTGATGTCACACTAAATCCAGTTTGGATTTCTGTCAGTTTTCTGTCATTGTACTGTTCTAGACATTTTTTGGATAATTTTCAGCAATATTTTACTTGCATATGATATTAATGATATTGTTCAAAAATTTCCATATTCTGTGGATCACCCTACTTAGGAATGAGAACAGATATGAATCTTTTCCAGTCAGTTGACCAGATCGCTATCTTCTAAATTTCCAGACATAGACTAATAACCATGTCTAGGGCTGCATAGGAATCAGATCGATTACATATGTGGAAAGAACCGCTGGAGAAGCTCAATATCAGCTGTGAAAACTAGGCCAGGAGCTGATTGTGGAACAGACC
>NW_006399833.1:399045-400139 GCF_000299155.1 Elephantulus edwardii | reverse complement strand
ACAATGAATGAATGGAATCCCAAAATCTCTGTAGATGTTCATTGAAATGAAAAATAAACAACCTAAATTAAAAAAAAATTATCTCAAGAATAGATTTGATATATTGAACAACGAAGATATACCACCATATGAGATGTAGGATGACATCAAGAATATCATCCATGAATGAAGCAAAATAGAAGACATTTTTGAAAATTGCATTACAGTGTTGAAGAACCAAAATAAAGGGAAGAAATTCTAAAGGCATTAAAGGTGAACAGAAAAGTTGAAAGAAAAGCTTGATAAGACAAAGCAAAGAGCTGGAGTCAGAAAATCAAAAGGGCTAAAGCTGAAGAAAACCAACTCAAATCCACAGGAACCAAAAATTTGACCTTGAGTCTATCCCACTTGCATTTCAAAAGCATCTCAGGAACAAGGTTGAGGTCTTAAACACTAATGACCAAAGACCAAATGAACTGTGGGAGGATACAAAGAATATCATTCATGAAAAATGCAAAAGGACATTACAAACACAGATGAGGAAGAAAAGACCAAGGTGGATGTCAGATAAGACTGAATATTACACTAGAGCGCCAAGAAGCCAAAGCAAAGAGAAGAAATAAAGAAATCAAGAAAAAAAAAAGAAAGAAATCAAGGAGCTGAATAGAAAATTTCAAAGGGAAACATGGAAAGGCAAAGTAAGATATTATATGTAATGTGCAAAGAGCTGGAGTCAGAAAATGAAAGGGGCTGAACTCGCTCAGCATTTAATAAGTTGAAATAGCTGAAAAACAAATTCAAGCATGGGGTTGCAATACTTTAGGATGCTTTGAGTAGAATATTAAATGATCCAGGAAGCATTAAAATAAGATGTAAGGAGTACACAGACTCAGTGTACAAAAAAGAATTGGCCGAGACAGAAGAATTTCAAGAAATGACATATGAACAAGAGGCAATGATGATGAAGAAAGAAGTGCAGGCTGCTCTGAAGGAGTTGGCATAAAACAAGGCCCCAGGAGTTGGTGGCAAGCCAATTGAAATATTTCAACAAACAGACTCTGCTCTGGACATGTTCACCAAGCTGTGCCAAGAAATCTGGAGGATAACCACTTAGC
>NW_006399833.1:383329-397762 GCF_000299155.1 Elephantulus edwardii | reverse complement strand
GTATTCCCTGCTTTCAGCCAAGATCCATCTAACATTAGCTACTATATCCCTAGTATCACGACCCCTTCTAAACACAGCCTGGACTTCCAGCAATTCCCTGCTGATGTGCTGTGCCAGTCATTTTTGGAGACTCTTCAGTGGACTCTTGTTTGCATGTGAAATCAATGATATTGTTCTATAGTTTCCACACTCTTTTGGGTCACCCTTCTTTGAAATGGCAACAAATATCAATCTCTTCCAGTCACTTGGCCACTGGAGAAGCTCAATATCAGCTGTGAAAAGGAGGCCAGGAGGTGATTGTGGAACAGACCACGCATACGCAAGTTCAAGCTGAAGCTGAGGAAAATTAAACCGAATCCATGGGAACCAAAATATGACTTTGAGTATATCCCACCTGAATTTCAGAAACATCTCAGGAACAGGCTTGGGGCCTTGAACACTAATGAACCAGACCATATGAGTTGTGGGAGGATGTCAAAGGTATCATCCAGGAAGAGTGCAAATGGTCATACAAAGACAGAGGAGGAAGAAAAGACCAAAATGATTGTCAGAAGAAACTCTGAATATTGCACTGGAGTACACAGAAGCCAAAGCAGAAGGAAGAATTCAAGATACTACGGAGCTGAAGAGAAGATTTCAAAAGTCAGCACGAGAAGATAAAGTATTAAAATGAAATGTGCAAGGAGCTAGATTCAGAAAATCAAAATAGTTGAACTCACTCAGCATTTCTTAATTTCAAGGAACTGAAGAACAAATTCAAACCTAGAGTTGCTATAATCAAGGATTCTTTAAGCAGAACATTAAATGATCCAAGAATTATTAAAAGAAAATGGAAAGAATATACTTAGTCACTGTATCAAAAGGAATTGGCAGACACAGAAGAATTTCATGAAACAATATATGAGCAAGAGTCTATGGTGATGAAGGAAGAAGTTCAAGTTGCTTTGAAGGAAATAGCAAAAAATAAGGCCCCAAGAATAGATGGTATACCAACTGACATATTTAAGCTAACAGATGCTGCCCTGGACGTGCTCACCCTGTTATGCCAAGAAATCTGGAGAACAACCACTTGACTACCTGAATGGAAGAGAGGGATATTATAGCTAAAGTTAGATGGATCTTGACTGAAAGTAGAGTACCAGAAGAATGTGTAGCTGTATTTCATTGACTGTGCAAAGGTATTTGACTATGTTCATCACAACAAGCAGTGGCTGATTGTGAGAAGGATAAAAATCCCAGACACTTGATTATGCTTATGCAAAACTTATACTTGGACAAGGTGGCAGTCGTCAGAACAGAGTAAGGAAACAATGAATAGTTCAAAATTGAGAAGGGTGTGAGGCTGGGCTCCATGAGGAGGAATTTGGCATCAGGATTGGAGGAAGATTCATTAGTAACCTGTGTTATGCAGATGACGCAGTTTTCAATATGGATTGAAACTCAACATCAAGAAAACAAAGATTTTCATCACTGGGCCAAATGACAACATTATGATATGCAGTGAAGAGATTGAGATTGTTAAAAGTTTTAGTTTGCTTGCCTCCATAATCAACACTCTTGGTACCAGTAGCTAGGAACTCAGAAGAAGAATTGCATTGGGAAAATCTGTTCTCAGGAACCTCTACAGAGTACTGAAGAGCAATGGAGTCAGTCTGGAGACTAAAGTGTGTCTGATCCAGGCCATCATTTTCACAATTACTTGCTTTGCATCAAAAAGCTGGGACAATGACTAGAAGTGATAGAAGGAGAATTGGTCCCTTTGAGCTGTGTGTGTGTGTTGCTGGAGAAGAGTACTGAATATATCATGGACCGCTAGAAGAATGAACCTACAGAGGATGAAACCAGGCTGTTTCTTGGAGGAAAGAATTCTCAAGCTCCATCTGAAAAATTTGGGCATGTTTCAAGGATGAGCCAGTCTTTGGAGAGGGACATCATGCTTAAGAGGGTGGAGGGACAGCGAAAGATAGGAAGATTCTCATTGAGATGGATTGACTCAGTGACTTGGGTAATAGGAGTAGGTGTGTCAGATAATAAGGTTGGCTCAGGATATAGCAGGTTTCAGAACTGTTGTATATAGGATACCATGAATTTCAAGCAACTTGACAGCACATAACACATATATAACAAAATCCATTGGTTTTCTGGTCTTATTTGGTACCTTTTCATTTGTGCAAAGAAGGAGGAATCAGTAATGTTTCCCCCCTCAGTTTGTAGGATTGCCATTTTAGAAGAAATACTATCAAGGTCAGAAAATAAACAGTTTCACACATGTGAAGAATCAGTTTGCAGAAAATAACCAATGTATCTGAATGATAGAAGGGGGAAAAAACAAACAAAAAAATTCAAAGAAAAAATAGCTCTTGAATCTTTCCCTAAATTTATTGCGGGGGGGGGGTGGTGGTGTGGTGGTGGAATTGAACTTATTCCACACATTTAGGAGGCTCAATAAACTCCAAACAGAGTAAATGAAAAGAAATTCATGAATGTACATTAAATAGTAAAAAGAAAACGCAAATAAGGGCCAAGTATTTAAAGTCCTCTTGTCGGAGGAGGGATGTAAAGGAATAGAAGGATAGATTCTAAGGGGGATAAAAAGCCAAGGGTAATAATAGGCATAGTTAAATAGTAATTATTTTTATAAAATACTTATGAATGATTGTGTGAAACAAAATGTAAATTAAAGATTGTATAAAACATAATGTACATGAATGAAATACAAGGTGTACAATTGTTGTATGCAAACAATTTTTTTAAAACGTCAAAAGCCAAACACATGAAAAATTCTTCAAAGTTGTTTAAGAAGAATGGTTTGTTCATCACTTAGAAGCAAATCCCAGTAAGATTAACAACTAAATTCTTGTCAGTAACAATGAATGTAAGAAATCAAGGGAAAAACATATTCTAAAGATTTTTTTAAAATGTTATCCAAGTTATTTTAAATATAAAGACAAATAGATTTCGAGATAAACTGTAAGTAGAGTAATTTGTTGCTAGCAGGCATACTTTACAAGAAATACTAAAAGAACTTGAGACTGAAAGCAAGTGATCCCAGAAAATATTCAAATTCAGACACAGTGCACCATTAAAGGTAATTATATAATTGTAGGACTATGTAAATGCTCATTTCTTTTTGTATCTTTTTATTAATACAGCTGTATGGGGCTAAGGAAATTATTTTAGTTAATATCTAAAAACTCAAAGAACAAAGAAAGAGATTTGGAAATCATAAATAAAGAAGTTAATAAAATCAAATCAGCAAATACATATTTGTTTCTCTTTTTCTCCCTTGTTGTTGTTGTTAGGTGTCATTTAGTTTAGTACAAGTATTATTGGTGACTCTACCCACTTCCTAAACAACATGCCTCTGGAAACTCTATGAACTTTGAGAAATGATGATAATTATAGAAAGGCTTCAGGTCTTTTGTTCATGGTGTTGCTATGAGTTGTGCTTGACTTGACAGCAATTAACAACAACAACATGAACAGGTAATATGAACCCTGTCCCTATCCTGTACCATCCTCATCATCTCTGAGACACTAGAGCCCATTGCTGAAGTCACAGTGTCAATAAATCTCATTGGAGAGCTTCCTTTTCTTCACTGATCCTCCATCTTTCCAAGCACAATGTCCCTTTCCTAGGAATAGCCTCACCTAGCTTCATGTCCAAAGCATGAAAGACTTCACCAACTTTGCCTCCAAGGAGCACTCCAGCTGCATACTTTCTAGAACATATCTGTTAATTCTTTTGACAGTTCTCTGATGGGTAACAGATGATTGAGAAGAGCATGGACTGAATCAGGCTGACTTTAGTTTTTACACTGACATCATTGCTCTTCGGTATTTTGGAGAGGTGTCTGACAGCAGATTTGTCCAATGCAATACATCTCTTGATTTCCTGATTACTGGTACTTTGAAATATTTAAAATTAAAATTTTGTTGTTCTTATGTGTTGATGACTAGGAAATGAGCCATACCTGGTCCTCTAGTGCATTGTAGAGGCTACAAATTGCATGGGAGATTGCCTACCTTTCACCTGTGTAGCAGTTGGTGGAATCAAACCATGTATGTACCTTTAGTTTGGCAGAACAACTTCTTACCAGTAGGCCACTATGTTGTTTTTGTTGTTGATTGAAGTTGAGCATGACTCTTACTGATGCTATGAACAAAAGACCTGAAGCCTTTCAGTTACTATTGCCATTTCTCAAAATTCATAGAGTTTCCAGAGGCATGTTGTTTAGGAAGTGGATGCCACTCCTGCTTCTAAACCTGTCTTAAAATGGGAGCTCCACCAAACACTGTCCACCATGGTTAAACCTTATGGCATTTGACATCCCAATGGCACAAATTTTAGCATCTTAGCAACCCGAGGTTACCTCAGTACAGCAAATTGAAAGGAGAGTGCTGTATCACTTAGAAGACTGTTCCTCCAAAATAAAACTAACAACTAACTTTTAAATATAAAGGTCCTCAGTGAGGTCTTGTTGACTCTAAACTAGAGGCTTAAGTAAAAAGCAACCAGTATAATATGTTGTTGTTGTTGTTTGTTATGTGCCATTGAGTAGCCTGCGGCCTATAGCAACCTTACGTACAGCAGCTCTGAACCCTTCCCTGTCCTGAACCACTCTCAATAATTCTGACATATAAACCACCATTGCCCCACCTATTGTATCAATCCACTTCATCCAGGGCCTTCCTTTCCTGCACTATCCCTCCACTCTTCCAAGCATGATGTCCTTTTCCAAGGACCTGTCTCAACTGTCCATGTGCTGTAGCTTCAAAATCCTAGCCTCCAAGGAGCGATTTGGTTTCACCCTCTCCAAGACATTCCTATAACTCCCTTAAAATGACACAAAGTATTTTGCCTTTTAAGTCAGTGAGCTGTATACCTCCCTGCAGACTCCAGCAAATGGGGAAGGTCCTTCAGACACATCAGTTCACCTCCCTTAGATGAGGCAACACCCACACCTTCCCTACATTGCATCCTCCAAATTGGCCCCTTTCCCTTCCATGTCAGTGAGCAAATATACCTCTTTGCCAATTCCAGTGAACATACAAGGCTCTTTAGAGACACTAGCCTGCCTCCCTGGGACAGGGCAACACCCACACCTCTCCACCACGCGTCCTCATTTTGGCCCCTTAGCCATCTAAGTCAGTGAGTTACATACCTCCACCCAACTCCAGTGACTGGGGAAGACCCTTCAGAGACACCAGCCCTCATTCTCTAGATGGGGCAACACCCACATTTCCTTCCACCAGTGTCCACCATTTTGGTCCATTTCCCAAAAAAAATAAGAGAGATCATCCATAAGCAATGTCCTGTCAAAACCTCACCTGCAACTAGTTAGTACAAGGGTGAAGTCAAAGACCTGCCACTGATCTGTCTCCTAGAGTACATAAAATAGGTACTTTGGTTTTGAGCAGTACTGACTAGCGACATCACATAAAATTTCTTAAAGTCAAGTAGAAGACGTTGAGTGGAGCCATGGTTTCTGGAGTCATCCCACTTCAGGAAGACAAGAAGAGAGCACTAATATACAGTCTCTTCACAAAAATGTTACCATACCTCATTATATTATCTAGTAACAAAAAGCTAATATCCACTAAGAAAAGACTTGCAGGATGTCAAGAAAGCAGCAATCCACCAAGCAGTCTGCTTCAGTCATCATGAAAAAACAAATTAACCCTTCTCCTAAAAAAGCAGATTCAATGAATACTCCAAATAGAGAAAACCATAAAAAAATATGTTGATGTGAAGTTAATGGAACAGCTACAGAAGAATATGCAAAAACAATGGAAAAAACAATGGAAGCCATTAAGAGAGAAAACATCCCAGATACAGTGACCCATAAGAAATACATTGACAAGACTGTCTCCCTTGGACAGAGCCCGATTCACACCTTCCCTCTGCCTTTCATGTGCCATTTTCACCGCTTTCAATTCCAGTTTTATGGGTCTGTTTGTGAGCCTCCCAACCCCAGTGAATGGGGCAGGCCTCACCATTGGAAACAGCCCATCTCCCATGGACAGAGCCCTATCCATAACTTCCCTCTGCCTCACATCTGTCATTTTTTGCTGCTTTCAATTCCAGATTCGTGGTTCTGTTTGTGAACCTCCTGGCCAACTCCAGCAAATAGGGCAGGCCCTGCCATTGGGAACAGTCTATTTCTTTTAGACAGAGCCCCAACCATGCTTTCCCTGTGTTTCACATCTGCCATTTTTGCAGCATTCATTTCCAGGTTTGTGGATCTGTTTGTGAACCTCCTGGCCAACCCCAGCAAATAGGTCAGGCCCCACCATTGGAAACCGCCTGTCTCTCTTGGACAGAACCTCAGCCATGCCTTTCCTTCATCTTGCATCTGCTTTTTAGCTACTTTCAATTCCAGATTTATGGGTCTGTTTGTGAACCTCCCACCCAATACCAGCAAATGGAGCAGGCACCTCCATTGGGAAGAGCTCATCTCCATTATACAAAATTCTGTCAAGACATCACCTACCACTTATACAAAAGCAAAGTCAAGGATCTGCTACTAAACTGTCTCACAAAATAGAGAAAACAGGTACTTTGGGGAAAAATACTGCTGTCTAGTTACACCTCCTGGGACCTCTCAAGTTCAAGTGGAAGGGTAAGGCACAGCCTGACACCAATTCATGGAGAAAACAAAAGGCTTCCTGGTTTGTCATTTTGGCACTTTGGGGGAGATACTGCTTTCTAGATACACCAGGCAGGACTCCATAAGCCCAAGCAGAAGGATACAGGACAGCTTAAACTGGGCATAGATTCCAGTTCTGGAAGGAAACAACAGGCTTCCTGGTTTTACATTTAGATATTTTGGAAGAAACACTGCTGTCAGCCCTTGACACTATTGGCGTTGGACCAAGGAGGGAGTACAAATACATAGATACTTCACAAACCATTTCTGTGATCTGGGTCATTATATGGTTACAACAATCTAACATCTATATAAGATAAGACTCACATAATGTTAAAAAAGCAGCTATCCACCTCAATAATCATGGGAAAAAAACCCAAATAACCCTTCCCCTCAAAAAACAGATCCAATGAATACCCAAGAAAGAAAGAAAGAATCAAAAGAAATATAGTGATGTGGAGATATTAGAACAGCTACAGAAAAAGATACAAATGTTGAAAGCAACAGTAAAAGCTAAATATCTCAGAGACAATAATCAGGGCAAATACCTCAGAGACAAGAATCCAGAAGAAAAATATTGATAAGGAGCAACTGGAAAGCAATGGAATAAGATGCAAGAGGTGGGAAAAAATTGATAGTATAGATAAAGTGGCACAAGAACTTGAAAAATCATCACAAATAGAGAGGGCAGCCAACACATTACTGGAAGTAACAGAAAAGCACGAAAATGCAATCCAGAATATTAAGGCCAAATTGGCAGAAGTATCCAATACGCTTGTTGGACAAAAAAGTAGAACTGAAGAAGTGAAACAGAGAGTAAGTGAATTGAAAGACAATAACCTCACCAGAAACATACTAGAAGAAAAATCAGAAATGAGATGTAAAGAAATGAAGAAAAGATTAGAATCATGTGGGGATGACATCAAAAAGAACAACATAAGTATGGCTGGAATCTCAAAACTTGGGAGTGATAGGAAAGTCACTGCAAAAATTGTGGCAGAAGTACTGCTGCTGCTGCTGCTGTTGTAGTTGATTGCCGTTGAGTCAAGGTCGACTCATAGTGACTCTATGAAGAAAAGACCTAATTAATGTCTTTCCATAGCTATCATTGTTTCTCCAAGTTCATAGAGTTTCCACAAGCATATTGTTTAGGGAGTAAATGCCACTCCTTCTTCCCAACCCATTTTACAACTGCGAGCTCCAGTCCACAATGGGAAACCATTCTTGTATTTGATATCCCCATGGCACAAGGTTCAGCATCATAGCAAACGACGGTTATCTCATATAACACATTGACAAAGAGTGATGTGCAAAGTAGAAAAATGTTCCTCCAGATATAGCAGCACTAGTCTCATTTAGCAGTGATTAAGTGTTGTCGAGTTGAATATGACTCTGAGTAAGCTTTGCACAAAAGACCTGAACTCTGTTCTATGATAAACATAATTTCTGTACATTTATAAAAGAGTTCGTAGAGTTTCCAGAGACACCTAGTGTAGGAAGTGGATGCCACTCCTGCTTCCCAGCATGAATCAGTCTGGAAGCTCATCCTATGAGATAATGTACAGCATCACAGCAACTCCAAGTTGTTCAGTACAGCAAATAGACAAATTGCTGAGTCTTTTAAATAATATTCTTCTAAAATTGATAAATTTGGCCCAAGGGTCATGGGATTTTAAAGCCACAGCCTTGATCAGGGCTCCAACTTTAACCCTTAGGCTAAGGCTCAAGAGCCACCCACTTTTGAGGGTGGCAAAAGAACAGTAACACACAACAAAAAGGACCCCAGAAACTCCCCTTGCCTAACTGCAGTCAAGATGAAACCATCATCGAGACGACCACCAGCCAACCAGCCAACTTGCAGAGAGGCGAAAGACTCCAAGTCCCCAGGCCCCAGGCCAGCCCAGAAGTACTAGAGGAAAATTTTCCAGGTATTGTGAAGAATGAAGAAATTCACATTCAAGAAGCAGAGTGAATACCAAATAAGCTAGACTCAAAATGAACAAAAAAAGACATATCATAGTCAAATTCTCCAAATTAAAAGGTAACAATAAATGGCACAGTTGAGCCTCTACATCAAGTGGTTACTAACCTTTATACTACAATAGAGAAAGTGCTAGTCAATAGGCCTTTTATTTTAAGAACTACCTTCCCTCTGTAACTTAATTTTTGCCACTATTTGAACCTCTACTTGGAATATTATTGCTTTTTAATTTTTGACTCATGCACTTTTAACTTGTTAGTTAAATTTGTGTCTTCTAGGCTGCAACAGTTCCATGATATGTCTTCAAGGATATGAACTGGTACAGCTAAGCACAATTGATAACAGAGCATCTAAATTCCAAAATCAGTCTTCACAATAGTCTACGAGTTTCCTATTGCCAAAAGGGCCCTTTAGAGTAGTGAGACAAGATCTTCACCCTGAAACCTACAGCGTCCCTTTTCAGTAGGAAGTAGCTAAGAGAATACGCTGTCCCCTTTTCCTTATGAATCAGGGTGAAGTTTCTCTCAGGGAGGAGTGATAGGGAATGGCAAAGGACACACTGAAAAAGGAGATTAATCAGAACTGGCTTTGACAAGCACTGTGGCAATTAGACAATTAAAAAACACTTTCAAGGCGGGAAAAAGACGAACGAACTGGGGGGGAGGGTAGAGAAAATAGTGCAACAATGAATGAATGGAAACCCAAAATCTCTGTAAATGTTCATTAAAATTAATAAAATTTAATTAAAAAAAGAATACTAAAAGCAGCACATGAAACAAAAGTCACCTAAAAAGGGGAAACAATTAGATTGAGCTCTGTTTTCTCAGCAGGAACCATTTAAGTGAGAAGACAATGGTACAGCATATACAGAAAGTTAAAAGAAAACAATTGTCAGCCAAGGATCCTATA
This sequence comes from Elephantulus edwardii, assembly GCF_000299155.1. Classification (NCBI taxonomy): domain Eukaryota; kingdom Metazoa; phylum Chordata; class Mammalia; order Macroscelidea; family Macroscelididae; genus Elephantulus; species Elephantulus edwardii. The sequence goes on along the minus strand of NW_006399833.1, from coordinate 388,222 downwards.
CTTAGCAAAGTTCTCCATAAAAATGTGAGGGAGAAATTAGATACTTTGCAGGAAAGAAGAAACTTGAGAACTATGTGAAAACAAAACCACACTATAAAAAATTTTAAATGCAGTGCTTCACATGGAGACACAAAAGGAAAGTGAGTGGACCGTGGCAACTGGAAACAACAGAAAAAGAAACAAAGCCAAATGACAATGGTAAAATCTAGTATGAAAATAATCACACTTAACATAAATGGTCTAAATGTACCAATTCAGAGAAAAAGAGTAGCTGAATGCATAAAAATACTCGAACCCATAGCCCATAAATATGTTGTCTACAAGAGATATATCTAAAAAATTAAGAGAAAGACAGACTTAAATCAAAGGCTGAAAAAAGTATACCAAGCAAATAGCAACCACAAAAAGGAGTGGCAATGCTGATCTCTGATAAAATAGACTTCAGAATGAAAACCACCATAAAAGATAAGGAAGGTAATTACATACTGATAAAAAAGACATAAACTTGGTCAAGATTTATGCACCAAATGATACTTCTGCAAAATAGATAAAACAACTGTTAAAAGAATGGAAGAAAGAAATAGCATCACAATAGTGGTAGGATATTTTAATACACCACTATCACCAGAGGATAGGTGAACACAAAAGAAGCTTAGCAAAGATGAAGATCTAAAGTATAAAATCAGCCAACTCAGCCTTGTGGATGTATTTAGGGTATTGCACCCTACTAACGCTCAATTCACTTTCTTCTCAAGTGCACATGGTACATTCTCCATAGTCGATCATATATTAGCACTCAAAGCAAGCCTTAACAAATTAAAAAAACACTGAAATAATACAAAGTATCTTCTGAGATCACAATGCCATAAGACTAGAAATTAACCACTGGAGGGTAAAGCCTATAAAACCACCCATGTGGTTTAAATAACTCTTTGCTAGAATACAATTAGGTTATAAAAGAAATAATGAAATAAAAAAAGTTCCTTGAAACAAATGAAAATGAAAATACAACATACTAAAACTTCTGGTATGCAGCTAAGGCAGTCCTGGGGCTGGGGGCGGGGGGGGGGGGCTTTTTATAGCAATAGGCACACAGATAAAAAAGGAAGAATAAAAAAAGTCAATCCACTAACTCAACACCTTCATCAAACAGAACAATACCAAAAATCTAATCTTACAGCCTCTAGATAAAAGGAAATGATAAAAACAAGAGCTGAAATCAATGAGATAGAGAAGAGAAAAATAAGATGAGAAATCAGTTTTTTGAAAGTGTCAACAAAATTAACAAACCACTGACAATAAAAGTGGGTGGGAAACAGAAGACCCAGATAACTTGAATAAAAAATTACAGAGGTGACATCACAACAGAACCAGATGAAATTAAGTCAATAATATTGGAATACTAAGAAAAACTATTCTCAGATAAATTTGAAAACTTAGAGAAAATGGACAAATTCCTCAATTCTCATGCACTACCCAGATTGACCCAGACAGATGTAGAACATTTGAACAGACAAATCACAAAAGAATTAAAAAATGTCATAAAAAGTCTTCCCCATAAGAAAAGTCCATGACCAGATGGCTTCACAGCTGAATTCTATGAAACATTCAGAAAAGAGTTATCATCAAATCTACTTAAATTATTCCAAAAAATAGAAATAGAAGGAACAATTCTGAAGACATTTAATGAAACAAGCATAACCCTAGTACGGAAACCAGGCAAAGATATTACCAAGAACGAAAACTAGAGACCATTATCTCTCATGAGTGATGCAAAAGTCCTTAACAAAATTGTAGCCAATAGAATCCAAAAGCACGTAAAAAAAATAATAATTCATCATGACCTAAGAGGCTCATAATAGGAATGCAAGGATGGTTCATTATAAGAAAAACAATCAACAAAATTCACCACATTAACAAAGCAAATAATAAGAAACATGATTTTAGCAATAGGTGCAAAAAAGGAATTTGATAAAATCAAACACCTATTCCTAATCAAGACCCTCAGCAAAATTGGAATAGAAGGGAGTTTCCTCAAAATAGTGAATAGTATATAAGCAAAACCAAGAGTCAAGAGCATTCTTAACAGAGAAAAACTAAAAAATATTTCCTTGTGAAAGGGGCTAGGCAAAGATGTTCATTGTTGTCACTTCTATTCAATATTCTATTGGAAGTACTTGCCAGGGCAATATGACAAGAAAAAGAAAGAAAAGGCATCCAGACAGGCAAAGAGATGGTTAAACTTTCAGTATATTGCAGAGGATCAAGGAATGCAGCCTTTGGTATGGATTGCATCTCAATGTCAGAAAAATGAAGATTCTTACCACTGGACCAATAGGCAGCTTCATAATGGATAGAGAGGATATTGAAACTGTCAATAACTTCATCTTACTTGGATCCACAATTAACAACCTTGGTACCAGCAGTCAGGAAATAAAGACATGCACTGCACTGGGGAAATCTGCAGTTAGGGACAGTTCCAAATTATTGAGGAGTAGTAATGTCGGTTTCAGGACTAAGGTGTTTCTGAATCAAGTCATAGTCTTTCTGATTACTAGCTATGCACCCTGGAACTGGACAATGAATAAGGGTGATAGAAAAAGAATTTATACCTTTGAACTATGGAGTTGGAGAAGAGCACTGAACATACCATGGACGGACAAGAGAACAAAGAAATATGTCTTGGAGATGGTGCAGCTGGAGTGTTTTTTGGAAGCAAGAATGTTGAGCCTTCGCCTTACATACTTTAGACATGTTGCTAAGAGGTGCTATTCCCTGGAGAAGGACGTGATGTTGGGAAAGGTGGAGGGTCAGCAAAGTAGAGGAAGACCCTCAATCAGGTAGATTGACTTGGTGACTGCTGCAATGGGCGGAGGAAGTGTAAGGATGACCCAGAATAGAACAGGGTCCAGATATTTTGTTCACAGTGTCGCTATGAGTTTTTCTGGTCTCAACAGCACCTAACAACAACAACAATACCATATGCAGATGATATGAGAGTGTACACAGATCACAAGACACAACAAAAATATCTGTTAGAATTAGTAGACCAATTTAGTAGTGGCAGGCTATAATATCAATATGTAAAAAAAAATTGATGGGATTCTTCTACAGTAACAAAGAGAACTCAGAGAAAAAAATAAGAAAGCAGTACATTTACAATAGCTAACCACAAATTGAGATTATTGGGAGCGAACCTAAGTAGAGACACAAAAGACCTGTACAAAGAAAACTACAGAACATTTCAGCAAGACACAATAAAAAACTGAAATAAATGAGAAAAAACCTTCCCTGTTTATAGATAGGGGTACTCAATATTGTGAAAATGACAATCCTACTAAAAGCAATCTATGTGTTCAAAGCAATCCCAAAGACAAACTGGGATCAAGCTTAGATGGTCTCATCCATCGTATAAAGAGACTGTCAAATACAGCCGGAAATGCTGTATCTGAGGAGGATAAAATTGATGAATGGGACCTTATAAAAATTAAATCCCTGTGCACATCAAAAACTTTTTCCAGCTGAGCGAAAAAAACAAAAACCTACTGATTGGGCAAAAACGTTTGACAATATCATTTCAGACAAGGGTATCATATCAATAGTTTACAGAATGCTTCAGGGCCTCCACAACTAAAAAGGAAAAACAAAACAAACAAAAAAAAAACCCAACCCATCCCAAACTGATACACAATTACAAAATGGGCAAAAGACATAGAAAGAATTTTCACAGAATAAGTTATTTGGATGGCCAGCAAGACAAATGATGATTTGCTCAAAATCACTGGCAAAAAGAGATATGTTATCAATACCACAATGAGATATTATTTCAATCCAGTAGCAGTGGCAAAATTTAAAAGGACAGCAAGTAATAAATGCTGGAGTGGATGTTGTGAGATAGGAACTTATACATTGTTGGTGGGATTGTACAATGGTGCAACCATTCTGGAAGGTCGTTTGGCATATCCTCAAAAATCTGAACATAGACATTCCATATGACCCAGCTATTCCTGCTTGGACTACACCCAGAGAGAATGAGAACTGAGGAACAAATAGAGACTATGAACACTGATGTTCATAGGATCATTATTCACCATCACAATAGCACGGAATCAGCTCACTTGTTCAACCACAATAAAATGGATTGGGAAACTATGGTACATTCACACAATGGAATACTATACAGCATGCAGTAGCAATGATTCTGTAAGTCACTACTGAACTTGGGAGGGATTGAAAAGCATTATACTGAGTCCCTTAAGGACAAATTAACTCATTCCCATAAGGACAAATACTATATAAAACTATTATTATACAATGAGTATGGAGATGGGGGGGGGAGCCGAGGGGTGAGGATGGGTGGGGGGTGGAGGGTGGTTAATCATAGGTTCACACAATTTGATGGGTGGAGGAAGAGGTGTAAAGGAAATAGGAAAATTCCAGTGTAAAAAACAACATATAAGAACTTTTCAAATAAACCAGTATTAAAAACCCCACAAAACACCAAAACTCTGCTTGAGATTATCAGCACTAAAATAAATTTTGGCGGAATTGTAAAATAAAAGCAAATAAAAATAATAACTATAAAAATTACATAAAGTAACATTAATAACATGTAATAATTAATTGATAAACTAACTGTAATAAATGTAATATCTATAACAACAATTCCTCAGAGGAAAGGCAAGAGAGCTGTGCAGGAATAATATTTCTATATTTTACTAGAATTAAATCAGTATAAATTTGAAACAAATTCTCGTAAATTATAATGTGATATTGTAAACTGTAAAGCTACCCTTATGAAAATAACTGAAAAATATGGTTAAAAATTACTAAATAAATTAGAATGGTAAATTAGAAAATATTCACTTAATATAAAGAAAGAAAAAAGATACA